>NC_037349.1:43675303-43978333 GCF_002263795.3 Bos taurus | reverse complement strand
AAGCATTCAGAGTATGAAATGTCACAAACAGTACGTCAGAAAGGATAAACCCAGGGTAAGAACACTGCGTACCAGAAGTTTAAAAGAGGGAAGAATAACTGGGCTAGAATGGAGAGGAAAGGGGAGTCTCAGGAGAGGGAAAGAAAAAAATGTAATCCGGGGCCAATGAAAGTACGGTAATCCTTCATCCTCTAGCTGGGACCAAGGGCAAACCACTTCACTCCACTGGGTCTGAGTCTCCTCAAATTGTCTTTTGATTAAAAGACAATTCTTTCCTCTGAGATGGGAGTTTGAGGAGGGCCACAAGAAGCCATGCAGAGGAAGCATTTTTCAAAAAGGAAATGCATTCCATTTAATAGCATGCCCTGAGGCGTGTAGGACTCTGATGACCAATCACATCAGCTTTTCATTTTGCTCTTGTTCTCCCTATATTTCTATTGCAACATGTTTTTAACAGATATTCATTGGGCACTTGCCATGAATGCACTATGGAAAAGAGACCAAGAGAGTGAGAGGGGCTATATTCCACACACAGGAACCAAAATCACTGTAAATAAGGGCTCTGTGATATAGGCAAAGCTGCTCAGAGGCAGGCCTAGGGACCTGGCCTCAAAGGGCAATGAGGCTTGCCTGTAGCATGTTCACCACCAACTGAACATTCCACCTTCATCCAAGCCCCAAACAGCACTCGGCCAAGAACCAGTCCTGGGTCCTGACCTGGGGCAGGTGGCAGGGGGTAGGGCATGGCCTCTGGTCACCAAGGTGACCTCCTGACGTGCAAATCTGCCCTCATTCTGCTCCAAGCCCACCGATGGCTCCCTACCTCACTTAGACCATTCCTGACGTGGCCCCTGCCTACCCTGTCAATCACTCCCTCCCCACCTCCCACCTTGTTCTGGGCCTACACGACTGCTCAATATACGTTCAGGGGACACACATATTCCCTAAAGGCCCTTCTCTTCACCCGGGGCCTGCTCCTCTGTGAGCTTCTCACCTTAGCCTAGTCCCTCTCACACTGTGTTCCTAACACATCAGCTTGCCTACACACTTTTTTTTTTAACATACTTATTTAATTACTTGTTTACTTGGCAGGTTCTGGGTCTTAGCTGCAGCATGTAGGATCTTTTAGTTGTGGCACATGGGATATAGTTCCCTGACCAGGGATCGAACCCAGGCCTGCTAGCATTGGGAGCTCGGAGACTTGGCCACCAGACCACCAGGGAAGTCCCTGCCTGTGCACTTCACTTGATGGGAGCACAGTGATCCATCCCCACAATTTGACCAGCATAGCACTTCTCTGAATGCAGAGGCAAGGTGGTCATCCTAATTCCACAGAAGATCAGAGACCAAAAGACCATGTGATCAACCAAGGCTGATCGTGCAACCAAGAGACACGGGCTCCTGTGTGCGCTGTAAAGACTTTTCACGCTGGGATGTCTTCAAGTACACAGCTTCTCAGCACGTGCCTCAAACAGACACTCTACCAGGCTGTCCGCAGCTCACACCCAAGTAATGTTCAGCTGCTCCAGAGTCCTAGGACCCACCTGAGAAGCAGTGTGTCCAGGCTGACCCACAGAGCACTGGTTTTCTTTACAGTTGGTGGTAGACAGAAAAACCACCACCCCTGCAACATGTCTGCATACAAGCTCCAGAATCCATGAATATGTTACTTTACATAACAAAGTGAAAGTGAAGTCGCTCAGTCGTGTCCGACTCTTTGCGACCCCATGAACTGTAGCCCACCTGGCTTCTCCATCCATGGAATTTTCCAGGCATGAGTACTGGAGTGGGTTGCCATTTCCTTCTCCAGGGGATCTTCCCGACCCAGGGATTGAACCCGGGTCTCCCGGGTTGCAGGCAGACACTTTACCATCTGAGCAACAAAGGGGCAATACAAATAAGTTTCAGGATCTTGAAATGTAGGGGAAAGTAGTCTGAATTATCCAGGTGGGCCTAATAATAATCACAAAGGTCCTTAGGAGAGGGAAATGGGATGGTCAGTCGGAGGAGACATGACAATGGACATAGAAGGCAAAGAGGCAGAGAGATGGTTTCAAGACGATTTAAAGACCTTATACTACTGGTTTGGAAGATGGAGGAAGAAGGGGTTAATCAGCTGAAGAATGCAGTTAGTTCAGCCACTAGATGCTGGAAAAGGCAAGGAATGGATTCTCCCCCTAGAGCCTCCACATAGAGGCCACCGACACCTTGATTTCAGCCCCAGAAGATTCATTTTGGAGTTCTGATGTCAAGAGCTATACGATAGTAAGTTTGTGGTATTTCAAGTCACTAAGTTGGTGGTAACTTTTTAAAATTAATTTTTACTGGAGTATGCATGTGTGAACATACGTGCATGCTCAGGCATGTCTGAATGCAATCCCATGGACTGTAGCCCACCAGGCTTCTCTATCTATGGAATTTTCCAGGCAAGAATGCTGGAGTGGGTTGTCATTTCCTTTTTCATATTGGAGTATGGCTGGGTTACATTGTTGTACAGTGGTAACTTTTTATTACAGCAGCAATTGAAAGCTAATTACTTACATAATTTCAACTGCCATGTAGATGAATTGCATCTCAAAGCCACACACACACACACACACAGAGTTGTGCTGTCATTCTCCCCTCCGGCTGACCGATCACTCTCACTGCGCGCTCTCCCACCCCCGCTTCAGGCAGACGTGGAACGCTGATCCAGGAGCACCGCGACTGTAGATTTTGCCATCCTACACAGACGCTTCTTCGTGGTGATGCTGGGGCTCATCTGGAGTAGAAGAGTGGTTAAGAGAATGGGCTCTGGGACTGCCAGAGCTGTGTGCAGATCTCCTCACTTTCCAGCTGTGTGACCTTGGGCAAGCTTCTCAACCTTTCTCAGCAATGGTTGTGTCACGATTCCTGAGAAGACTCCTGCCCTAATAAACACAGTGAGAGGTATGCTATGAGGGGACACATGAAGTAGGCAGGGGATGCCCACAGGAAGTGGCATTTCCAGGTATGACGTTTCCAGCAGCCAGACCTTGGGGGCACAGTGGGAGAAGCGGCAGCCGTGCAGGTCAGAGCAAGGTGGAAGAAGGCACCAACCAGCAGACTGAGGACTGTGTTCTGCTGTTGCTTGTGGTGGGAACTGGGCGACCCAGAGACTCCGTTCCTGCAAATTGCTCAAATCGGGGGAAACTCAAGGCAAAGTGACTAGGTCGGCCCCCACAGTCCAGGGCCGAGGTCACGGTCAGCCCTTGCCCCTGACAATTATTAGCTTTCTGTCATAATGAATGCATGTACAATTGAGCCAGTTATATACCAGGAACCCAGGAAGTTCTAGCTTGGTGTGACAGAGGAGCCTTAAGGGCTTACAGTCAGGGTCCGCCGTTAGAGAACACAGAGAAGGCCACTCACAAAGCTGGTCAACAGCTTTGGAAGCTATTTCTTCAGGAAACAATTCTGAGCTTTTACCTACTACACACGTTTTGATATTTAATGAGCTGAAAATTAAGAATACTTGCTTGTTGCCTATTACTTAAAAAAGCCAGCGCTGTGACCTCAGGGTGTCACATTCTTAGTTAATTAACCACCCCCACTTGCTGCACTAACGGCAGCTTTTAATTTGTTCCGATGAGAGCTAAGGAGTAAAGCCGGGGCACCCTAGCTGGGCTGTGATCCCTCTATGCTAAGCAGAGCAAGAAGCAGCAAACGCAAAGAGAATGGAGAAAACAGCTTTTACTCTGGAAGCGGGAGGGGAAGGAACACCCTTAAGTGCTCGAAAGGAATAAAATTCAAAAGGCAAAAACCTACACCATGCTCCACCCAGATGGCAAAAAAAAGGCAAAGGCCTGGAACAAAATTCAGCCATGGGGTGGGATCCCGTATAGAGCAGCCAGCATTGCCACCAGGGGCCGACAGCCGGCCAGTTTCCTGGGGGACCTGGGGGACCCTAGGCCTTTTGAAAACACCAACTTTCCAGAGCAACATTCCCATTCCAGCTCCAGAACAGCGTAAGTGCCACTGTGAAAAAACGCATTTTTAAAAGGACCATGCTGATTATAGTGCCCCCTTTCCAACGGAAGACAGGCCAAACAGTAAGGCCTACATGAGACTGCCTTCAAATCAACTGTGGTGAAGGAACTTTCAGAAAGCCACTGAAGTTTCAGTGAACTGAGACTGGGGGAAAGTTTGAATAAGAGCATTTGTCAGGGAGAACTGAAAGAATGTTTTTTTTGGGGGGGCGCGATGTATAGCATGCAGGATCTTAGTTCCCTGACCAGGGATTGAACCTTGGGAGTGTGAAGTCTTAACCACTGGACTGCCAGGGAAGTCCCTGAAAAGATTTTTTTTTTTTTTAAGGCACACCAACCAAGTAACTACTTAAAATTATGGGCAACTCAAACATTCTATTGTACATAACATTTCCTTCACCGTGAGTTTACAAGCATGTCAATGAGGTTAAAAAGATAGCAGACAGCTTTGTGAAGCTTAAAATGCACAAAGGGAATGACGTTTCTGCCTGTGACCAATGGACATCACTGGGGCAAGAGGCAGAACAAGAGGCAAGAGGCAGAATATGAGGTCAATGTAGTTCATGCAGGTTCAGAGGGTTTCATAAATGAAGACAGATCCCACTTACTTCAGTTCAAACCTTTAGTTTAAACAAAAAACAAAAAACAGCAAAGGCAGAGAAGCCCCAGGTGATGTAAGCCGAGGAGAATGCTGGCAAACCCCAAACATAAAGAGAATAAATCACAAAGCCAGCTTGGGCCCGGCTCTATCTATCCAAGATATTCACGCCACATTCCCAGGAACTGTTCTCTCCCACTCCCCATCTAGAAGCGACCAACTTCAGACACGCGGGGTGCCAGCCAGCTGTCTAGTGGGGAACAC
Organism: Bos taurus; assembly: GCF_002263795.3. Lineage (NCBI taxonomy): Eukaryota > Metazoa > Chordata > Mammalia > Artiodactyla > Bovidae > Bos > Bos taurus. The sequence goes on along the minus strand of NC_037349.1, from coordinate 43,973,464 downwards.
ACAAGCTCTGTGGGGGTAGTGCTGGTGGGTTCCCACCAGCAATTACCACGTCGGCCCAAAAAGACCCGGAGATCTTAAGCTAATTAGAGAGATTTGCTGGAGGAGGTAGGAAATAACTTCTCCACAGCATCGCCTGTGCACCAGACCAAAGCCGTAATCATGATTCATCTCTGACATGTTGCTAATCATTGCACACATGTTCCTAATTTCACGCTCCCCGAAGGAAAGCTGAAGGGACAATTGTTTCTGAGCTCTAACATGGAGCCAACCTATGCCAAGTTACCATGTGTCCTGCTTATCAAACTGAAAGCTCTAGTTTTCATCTGAGCGTCTTTTCACTCTTTCGCCCTGCCTCCATGCCCGCCCTTGAAAAAGAAATCCATTCACTAAAGACAGAAGTGTGGGAAGGCATGCATTATTTCTCAGAAATTTTTTTATCTTTTTTTTTTTTGCAATATCATTGACATATAATGCTGTGTAAGTTTAAAGTGTACAAAGTGTTGACTTCATACATTTATGTATTGCAGTATGACAGCAACTTTTCTACATGGTGGTGGCCTAAATGGGATCTAATACATTTTAATATAACCTTCCCTGCTACAGACTTCATAATTTTCTCTTTACCTTGCCCCTGGAACATGCAAATACAGTAAAAGCCCAGATATCAATACACACACACACACACACACACACGTGCACGCTGACTTTTTTCCTCTTGTTTAAAAACAAAACAAAACTCTGCAGCCGCCCTGGTTTTCACAAAGCAAAACCCCAAGTACTTTTTCCAATGAGTCTGTTAAGAATCTGGGCGGTGTGTTCTCTCGTGGCTGATACTCGCAAATAGACAGGATTGTTCCATTTTTCCAATTCCCCGAATGTTAAAAGCAAGCTATAAAACATGCCTCTGGACGAAGAGCCAGGCCTCTCCCCTCCACTTGCACACACCACTCCCATCCACGCAAATGAGAACCGCATGTTAAAGTGCCAGCATCCTTAAGGTAACTGTCAATATATCTGCAGTTTCAAAAGCACACATGGGCAACGCATGGACACACATGACCTGGTTTTCTGTAAATACCAGGTACGAGGGGGAAGCAAACACCAGCCACCCCAGCACACACCCGGCCAATCGGCTACAGGCTCGCTCTCACTTCGCTCGGAAAGGCGATTACAAAGACTTCACTCCAGAAACCCAAGAAAAGTTTCTTTCTGCGAGGGCAAAATAGTGATTAGACAGCAGAGGAAAAAATTAAAGCTATAAACATGATTGTTATGCCTAAGCTCAGAGGAAATGTTCGGATCAAAACAAAACTACTAATAAAAAGCCTTAGGACCACACAGAGAGCGAGGACTGAACTGTGCTGACTTCAAATACAGTTTCCAAGGCCGGGGGACGGAGCCTCCAAATGCTGTATCACATCTGGAATTCTGTTTTTACAGCACAGATGCCTGCAGAAATGGGGAACCGTGGCGTTGCCATGGGGACCCAGCCTCCTCCGGCGAGGCCGGTCCCCTGGATGCCCCACACATGTGCTTCCTCAAGGTGGATTTCACATCTTCGGAAATTATGGAAGGCTGCCTTCTCAGGTTTTAGTGCTAATTGAAACATCACAGGCTGCTCTATAAAGCAAGGCGACCCCTTTTGTCGGCCTATTATTTCTGTCCACATGGTGGTCTTGGACAGAAAAAACTTAAAATAACAGCGGGAAGCAGCAAGTCAACATTATACCCCTTTTCATAAGTTACTTGTGGCTTTCCCTCCTTCGCAGCCATCAAGCATCCTTTTTAAACTTTCCTGTCTCTGGCTGCAAAAATCCAAGGCAGTCCCCTGTGCTCCGGGCCACCTCCCATCACCTGCTTTAGGGAGGGACCAGGCTCAGGATCCAGGGCTGCTTGGCCGGTTGCCGGAAATGAGCCACTAAGGCCATCCCAGCAGCGCTCCTGCCATAGCAGGAGGTCTTCACTTTTAATTGCTGATAACCCCTTTGCTGTTAAGGGGAAAGAGTTTCTAGAGCCCCTAGGAGAAGCCTGTGAGAAACACTCCTCACCCCACTTCCCCCAGAAACATTCCTGGGGGAAACCTTCCCCCCCAGAAACAATTCTGGGACATTCCCAGAGCTCTGGAGAGACCACTGAGCACTTTCCAGAGTCATGTTTACACACAAAGAATTCAGAGACTCCACTTAGAAATGAGGGGGTGCATCTTGGCTTCCTCCTTCTCTGGGAAGCAACCCCCACATACAACTGACCCCTCCGGGTGTGGGCTCAGATATACACACACCCCATAGGTGCTGGAAGGTGCTTCCCATCGTCCCTCATCTGCCTCCCTAGGGCCACAACAGGCTCAGAACAGGGGTAAAGACCCTCATCTCTCTTCTCCCTGGGAGCACTCTTCCATCTGTACTGACTAGAATGCCCTGAGCCAAAACTCCAGTGACCTTCCTAATATGTATCTGCCTCTTTGCAAGGTCTGGCCTTTCTCAGATTTCACGGAGGAGAGGAAGAGAGTCAGCCCACCCAGAGGTGAAACAATAGTCGCCAAGCCCCACGGGTGGGTTGAGGGGACTCAGGCTTCCTGGTTCTCAGCCCTGTGACCTCCCGATCCAACACTTTCATCTAGTCTGTTAGATACCACATCCCAAAGTGTCCCTGAGATGCAGCCGGAGTGTGTGTGTGTGCATGCCTGCGTGTGTATGTGTGTGTGCTCTCTCGTGCGTGTGCCTGAACCCAGTCACACAGAAAAAAAAGCACCAGGAAGTCAGCAGTGTGGCTCCAGGTGTTAACACTTAGCGCATCCTGCCCAGCCCCCACCAGCTTGAGGCTGGCCTCCTGGGAGCCGGACACAGCAATTAGGCCCTTCCCGGGCCGGGCGCCTTTGTCCCCTTGCTAACATCATTAGTGTCTGACTTCCTGTGCACAACGGGGGCCTCCCAGGGGGCAATCGCCGGCTGACCGGGGCAGGGCATTAGACTTCCTTTGTCAAAGACCCTCAAATGTTAACAAGCATGTTAACAAGCTTCTCCTCCGCCCCCCACCCCAGTTGCTCCTCCAGCCCACCAAACACTCCGGGGGCAATTCTCAACAGTCTTGGTTCTCCCAACTGGGGGGAATCTTAGTTCCTGAGAACAGTATGAAGTCTCCATGCGATTTCCTAGAGTTGTTTCCCTACAGGCGGGCCACTCGAATTTGCTGAGTACCTGTTACTTGCTCTGCATTACGGAGAAAGCAATGGCACCCCACTCCAGTACTCTTGCCTGGAAAGTCCCATGGACTGGGGAGCCTGGTAGGCTGCAGTCTATGGGGTCGCTAAGAGTTGGACACGACTGAGCGTCTTCACTTTCACTTTTCAGTTTTCTGCATTGAAGAAGGAAATGGCAACCCACTCCAGTGTTCTTGCCTGGAGAATCCCAGGGATGAGGAAGCCTGGTGGGCTGCCGTCTATGGGGTTGCACAGAGTCTGACACGATTGAAGCAACTTAGCAGCAGCCCTGCATTAAGGAGGCTGAAAACGGATAAAGATGACAGTGCTCAGACAACATGAGACAGGGACTGTCCAACCCCCAGCCTGCAGCCTGCCTCAGCACAGGTGTCCCACTCAAGCATGCTCATAGGCTGAAGTGCAAGATGGTCTCAAGATACAAGGATGTGCTGAAGGTTTGAGTAACATCCTGAGGCTTTCAAACACTAATCATATCAGAAAAATGGATAGGAGGGGGGAGTCTGAGTTGTTTGATAGCTTCAAACCACTAAAAACCTCTCACTGACCCTTATCCTTCCCAACAGAGTGCTCCAGCTTTTTATTTGGGGACACAGATGTCTGAGGATTTGGGGAGAGCTGTGGTCCACGTGTATGCATGTGAGTTCTTCAGGAGGATTCCTGAAAGCCACCCAGGCTCTCACCTGCCTGCCTTATTGATAGCTTAACACCAGGTCTACAGGGGGAGCGGTTTAGGGACCCGGGGGGAAACTCTGGCAATTAAAAAAACAAAATTCAAATGAGGGAGGGAGGTGGTTAAATGTAAGATCTCAGTTTTAAGTAAAACTCCAGATTAATGCCTCAGCTGTTATCCTTTGTAGCCAGTATTTGTTCCAACTGAGTAACTGAAGGCTTTGTCTAAGACTCTGGGACTCATGAACTTAAAGTGGGAACGTAAAAGCAACCATTTCTGCTGTTAACCACCTGAACCCACGAAGAGCCTCTATCACTTTTAAGATCACAGGTGACAAGTCCCGTTTGCAGTCAAATCTTTTTTACTGAGTACAAGTTTTTTTTTTAAAACATAAAATACTATGTGAATTCTTATTCCTCCCCCCACCCCGCCCACCTTTGGCTGAATAGGAAGGAACACACTCATAGTGTCCAGAAGGAGGAGAGAATGGCTGAGTTTCCCACTCCTGCTCAACTGCTTCTTCCTATCTTTGGTATCTGTTGTCAACACACAAAATTAGGTTAGGTCTGGGACACATTCTCAAATATTTGCCGAAGAACCACTAGGGAGGATAATCTCAAACCCCAGTTTCCCAAAATGAAGAATAATCTACAATTTAGACTTCTTACTCCAGACATACCAAAACTTATTCAAGATTCAAAAGTTAGATATCGGTAAAAGCAGAGAAAGGAGACTGTCACCACCAAGATGCCAAGACCCCCACAAGTTGATTCTGATGAACTCTACAAGTTTCAAAGAGTAAATCAGTTCGCCTTTGGTTCTGGTTTTTACCTTTTGCCAAACCAATTTCTAAATAGTAGGTGAGCGGAAGGATATATTCAAACACTAATGATCCCTGCAACTTGAAGTCTCCCTACTTCTTGGATGGAAGCCAGTAGTCTGCCCTTAAACTATAAGCAATAAATCCAGAAGGCTCTCTTTCCTAGTTTTCCATTGATACCACATGGAATTCCCATTAAAATACTCCCATGCAAACACACACACAATGACATACCAATTAAATCATTGTGTGATTTAGGCCAGGAAACAATTGTGTTTGCCAAAAACTATTCAACTTTGTTTTAATTTCCTTGAATGGCCAGAATGTCATTCTGAGAAGGAGGGCAAAGCATAAGGTAAAAAATGAGTATCAATGTCTCAGTTAATTTCAGATTTAGATAAATATTCCTTGTCAGTGAAGGACAGCATGCAGAGTTCCCAGGAATGAGAGTTCCCTGCCCTACCTCCCCAGGGACTCTTGGCACAGATTGGTATAGAGGTAAATTAGCCAATACGTGTGAGGCGGACAAGGCAAATAGCACAGCACTGACGGAGTGGTGCTGGTGGTGGATCCCTATTCCCCCAAGGTGGAGTGAAGCACGCAAATGGCACACACAACCTTCCTCCTTGACCCGCCAACAGAAAGAACGCAATGCACCTTAGCCCCTTCATCAGCGTTCTGTGGAGAAGTGCTTCCAGAATCAAAGCAACATGGTGGAACTAGATTAGAAGCCTGCAGTGGCTTTTTATCATGAAGTGGGTTTTATCATTAAGTTAGGATGAAACAGACACTTACCAGAAAAAAAAAAAGAAGCAGTGATTAGGTATTTTTAAGCAAATAAAAAAGGGAGGTCCGAAGGTTCTGGCTAACATGATTTCAAGCTGAGAATGAGCAGCTGGGTGGACGTGAGGCCAAGCTGTCAGGCTCTGTGGGACATGGAGCCACGTCAGCCATAGGAGCACCGAGGAAGCGGGGACACTGAGGAAGTCCCCTCCTCCCCAGGCCGGGTGGGACCAGGAACCAAGTCCTATCGGCTGCTTCCCCAACTGTCCACGAGGGGCGCAATACTCGGTGGTTCTCAAATAGAGAACCCTAGGCGTGGGTTTTCAAGTTTCTGGGAAAATAGTGGGCTTTTCTTTGAAAGGGGCTTTATTACTTTTGTAAATATAATAAGTTCAAGGGAAGAATGTGAACATCTTCTCTAGTCAATACTATTGTACTGTATATTGGGTTGGCCAAAAAGTTTATTTGGGTTTTCCATCTTTTGGAAAAACTCAAATACTTCAAAATTGCTAAGAGACTAGATCTTAAACATTATAATTACAAAAAAAGGACTGATAATTTATGTAATATGATAGAGGTGTCAGCTAAAGCTATTGTAAATCATACTACAATATAGATGTATCCAATCAACCTAAATATACACAATGTTATCCCTTAAACTTACACAGTGCTGTAGGTCAATATATGTGTATATCTCAATAAAAAGAAAAGTGTCCCTAAAATTCCTCCCCTCCGCATCTCTTTGGAAACTCTTTTAAATGATCTCTGTCGCATGTGTCACAAGGACTCTAACTTAAGTAGGATCCTAATACACACACCATTTATTATGATAAATGTCTACTAGCTAATGTAGCGGAGAAGGCAATGGCACCCCACTCCAGTACTCTTGCCTGGAAAATCCCATGGACGGAGGAGCCTGGTAGGCTGCAGTCCAAGGGGCCGCGAAAAGTCGGACACAACTGAAGCGACTTAGCAGCAGCAGCAGCAGCAGCTAATGTAGCTCTACTAGCTGATGTAGTTCCTATTGGGAGAGCCATGTGGGTAAAATAGCAAAAAGATCCTAATGAGGTGAGAATTAAGGCCACTGGCAAATTTCTAAGCGTTCTGCTGCTAAGTCGCTTCAGTCGTGTCCGACAATGTGTGACCCCATAGACGGCAGCCCACCAGCCTCTCCCATCCCTGGGATTCTCCAGGCAAGAACACTGGAGTGGGTTGCCATTTCCTTCTCCAATGCATGAAATAAAAAGTGAAAGTGAAGTCGCTCAGTCGTGCCCGACTTCTTAGTGACCCCATGGACTGCAGCCTACCAGGCTCCTCCAGCCATGGGATTCTCCAGGCAAGAGTACTGGAGTGGGCTCTAATTAGCCATCACTATTAAAAAGTAGCGGGCCCTTTCACCTGCTCTGAACGCAGCTGTGTATATGGAAAAGGCAACAAGGCAGATTCATCGAGAAGGCAACACACACAGGTTAATATTTCAGTAGGCTGCCTGTTGATGTGGGTACCTTAAATGTTGCTCTGTAGGGTAACCAAATTATTATGATTTACACTGTGTGTTTAAAAGAAAATTACACAAATTTAGGGGATTTTATGATTAGTTGGCTGGTCTCATGTGAATAACAGAACTGTGTAAAATTAAAAGGGAAATGGGCAAATCCAGGAAGCGGCTGACAACAGCTTTATCCTGCACGGTAATCACTTTACAGAGGCTCGGAAACCTCAGAGCGCCAACGCTTCAGAGCCCGGGGGGCTGGGGGAAGGCCACTGTGGGCAGATTCTCCAGGGCAAGCTGAGGAGATAAAATAATTCGCCAATAAAAACTGTATACTGCATTTTGTGATTAAAATCACAACACACATGTAGCATGAAGGAGGAAAAAGGATCTTGCCTCAAAAACTTAGCTGGTGCCCCAGAATTTATCAGCAGATGCCTTGAGGGCTAGAGATACACTTTACACTGGGAGGGTCTTTTGAGTGATGGAGAACAATGCTCCTCCAGGAGTTTACCATCTGTCTTGGAAAACAAAGCTAAAAGACACTAAATTAGAGGCAGTAATGTTGTATTTATGGAATGAATGTGCTCAGTTATATAACTGAGCTCCAAGTAACAGAAGCCCAGAGACAGGGAAGTGAAGAGGGGAAGGCCCACCAGCCACCAGAGAAGTGTTTTCACAGAGGAGGCAGGTCTCTGGCCGGACCCTGCAGCATGTCGCACTTTCGGGGGTGGGGAGGGGTGGGAGAGGGTGGGCGTGGGGAGAAGACCCTTCCAAGCAGAGGCAGACAGAGAAGCATGTGGTCACATGGTGAACACTCGGGAAATGGCCCTGAGTCCCCAGGGATGAGGAGGAGCCTCCCTCACCAGCCAGAACGAACACTGGCAAGCTGGAGTGACCGACCCAACAAACCCACCTCTTTCGAGTTAAACACCCCCAAGTAGCCTGAAAGGATTGGCGCCATAGGGCTGGGATGGACAGGTGGGCTGGGTTCTGCACGTGGCACAGCCTGGAGTTTGGCAAGACCTAAACAGAGAGGGCCTAATAGACGTGAGCACAGCCTGACGTGGCAGGCGGGACTGCAGGGGAAGGGTGCAGGGACCTCCGATCCGGGTCGACGTGGCAGCGGGCTAGGCTGGGGGTGGAGAAGAGCAAGAAACAGTAAAACAGCAGCTTCAAAAGATGAACCAAAAGGACCAGAGAGCTGAATCAAAGGGAGGAATCAGATCCTGGGGCCTGTGGACCGAAGGTGCCACTGACAGAAGAGAAGGATTAGAGCTGGGGTCTCATTCCAGAGTCCTCTTATTTTGAACATGGGCCTGATTTCCTGACTGATACAGATGGAAGGCATTTTAGAAGGAGGAAGCGGAGTCCAGAGCACCATCAACTTCCAATTTTCACCTATCTTCCCTCCACGGCCAAAAATGTCACTAACTGTTGGAATCAGCACCATAGACACTCAGGGTGGGAGTCAATATCTGCATTCTCTAATCTTTCCCACTAGCTCCCACCCACCCTGACCGTCCTATCTATACTTGGGATAAACCAGTGCTAGGCTCCCAGCAGAGCTCACTAAAGACAGAAGAAGGTGACTCAGGGACAAAGGCCCTTTTGTTAGCCTCTACCAACTCTTCAACAAAATTCCTAAAGATCAGAATGATGAAAAACAATCTTTAAAAATCTGACCTTGGCACAAACAGACAGAGACGGTGTGATTCCTCTCACACAAGGTACCCAGCATAGTCAACTCCACAGAGACAGAAAGTGGAATAAGGGGTTTGCCAGGGGCTGGGGGTGGTGGGGGATGGGTTTAGAGTTTCCATTCAGGAACATGAAACTCTAGACATAAATGGTGGTGACGGCTGTAAAACAATGTGAATGGACTCAATGTCACTTTAAAATGGTTAAAATGGCAAATTTTATGAAATGTATATTTTACCACAATTTTTGAAAAGGGGGGGAAAAAACAACAACAAAGAAAGGAACTGAAGGATTCCGAGCACGAAAGGAATTACTAAAACGGTGCTGTAGCCATGTTTGCAGGAAGAATTAGGAAGGGGGACAACTGGAGTTGGGAGAGGCGGCCACTGCAGGCGTCCAGATGTGAGGTGAGAAGGATGGAGATGATGGGGGGACGATGAAAGGACCCGTCTGAGGCGGTTTTAAGGGAAAAAAAAATGGCAGGCCTTTGTGACAAATGTGATAGAGAGGTGATGATGGAATTCAAAGGCAACCTGAGGGCTCCTCTTTTGGGAAACCTGGAAGGTTAGTGATTTTATAGCAATATAGAGAACCCCGGGGAAGGAGTCTTTTCTTTTTTTTTTTCTTAAAAAAAGTGAAGGTGAGGTGACGACAGGGAATCTTCGATGTAATACCATATTTTTTTTTTTGGAAATACAGGATTATAAGGCAGGAAGTCATGCATGAGGTCAAGCAACAGAATCTTAACGGCAGATGGGCTAATTAAAAGGAGGTACAAAAAAGGACCAAGGGCTAAGAACAGGGCTTTGTGGGATGGGACTATCCACATTTAGGGCCCATGAGGAGGAAAAGAAGATAGAAAAAGTGGGGTTGGTAAAGTAGAAGAGGAGCCAGGAAAGACCATTAGGTAAAGGAGAATGGAAAAAAAAAAAAAAAGAAAGAACGTCAAATAGGTTTCATGTAACAGAATGTCAGGATGGATATTTTCTACATGAAAACCACCTTATTGATTACAAAAATCCCTGAGCAAATAAGTATATTGATGGCTCATTTAAAATAGCTTCTCCATATAAATAAATTCCTAGGTCTTTTGTTGCTATTCAGACCCATCCTCTGGTTTTCTAAAAAAGTAGAAAGCATATTATAAATACTACTTAAAGAAAATCTTTTCTTACGTTTGCAAACTTAAAAAGAAAAACAAACAACATTAGCACTGGAAAAGGCATTTAAAAAAATCTGGTTCACTGTCAGGTTTTGTGTGCAGGATCAGAGCTTTGCATTCTGCCAGGAGAGCCATCCAATCTCCCGTGTTATTAAGGAGAAGAGCACAGGGGCCCTAAGTCATGACACTCCCAATTTCTGCTCAGCACTTCACACTTTTGTTGTTGTTTAGTCGCTCAACCAAGACTGACTCTTCTACAACCCCATGGACTGTAGCCTGCCAGGCTCCTCTGTCCATCATGGGATTTTCCAGGCAAGAAAACAGGAGTGGGTAGCCATTCCCTTCTCCAGGGGATCTTCCTGATCCAGGGATCGAACCTGCATCTCCGGCAGTAGAAGGTGGATTCTTTACCACTGAACCACCAAGGAAGACCAGTTTATAGTCTGAGCTACTGCTAAATTAGTTTTAAAAACAACAACAACAACAAAAAACACAATCTTTTGGCAGTTTTGAAATGATACTATCTTGGAAATGTAGAGGTAACCAACACTCAGGGCATTTTTTAGCCAAATACTCCTAACTAACTAACCTAATAGCATTCAGAATAAACAACAATACCCCAGAATTCAACAAGAAATTTAAAAAGATGGAAAGATAAGCTAGAACATTATTGATACAACTCAAAGTTATCAACCTAAATTTCAGTTCAAGCATATTCTTTTTGTCCAAACCTCCTGGAAATGAATTTTTGCACAAAAGCACAAATACAAATATTAATTTTCAGACCATCCTCTTTTGGACATTATTCATCATTAATGGCCATTAGACAGGCAGATATCCATAGTACTGCCAAGCTTAAGTGGATCAGTTTTGGTTTTGCGGCTAACAAGTTTTTCCCCAAAAGTAGGGGACTAAAGCTGAAGTGCGGTCATCTCTGAAATTTGATTCATCTCTGAGAAGAGGCCTGTAGGAAAATTACATCTCTTGAGTTTATTTCCAGATACCCAGAAGAGAGGCATATTTTAAGAAAAGTAACTCCTACACTGGTTAAATGCTTATCGCTAATGAACATTTATTGGGTAGTAACAGAACTATGACCCTCACAACCAGACTACACTCATGTCTTCCAGAAGGTACAGCTTCAATTCATAAACATACTTTTTAAGGGCAAAAAAAAAAAAAAGGAACTTCCAAGCTACCCAACATAGCAAATACCTATCTCAGTTTTAAAAGTTTCACGCTGTTTTGAAATTCTCCCCATACTTGAAGAACTCCAGGCCAACATCTTGTTGACTGATATTAAAGAAAGATTAGCCTCACTTTCCTCAGCAACAATCACCTTCTAGAAGATTTGCCTAAGAGGAAAACAAACACTATCTGATAAGGGAAAGGTGGATTCCATTGCCAACCTCTGGACTCTCAGACCTGGAGCATTCTAATCTGATTGCTTGTACATGGCATTCACCAAGGGGGCCTGCATGGTAGCAAGAGCAGACAGACCAGGGCTCTAAGCACCCCTGCCCCAACACTGTTATAGTCACAGAAAGCAGAAAACGTCATTTCAGACGGGACACATGGAGCCCTTACTCCTTGCTTCCCAACTCCCACCGAAAAGGGCCAAACATAGACTTTAGCACCTCTCAAAGACTTCAAGAGAGAGCAGAGGAGAGTGTGTTGGCCTGGCTAAGGACCCTCATGTCAGTGCAACTTCTTTCTTCCCAGATTTATTAACAGATGCAAGCCCGGTACTTATAAACAAAGGAGTCGTTTCAGTTTCTGCTTGGAAAGATGGGAGCCAATACGTTCCTTCTGGGAATTCAGGGTAAGAGCTTTACAAAAACAGTGTCCAGATGTGCTTAAAAATTCAGTCTGCTTCTTCCTTTGGGGTGCAGTGGAGGGAGAAACAAAAGGGTGGGAGAGTCGTCTTATGAAAAATTGAAAAGTTTATTAGTTTGGGTTTTGTTTTTTTTTTTGGCTTGCAGACTAACCTGTCCTCTGCTGACAAACCACACAGGAGCACCTGAGGCAAGACTGTTGGGGCTTCCCTCCCTTGAAAGATGCAGGGAGGTATTTCCGGCTGACCACAGCGGGAGCCTGGGGACCTTCTCTAACTTCCAGAATGTCCCGAGTGACAGACGGTTCCACCAGGTGGTGATGAAATGGGAGAAGAGACTCTTCTGAAAGCTGAAGATTCTCAAAATGAAAATCAAGCATCTTTGTATCAAAACCACCACCCTTGGGACAAACCTTCATTTAAAAAACAAAAAAAAAATGTCTTATAACTGAAATGTTTCATCAACGTCACATCCCAGTTCCAATCTGGACATTTGCTGAGATTTGAAGCTTCCTCAACCCAATGATTTCATTCCCAGAGTTCTTTCTAACCACAGAGAGATTTAAATAGATAGTCTATTATATAAAGTGTTTCTTGGTTTTCAGAGGGCTTTGGGTCCTGAGAGTGAATGAGTGTTTCAAGTACAGCATAAATAAGGGAGACAGAGAGCTAGGCATATATTATGAATAAAAAGATAATCCTAATAATAGTTTACATTATCACAAGCCAAAGTTTATGTGAGCAGCTAAGCTCCCTTTCAAAGCAGAGGGCAGCTGCTGGTACGGCGGAGGAAAATGGTATGTCAAAAATGTGACCTACCTTCAAGTTTGTTTAACTCCACTGTCAGCCACCGCTTCCTTCCGCCACCTTACAATGCCATGGGGGTGGTGGTGGGATCCTTTCTGAAATGTGTTGTTTGCAAAGGCACGGAACTGTCTGAGCTAGACGGACTTCATCTCCGCTGCTCCTGGACAATCCTGACAGGGCAAAGTGACCCCAGTCAAGTGACCCCAGCAGAGAGGTGGCCCTGGGGTACTCTCCCACTGCCTCCCAGGAGTCAGGGGGACAGGTCCGGGATGAACAGCCTTAGTCCCCGCAGGCTGCCAGCAACCCTATGGAAATAGGCAGGGTGGCACCTCCATGCAGATGAGCCAAGTCACCAAGATCCTCCTGGCATCACACACTCCAAAATGGGAGAAAAAAACCCCAAACCCCTTTAACCCATAGCCCTAATGTGTGTAGACTGAGTATCTACTCAGTAAGTAATCCAGCCCTATTCACAGGGCACCCAGGATTTGCAGAGTGCACAAAGGGTCTATGGCACCCCACTCCAGTACTCTTGCCTGAAAATCCCATGGATGGAGGAGCTTGGTGGGCTGCAGTCCATGGGGTCTCGAAGAGTCGGGCACGACTGAGTGACTTCACTTTCACTTTTCACTTTCATGCATTGGAGAAGGAAATGGCAACCCACCCCAGTGTTCTTGCCTGGAGAATCCCAGGGACAGGGGAGCCTGGTGGGCTGCCATCTGTGGGGTCGCACAGAGTCGGACACGACTGAAGTGACTTAGCAGCAGCAGCAGCAAAGGGTCTAAAATCGACTCAGACGGGGGCCAGGAAGTGACACTCAGGTGGAAGAGCCTGCCTGAGTGAAGACTGGGTGAGGGAGCACCTTTGGGGAGCGGCCAGCTTCACGTTTCCAAATTAGAACAGTGGTGCTTCTCAAATATGTCTGTACTTACAGGGGGCAGGAGGCACATCAGAACAGGAGAAACAGTCCCTATGATTAATCTCCTTTTCAATTTCCATAGGTATGAAGCCTATTTCAAGATGTTTTTCACCGAAGACAGAGCTTTCTACAAGGGTTGAAGCTTCAACCAGCCCAGAGTGGAACAAAGAGAACTAGTTCCCATTAAGGAGCAGATCCTGAGGAGACTGGCCCCTTCCTCCCATGCCTCTCCTCATCCTCAGTCTTACCAGCAAAGCACAGCAACTCACTCAGTGAGGAACCAGCTGGTGGCACTGGGGAGACCGTCAAGAGTGCCTGTGAACCCAAACACGGGCTATCCTGTCCAGTGCCTTTCTGGCAGAGTACCACAAGTTACAGGCTACAGAAGGGAAACATCAAATCACGGGGTGCTGGTAAAGGTTCAGGGGAAGTGTTCACAACCAAGCTGTATTTCTTGGGGTAAGGGTATTCAGAGGTGCAAGCGGCATGTATCACGCACATCTCAGTCCTTTCTGCAGGGGATTAAGACACTGCTCTATCACTGCTGAGGAGAAGGCAATGGCACCCCACTCCAGTACTCTTGCCTGGAAAATCCCATGGACAGAGGAGCCTGGTAGGCCACAGTCCATGGGGTCGAAAAGAGTCGGACACGACTGAGCGACTTCACTTTCACTTTTCACTTTCATGCATTGGAGAAGGAAATGGCAACCCACTCCAGTGTTCTTGCCTGGAGAATCCCAGGGACAGGGGAGCCTGGTGGGCTGCCGTCTGTGGGGTCGCACAGAGTCGGACACGACTGAAGCAACTTAGCAGCAGCAGCAGCAGCAGCTATCACTGCTGCAAGTGGTTTAAAACCACCCAGCACCTTCCCAGGGCATCCTGTCATCATTCCTGTCTAAGCTCAGAGCTTCCGGAGGGCATGACCCTGGGAGATAAGACTCTTCGTCAAGAAAGCTTTCTCACTGTCCTCAAGCAGTAGGCCATTCTGGTCTCTGCATGGGTGACCTCTTCCCCAATCTCTCCCCATCTTTTCCTCCCTCCACCTGCATCATAGACCCCTGTGGAGATGACCAGCTTCCTAGCAGCCTATCAAGCATTCTTGTCTCCTTGCCTGCCCGTTAGCACTGACAAGCAGAGTTTCCTTGTGTTGTTCTTATGAATTGGTAATTTCAGCCTAATGCAAAAAAGGTGGGGCAGGGGGAGCTTAATGGACATTAAATTCTACTTCTTCCACAAATATTTTTATCATTATCCATGGGACCCTCACCAAGGACTAAAGCAACACCACTTCAACCTGGGCAGGTGGCAACCACTCAGGATGAGAGCACCTGGATGGAAACCAAGTGGACAGCAATCCCTTGGTGAGGGCATGCATGTGCATGTGACTATTTTCACATCTTCAGCTTTCCTAATGAGACAGCTAGGTATAAAATAAGATACAGAGATGTAATGCGCAGCACGGGGAAGAGAACTATTATTTTATAATAACTTTAGATGGACTAAAATCTGTAAAAATACTGAATCACTACGTTGTAGACCTGAAACTAATATAATATTGTAAATCAACTATACTTCAAAAAGAAGGCAATTCAATGCAAATGGGGGTGAAAGGGAAACGGAAAATTAATCTCTCAGCTCTGCAATTACCCACAGGCAGACTTTCTGCCAAACAAACTATTTCTTATCTCTGGTCAGTTTTTATCTGCAGCTGCCCTCTCCCACCCCCGCCACCACTATGCACAGACCCAAATCCTCTCTTCCCCTGACAGTCGATGACAGAGCAGTCCAGGCCTCCGGGACTGTCAACACCCTGATGGAATTCAGGGCTCACGGGGAGTCTGAGGCAGTGCCCTTGTTTATGGACTCAGTGATTGATTGGACCCTAAAAGCTCCTGGTCCAGAAGACTAAGTAGGTTGAAAGCAATCATTAACAATAGTGTAATGTTTAAAAAACCAAGAGATGCGAGGGGGTCTTTGGGCATGTGGACAAGTATACAGGAAATGTGAAGGATGGAGGCAGGTGGACATACTGAATACTTTCAGGTAAACACCAACAGACACAAATCAACAATGACAGAGGTGTTGATGGGGTGGGCACACTTTGTAGAAATAAAGCAACCTGGATACAAAAAAAATTGTTTTAGCCCCGCCACACAGCTTGTGGGATCTTAGTTTTCTGACCAGGGATCAAACCCATGTGTTTGGCAATGAAAGCACAGAGTCTTAACCACTGGACTGCTGGGGAATTCCCTGTGTATGAATCAAAAAAACCAAACAAAACAAAACAAAACAAAACCTTTGTGGAGGACAAATGCTACTTTTATTATAGAAAGAGCTGCAAAAATGGCCACAGGCTGGGTGTTTCTTTCTCAAAAGAGATCAAAAACAGACACCCAGGTGCAAGAGGCAAGAATCCAGATGGAAACAGAAGGGACCAACTCAATAAGGAAATGGAATGGGAAGGATAGAAAAATTACACCCTCTGAGTTAAAAGTTCAAGTTATCTCAATAAAAGCAATCCCTAAATTCTTCAGAATAATTCTAGTCTGACCGCCCCATTGTGTAAGTAAAGAAACTGTGAGTCAGAGGGTCACCCACCTTGTCGACAGTCATAGTTGGCCTGAGAGGCCCTCATCTCGCAGATCACACGGATATGAGACCGTCTAACAGAGTGACTTCTAGCCCAAGATCAGGATGCACAAAAGTTCCAGTAAAACAAGATTCATTTATATTCGATTCACAGGAAATGTGTGATCAATCCAAAATCAACCTGGGAAAAATCTATGTCTGAAGAAAGGTCTGCCAGCCAAATTACTGGTACAGATAGAATTCCCATGAAAATGCTTAGTGCTTAGATTCAGCTGTTTTCGTAATAAGCTATTAAGCCCAAAGATTCATTCAATCAATATTCTTATTTTAAAACCCTCATTTACTCAACATTTTCCCTAATACTTTTACCGAGCAGTATTTCATCCACACAAAGCATTAAAACTTACTCCGAAGGTAAATAAGAAGGTGGAAAGAATCGGTCCCACTCTAGTAAACTCAGAATGAAACAAATACACAGTGCCATTCAAATAACAAAGTATAAATAAAAATTATAAATGTCAACGTTTTTTAGGATGTGGAAAAACGAGCACACTTATTCACTGAAAGCCATCTGCCACCAATCATTATAAATGTATCTACTACGTGGCCAGGCACAGAGCTAAATGTTTTTAAAACAGTATCTTATTCAAGCCTCAAAACAATCCTGGGAGATAAACGATTATTAACTCATTTTACAGATGAAGAAAATTGCCCAAGGTCGCAATAAATGGTAGCAAAAGGCAGAGCTGGGATTTGTGGACCAAATCTGTCCTCTTCTCAAAACACAAGTCTGCACTGTTAACTGGCTCAGTCGTTACAAAAGGCAAGCTGGTCAACGTGTAGTAAGAGCTATAAAACCTCTGCCCCGGTCATTCCACTTTGGGAAACACTATGTGCCAAGGAAACAAACCAAAATGGCAAGGGTGGGAGGGCAGGAAAGCAATCTGCATGAAGGCATGCACAGCAGCTTTATAACAGCAATAACCTGGAAACAGCCTGGGTGCTTCATCTACGGGGGGGACAGGAGCAATAAAAGGGGCGGGGGCACACAGCATGGAAAGATACGGCCACAAAGAGCGACAGGTCTGTGAACTCCGTGACATCGAAACATGGGAAGATCATCAGAAAACTAACATAAGTAAAAAACAAAGTGAAATTAGCCATTAAAAAATGCAGTGATTACAACTCTGCATCAAGATGTGTTTATGTATTCAAGAATGGAAGAAGAATCATTTAATGCTCATTATGCTTTTTTTTTTGCATTAAACTGAAGTTACCAATTAATAAAAGCAACACAAGGGACCTCTGCTCAAAGACATTATGATCCAGAATGTCCTTCTCTTCCTGATCCAAAGATGTGACATTTTCATATAAAAATAAAGAAAATAGCTCTTGTAATTTTAAAGCCCTTTCTTAAAAAAAAAAAAAAAAGACCACCCCCTTAGGCTCTCGAGTAAGCCCTCTTTTATGTAAGATTAACAAAACCTCCTTATTTATAAAAACCTGTGGCTCATGAATTTTTTTGTTAGCCATTTAGCCAATTTAAGAACAAATATGTTGACAAATTGGAACATTATTTCTGTCCCCATTTGGTTTGCATTAATAAAAGGTCACACTCTCAGAATCTCACTCTTATAATGCATTTGGAAAAGTAACGCTATTTAAGACAGCATAAATACATGAGGGTGGGGAGATAGGCTTAAGAGTGTCTGAACACACCCTGAGACGGAAGCCGTGCACTGGGTGCCTAAGGTGGGAGGTTTGCGCCCAGGCGCCTCTTCAGAGGATCTCGTCCCCAAAGAGCAGCAGGATATGCCCATGCAGGTTCTTCATCACACCCTGTCCAAGTTGACACGGGGACCCAGCAAATCCCCTGTGAAGCTAGAAGCACCCCCTAACCCTATCTGCACATCATTCCCCTGAACTCTCCAATGGCTTCCTGTACCTCCCAGCATCTCAGGGAACAGAAAAGCTCAATTAAGGAACATGCTAACTATTGTGTCTTTTTAAGATGAACGAGGTTGGGAAGTTGGGGCAGGAAATGGCCCACAGTTGGCCCAGACTTCTGCACATAAGGGAAGAAAAGCTGATTCCTCCAGTTGGCGAGACTGTTCCCTGCCTGGGCCCACCTCACATCACTGTTCTTTCCAAAGTTCCTTTTTCCTCTGCCCCTACCAACCCAGACAGCTGGCCTGTGTGCCTGTTCTTCCCTCTACCTGGGATGACTTACTGTTGTTCCTCAAGCACGAAGGACCACAGGGCCCTGTGTGCAGCTGGCACAAAGCCAAAGCCCCCCATTATGGCAATGTCTGCCTCCGAAGCAAGCTGCCCAAGGGGCAGCCCCTAGCTATGTGCAGGTATTGAAACTTGAGTACAATTTAAAATTCAGGCCCACAACTGTGCTGGCCACACTTCAGCCACCATGGTGAACAGCTGCTGAAATGGACAGTGCAGAGAAGAACATGTCCATTGTTACACAAAGTTCCACTCGATAGGATCTGCCTACCTGCCTCTGCAATTCCAGGTAGCATTCTCCCACAGCTAGAAAACTCGTCACCTGACACCTCAGTGATAGCTCAGTTTCACTGAAGCAGCATTTTTTTTACATGTAAATATGGACGTTTTTGGTGTACAGTTCCAGGAGTTTACACACATATAAATGTATGCATGAGTGAATGCTAAGTTGCTTCAGTTGTGTCCTACTCTTTACGACGCTATGCCAGGCTCCTCTGTCCATGGAATTCTTCAGGCAAGAATACTGGAGTGGGTTGCGTGCCCTCCTCCAGGGGATCTTCCTGACCTAGGAATCAAACTTCCATCTCTTTTGTCTCTTGCACTGGCAGGCAGGTTCTTTACCGCTAGTGCTGCCCGGGAAGATGTTTCATGCATTTACACGTGTATAAATATATAAATAGGTGTATAAATGCATACATCAGTGTATCCACCACCAGAGTCAGCACACAGAACAATTCCATCATCTCCCAAAAATCCCCTTGTTCTGCCCCTTTGTAGTCAAACCCTCTATCCACCCCTACCCCAACCCCCCAAAAATCCTGGCAATCACTGATCTGGCAGCTTTTAAAAAAAAACTCAGATTCCCAGCCTTCCCCGGGAAATCCCACTTAAGCAGATCTGGGGTGAGTCCCGGAATCTCCCACCCCCGCCTACCCCCAAGAATGTTCCTCCGTCCGGTGCTTCTGGGGTTCAGCCAGGTTTGGGAACCTCCAGGGTAAATGCCGAATCGTGGTTTAATTCTCTGCAAAGCACTCGCTGGTATCTAGTCTTGCTCTCTTCCCACCCCCATGAGCTGTTCTGCAGCACATGGCTGATGTCCATCTCAGGCTGGGTGCTGGGAAGGCAGGGCAAATTGGCCTGCTGGGGGCAGGGGGCAGGGTAAGAACTGGTTTCTGGCGGAGAGAGGCCTCTCTGAGTCACGTGGCCTCCCATCCTAATCCCTTCCTGGCTCTTTGTGCCTTGGAATCCTCATCTGGAAAAAAAGGAACCACATCAGAAATAATCCGTCTACCTCCAAGGCTCAGGGGAAGCAATGATTTACATAACACGTTCAAAGGCGCTGGGCAGCAGGGACCAAAGGTACCTCTCACCCTGGATACATCATCACCACCCAGAGCTGCCTCTGAATGGAACTCTCCTTACCCTGTTTACTTGGCGATGGTGGGGGGATCAAGACTCAAGTTACAATAAAATTGCAGCCTTTGAAAAGAAAGAAAAAAAGTAATAACAAGGCTTTTTTTTTTCCTCCTAAATTCGTGATCCTGAGGGCAGAGTACTAGATTCCATTTTTAAAGAGGAATTCGGAAGAGTCAGCATCATCTCAGAAAACCCCCTCTGCTCGTAAAGTAAACAATTACAAGGAGGGTCAACACTTGACTCGAGCCTTTCTCCCCGGCTTTCTCCTGCCCTGCTGAGGATTCCTGGAAAACACTCTGCAAAGTTTACGATGATCAAAGGAGAAGAACGGCCAACCCAAGAAATGCTATCATTTAAGATCACATGTTTATTTAGCCCCACCAAGCCTAAGAGAGAAGACTGTTTGAAAGGGAGAGAATGCCTGCTTAATCAACTAAAAATGCATTCATTACTATGCTATTCACCGCGGCTTTCCTGAAATCAGACACTTCTGCCCCTAGACCATAAGATTGAAGCGATTTGAAATGAAAATATTTCCTGTCCACTGCTTGCCAGTTTCTAGCCCCAGAGTGATATAACAGATGACATCCAGTACAATAAATGCTTTTATTAACCATAAATTTGAGACTGCTTTAGGGATTTGAAGTGTTGGGTTTCATGCTGAAAAAATGTAATGTTATCCACAGACCATCAGTGAGTAACAAAAACAGAGGCACAGGTTATGCTACTTTGATCAAATTATGACCAAAAAAAAAACCCCACCGTCTTTTTGCATTTTAAATAGTAGTTGCATTCAGGGCGTATCTTCACGGAGCACCACAATAGTTTAATCATATGTCTTAGAGACTTTAATGGAAATTCATCCTGAGTGCAGATTTATAGAACCAGCAGCTTCTATTAAACAGAAAGGAAGTTAAAAAGTGTTATAAGGCTAAGTGAGCTGCGAAATTCAAATACTAAAAAGGGACTCCAAAATCAGAGTTTCTCTACCTCAGCACTACTGACCTTTGGGGCCATTATTGGGGAAGGCTGACTTGTGCATTTTGAGATGTTTAATGGCATCCTTGGCCCTTACCCACTAAATGCCAGCAGCAAAACCCCTCCCAGTACAATCAAAAGTGTTGCCAGAGATACCCCAATCACCCTCAATTGAAAACTGTTGCTCTAAAGCCTGTTTAGCAAATGCTGCGTGATTTCTCTTTTTCTAAAGAAAACATCAGAGTCCAAAGAGCCTCCGAGCCTTAGCTCCCCGCCCCAGGGCTGCCCTCTACACAGAGATGGTTAGTGATTTCTCAACTGGAAAGCACTCTGCACTTCCTCCCCCACCAAAACCAAAGGGAGCAGAGCCATGGAGACTAGCATCTCTCTCCTTGAGCAGAGCACACCAGACTCAGCCAGGCAGCCGGCCGCCCTTTCCCCAGGTACACCCTGGCCGCCTCGGTGCCCCGCGTGTACTCTAGCACAGCACCCCAAGCCATCCTTCTCCGGCCTTTTGCTGTCAGGCCACAGAGGCGACTGTGGATTCTGTGCCAGAAAATAAAATGAAAAGCACGACTGAATCTCTGCAGTCCATTCTCTGGACGCTGAATGTCCCACTATTGCGTCTCGGCATGACATTTCACGGCCAGCAGGGGAGGAGGCCTGGTCCTGAAAGCTGAACAAATGCTGGGCACACAGGCCTGCCTGCGCTCTCGCCAGCTCCCTGTACTTATGAATAAAAGATGGAGGTTTTGTCTCTGTCGTCTCCCTGGTACCCTGGGAGAATAACAACTTGTTGCTTTTTGACATTTTAACTTACTTTTAAAAATAATCAATATTAATTTTCTGTGTCTTTGGCCCTGAAATCTAGAGTAGGGATAAAAAATAAAAGCATGCCATGAGGTAGAAGATAGTAATTCACGTTAAACAAATAAACTCTCTTAAGGGTCTCTAATAAAATAATTCAGGCAACATGTACTCACAGAAGGAGAAGGCTGGAAACTGACTTTAAGGACATGTTCTGAGTGGAGAAGGAAAAGGCCTTTTCTGGAAATAAAGCTCAATGTTTTCTCAGCACAAAGGAAAGAAGCGGCTGAGTTTGGTGTGAGGGAGCACTCGGCCATGCACTCACCCAGGCCAAAGCGGAAGCTATAATAGGAACTCATTCCTGGTCAGTCGCTGAGGGTGACATCTACAACTCTTTGAAACAAGCTCCAGTGAATGGCAAAAACCTTAAGCACTCTTGGGACGTGACACTCCCAATTTTGAGAGCACAGCTGATTCCAGATCGTCTTCATGGAAAAAAGTTAAATTACAAGATAGTGCAAAAGACACCTTGCCATTTCTTTGGACTCCCAGTAAAGTAAAAGAGAAGTCTTTCTGTATAGCACTGAATTAAACAAACAAACAAAAAAAAAGAATGAATAATACAAGACCAAACTGAGTTAAATCATTAGAAAGGTCTCTACGTGCAATAATTTCAAGTAGAAAAAACACATTTTGCTCTTTGCTAGAGCAATCTTTGTTACCTACTGATACCTAAAATCCAACAACATCGCACTTGAACTTTTAGAGAGATCTTGCGAAATTTTAACTTGACCCTAATCATGAGGAAACAATCAGAAACTCAAATTGTGTGACCGTCTATACCACAAGTGACCCCGACTCTTCAGAATGTATATGTTACAAAAGATCAAAAAAGAGATGTAGGGACTCCATCAGATGCAAGGAGACTAAAGAGACAGGGTATGTCTACAAGCCGTGAATGGCTCTTGTCTGAATCCTGGAATGTGATTCAGAAAGAAATCATGAAGGACACTGGGGGACAACTGAGGTACACGGGGACAAAGCACTGGTGACTCTCAGCTAAGGGGAAATTCGTGTTCACCCCACTGATCTTTCAACTTTTCTACAGGTTTGAAATTTTCACAATCCAAAATATGTGGGAGAGAGTACAGTAAAGGGAAGCCCCAGGCACGAGTGACTGCTGGTCTGCATGGGCGCTGGGCGGCAACGATTTCACCTTTCAGTTTAGTTTCAGAAAATGTGTGCTCCCAAATATAAAGTCTTAATACAGAATAGGTTCAGAATTGACATAAATTGTTTAAAAACATAGTAATGTGACTTATTATTCACTTAACTGGGTGGTGGGGGGCGTATATACACACAGCAGACATATAAGATAATTTAGGTTTCTGCCTTTATAAAAGGCATAAGTCCCTTTAAAATGCCTTTATGCCTTTCCCTAAAACTTGTCTGCAATTTATCATTCTCTTCCTCCTCTTATCAGAATTCCAGTTTTCAGAACGGCTCTTTAAAACTCCCCTGCCTTCCGCCCAAGCTCTCTCCCATTATCTACCCCATCTTTTTTTAATGAGATAAAGGCAATGATTATACTAATCTCCAACTTGAAAACTATGCACTTAAAAGGCCGGGGGGGGTGGTGGGGGGGTGGGCAGTGTGACCCTTTAAGCATAAGGAATAAAGCTCAGTAGACGGGAAATGTGCTCAACTGAAAAGATGTCAGGATAGCATTTCTGTGTCTTGAGGTTCAAAACGCAGGGAGGAGAACAAAGGGGCAGGCTACGTGTCCAGAGCGGCCCTGAGAGGCCTGGGTGGCGCACACCTTGGCATGCCGGACACTGGGAGCCCATCGCCCCCGCCCCCGTACAGCGGTCTTCAGGCCGCACAACCAGATGTTACATTTTCCCTGCTTAATTTCGGTAAAACTCCATGACCTCTTGCTCAAATTAAAAAAGGCAATGCTATTTTTTTAAAACCACAGGAGCTATCTTTAGGGAAGCCTTCTAAGGATTTCATTAATTCATAGCCAGCCAACCAGGACTTTTCCCACAGTCTCCCACAAAAAAGCCCGGGAAGTCACTGATTGCTTGGCTGGATCTGAATATGAGCAGAGGTAAGATCAGAAATATCCAGTTCCTCCCACGGGGAGGCAAGGCATGGAAATCAAAGCTGGGCAGAAACTCATTACCACAGCTGGCCGGCAAACCCACAGCCCTGGAAAGAAGGCAAAGAGCATCTTTGATTCAGGATGGACCGGTGGGTGACTTCAGAAAATGAAAGGCATTCACAACCCAAGGGGACCGAAAGAAAATGAGGCTTGATTCTCTGTTAAAACCACCAAGTTTTCACATACCACTAAGGGCTGCTGCCAGGGAGTGAGGGTCATCTCGTTCACATTGTTTCATGAAGTCCAAAACCAGGATGCTTAGTTAGCCCTTAGTCCTTTTTCGTTCGTTTACTTTTTTTTTCCATTCACCGTGTAGCGTAACCTGGACAGTCCAAACACCCCCTCTTCAAGAATCCAACCCTTCCCTAAGTGTGACTGCCATCCAGGACCAGCCCCGGTTCCCGCCTCTCTTGTTCCCTGGGAACCTGTCCTGCAGCCCAGTGGTTGGCCAGTATTGGGGACACGGTGCCAATCATCCGCAGTGTGGATGAAGTCGGATGTATTTTTATGCAACGCTCAGCACCTAATGCAACATGATGCACCAATGTTAAGAAAACATAAATAAAGCCAATTATACTCCAGTCAAAATAAAATTTAAAAGATAAAAGAAAATCAGAACTTCAGAGGACATTGGCATTATTAATACAACTGCTCGCCTTACATGACACCTGCTCAGAGAGGCCACCAAGATCGCCCGCTCTCATGGCCCCTGGTTTCCTGCAGGGCACTTGGTCACACAGAGGGAGAATCTACTGTGTGCCACTGCTGATCTCCTGCTACAACAGGAAGCAAAACAGATCAAGGCCCTGCCCTCAGGGAGCAAGGGAAACGCACAGGCAGACCAGAAAATACTGTGTGTTTCATGGTAAAAAAAAAAAAAAAAAGTTCTATGGAGAAAACTCAAGTGAAGAAAAATGGTGAGCAACAGAGAGTAGTGGTTGCTATTTTAAATACAGTGGTCAGGTTCTGGCAGTTTGTTATCCTATTTGTCTTCCTTAGTACAATCTAAGCTCCAGAAACCAGGCCTCGCACATAGAAAGCACCAAATACACACTGAATGAAGGAATGAAGGTCGCTGAGGGTCACCTCTATCAAGCTGTTTGGCTGCTGGAGAAACCTTCCAAGTGTCACCATTCCTGACAGGTGCATATGTGGGTAAAACTCAGCACACCCCTTTAGTCCCAGGCTCGGTCTTCAGCCTTCTTGTCCCCACCGCCTCCGAGGAGCCGCCCTCCTCCAGCTTTACTCACATTTTTCTTTCTGCCCAAACTGTCCCTCACCTCCGGGCTCCACTTGCCAGAGGCCCTGCTCAAAAGTCCCCTGGGCGAAGTCTGTCTTCTCTAGCCATCTAATCTCTTCCTCAAAGCCTCCTCTGAACCATCCAAATTAAGTGTCTTCTTCATAAACAGATCAAGATTCCCCTTCTTGACTGCATCACTGCAGAAGGCAGGATGCGCCCTCACTAAATCTGGAGCCATGATGGGAGGCCGGCGGTGGAGGGGGAGTGGTCTGATTTCACTTAAGGTAGGCTTCCTGGCAAAGGTGAAAGTCACATGGAGGGAGGCTGGGGGGCCTTTGTGGAGAAGCCTCCCAGGGAAAGGCGAGTCTCCTCCAAAGCAGGAGAAACTGAGGCAAAACAAGTAGCCAGAGCTCCTGGGAATCAACCAAGACGTGAGCTACAAAGCCAGAGTCTGCAAAGTAGGGGCCAAGCAGCACCTCAAACACAAGCCCCTCATCACCCTGCTTGCCACAGGCAAGGCAAGGCATTTGCCAAGGCAAATGCACAGGCGGAATGTTCTGGGATGCGGAGCAGGAACCCTGGTTCATACTACTCTGGGGGAGTGGGCCAGGCAGAGCGAGGAGGGGGAGCTCCCTGCATCTCGCTGTCTCTGAGCCCCCAGGCCTCGCAGCCCCGCCTGGGTAGGAAGCCACTGCAGCCAGGCGCCTGGTCCCACTCCTCTTTGTACTTCCCCAGAAAATGTAACCACAGTACTACACCATGGCCTGACACAGAGGAGCTGCTCTTGCCGCCTCACTCCAAATGTCTTTGTGAACTGCAGACAGGAAGCAGTCACAGCAAATCCTATAACCGTGTGGGTGCCTGGGCTCCACCCAGGGCAAATGTGCCCCCTCCAGAGGATGGAGGCGATGTGCGGTCACTCAGCTGGGATCACGCTCAGGCTGACCGCTCGCTCCTGCGTTTCGTCTGGATTGCATTGTATTTTCCTCAGATAAAAGGGAAAGAAACGCTTTTCAGAAGAGAAACCAGAAATCACCTGGACAGAATAAAATCATAGAGAACCATATGGCCCGTCTCAGGGAAACGTACCTCTTCTTTCCAAGGAAACCCTCCCTCTATCCCCATCAACCTCCCACTAGCAAGTCAAACAGCCCAGCTCAGAACAGAAGTCTGGGGCCACAGCCAGCATTTTTTTAAAGGGTTACCATTCAATGGGGGGGAAAAATCTACAAAACTGACAAAACAGAACACTTGGAAAAACTCCTGGTTTTTTAGGGAGTAAAGGACTTTCAAATTTGAAAAACAGCTATATTTAAAGCCTGATCCCTTATGATTTAAAAGGATTCATTTGAAATATTCATTTAATGTGTAAAAGGTAAATTTCCACCTGAACATTTTCATTAATGCTATCAATTTCCAAATTCTCTTTTCAAAGTCATGGCTACAATTTTATAGGCATTTCTGATAAGTTCAAGCAAGCTTCCCTATGATGTAGTAATTTTAATGAAAAGCCTCATGATTAATGTCTATTAAGATCAGCTTTAGAGTGAAGAAACGGACAGAAGAATTACAGTGTATTAAACTTTCCACAGTACCTGCCATCTACTGCCCTTACAACTTTTAATGCACAGGCTTTATGCAAATAAGACATGAGGTTTACTATAAAACAAATGCTTCTTAAAAGTGCATAGTAGAGGTAGTTTTCATTTACCCTATTAAATCAGACAATTTATAGGCCAACTTCCGTTTTAGAAGAGAATTACATGTGTGTTCACATCACATCTTTATTTTGTCATCCACCCGGTTGATTTGTTGAGGACAGCTGGTACTTATTAAGCTCCCCCCTTTAAATGTTGTAGCCTTAATTAGCTACATCCACCTTTCCCCAACATTTCCAAACAAGGAACCAAAGAAAAGGAAAGCTGTTTTTATCATGGATGCTTTGAACAATGGAGTTGCAAATGTTAAAATAATAGTCTTCATTAGAGACTCACTAGTCATTCCCTTTTTAGGCCCCTTCAAAAGAAACAGGGTACGGATGGAGTTTAAATTTCAGTCTTTGTTTACTGTAGGTAATTTTTCAATTGTTCAATTTTTAGTTTCATGCCTGGTGTTATTAATTAAACCTTCTCAAGATACTGCTCGGGAAAGCAGGAGAGACAGTCTCCCCAGATATATTCTTGGTACTAGTTAAGCTATAAACGTCTTACTTGGGTTTCTGAGCACATGAGAACAAACAGGCAGGATCTACAAGCAGAGAATAAGCCAAGTATGGTTTCCTATGAACAGACATCATGCCCTTCCCAGACACTGAAGCGTTCCCAACTCACACAATGAGAAATTCAGTGGATCGTCACTTTAACCTGCTTTATGTAAATGAAACACACACTAACTCATTTGGTTACAACTTAGGAGGAGTGCCTTCTGAAAAAAAAAAAAAAAAGAATGCATTCATGACTTTAAGTGTGAATGATATCAACAGGCTAAATTTGAGCAAGATAAGGAGCATCTCAAGGAATCCCTCTTAGATTTGGTCTCTTCTTGCCCCAGCTTTAATCTGCAGTAAGACTATCTGTTTCAATAGGATGTGATCACTCCTGGGCTTGTGTCTTTTCAATCAGCCGGTGGCCCTGCCGGGTTTAGAGTGGCAGAGAGGAAGTGGCCTGTGGTTAAACAGAGGAAATACCAAGGCATTTTAATAGAGCAAATAGTCTCTTTACTTCCCACAGGGAAGAGCTTCAAAGGCCCCAGGCCCTGGAGGAGACAATGTGTTGTGGGGCCATCAGTCACCTAATCATGTGTCAGGCCCATTCAGAACATCCCAGCAGCGAAGACAAACACTGCCCAGGAGGACACTGCCCCCCACTGCCCAGGCAAGTCAGGCTGCCTGGAGATGGGGCCTGCCGCACCAGCACAGACAGGTCCCTGGGGCCCGCTGAGGTCAGGAAAACTTCCAGATTTGCGGGGGATGTGAAACAGAAATGGTCTTGGCTGCCAGTCTCGGGTGGCTGGACAAAGGTCTGCTCCAAAGACAGACCTGTCCCCCAGCCCAGCCTGTTAAGTTCTAAGGGTACCTGAACCCCTGCTTCATCCCATTTTTTTTTTTTTTTTACAGATGGAGGGTGAGGGGCCCCGAGCTTCCAGAAGCCTAAGAACCCATCCATCAGGGGCAGACACAAGAGGCAGCAAGGAATGAAAGGAACAACTAACTGTTGATGGGATGGCCTCAGCAGCAGCAGACATCTGCTGGGCATGGTATGTGAAAAGTTTAGGGACTGATGAGGGAAAGAGAGTTTGAAAGCTTTAAAAAAAAAAAAAAAAAAACCAATACATTTTAAGCCAAATGAAGCATGAGAAATACTCAACTTAAAATAAAGACTTAAAAAAGCATTAGCAGTTCTTTCCTTCGTAAGGAAGCTGTCTGAAAGGTTTGAACGGCTGAGAATATGATTTGGACCCTACTCGACTCTTTCCTGAGACTGTTTTCCAGACAGGCCCAGCTGTTCTGGGGAGGAATCCAGTGGAGGCGTCAGTCCCCTTCACCCCCAGCCTCCTCTTCAGTCCCCAGCACCAGAGGCACCCCCGGAACCACTGGCTCCCCAGGTCCCCTCAGCCAGCCTCACCCCTGCCATTTTCCAGGGCTTGGACAAAGTCTCCACTTTCCATTCTAAAGGTCCAGTGAAGTAATTTAACGTCAAGCTCTGATTTTAAATGTTTACGGTGTGGCTTCTCACCTCCTTCTTGCCATCACAGAAGTCTTCTCTCCTAGAGCAGTGATTCTCACCGCTGAGAGCATCAGAGGAACTTGCTAAAATATCAGTTCCTGGACCCCACCCACCTCATGCCCATTCTGGTCTCACTGGCCTTGAATCTGCATTTTAATGAGCTCCCAAGGCAATCCTGATACTGGAAGGGCTCTGGACTTCACTTTGAGAAATGTCTAGAAGGAAATAGTGCCCCAGCCAGTACTTAGCTGCTGGGCTCATTCACCCAGCTATACCCTCCCAATCTCCCCCTGCCGCAGCCCCCCCACCCACCCAGTTAATAACTAGCACAATGCCTCAGGCACTGCAGGGGCTCTGGGTCCACTGGACGGATGGGGGAGGGATGGGAAGCGAGGGCTGCTCAAGAAAGATGGACCCCAGCCAGAGGATTCCCAATTAACAGAGCAAAGCAGGCTGGAAGAAAGCATCACGCTTCTTTCTTATAAAAATGTTTCTCTGAAAATGTGTCAACCAGGGCTGAGTCATTTTTAACTTAGAGACGCAATGTGTAACATGGACAACACAGGCACAGGACAGGCAGATCAGATGCAGGCTTGAGAGCCACGAGCTGAAAGTGAATGAAAACACATCCAATTCAGAATTAAATAAACATGGCTGGGCTCGCAGCCAAGGGAGTTCTTGGATTGGACTTTTATCAAGAACCTAAATTTTAATCAGCTGCAACTTCTTCTTTTCCAAGTACCACCCTATTTCTTCCTACCTTTTGAGATGAAGTATTTGCCTTAAATGGGAAACTTGCACTTCATTGTAAAGACGATGCCAGCATTCTGGCTTCCTGAATTCCTGAAGAAGCAGACTTTTGGGAGGGGAGGCAGTGGAAATTGAGTTTCAGGGATAATAGACCAGGGAAGGGGTATCCCATTTAGGTAAGAAGGCAAGAAATGTTCCTTCCTCCTCCACTGCAGGAAAAGCCACTGAATAAAAACCTGTGGGAATAGATTTCTAACTCCTTGTTCCATGTATAGGCTTCTTAAAACAATGAGCAAGGCAAGGAGAGGGCGGGGTGGGGGGAACCTCTGTGCAAGTGACTGATATAATTACACATCACAAACACAACCACTCCACTTCCAAGAAGCAAGCAGTTAAGACTCTCAAGGAGGATGCTGGCCCCTCTGGAAGTTTTACAACTTGTTACTTCTTTGAGAAAACTGTATTACTCAAAAAGGGCAACTTTACCTGGCAAGTGCCCTAAGAGACTCTGTTTTTAAAGCAGTTGAGGAAGTGTGCCCACAACTCATTTCTAAAACACTGAGATGGTATCAGCCCCTTAATTGCCCCACTAATAACGAGAGGTTGTGAAATCTGACCACTTAAACCAGGCTGGCTCCTCTGAGAGCAACCCCAAAGGGAGGGTTACAGCTGCTGAGGGTTAGCTGGCTCCAGTCACCTTGTGAGTCCTGGGAAAACACACATTCTTGCAGGGGCAAGAGTTCCTGGAACACCCGCTCCATCGAGAGCAGGGGGTCAATCGCTCAGTTCCTCTCCAGCACCCAGATCCTGCACCTCCTTCAGGGCTCACGTCTCTGCCTTGCTGTGCCTCTACCCTCCAGGTTCTGTGTGACCTAGACCCACAGGAAGCCTTCACTTGTTCGCATCACACAGCATCAATCCCTACTATTAGATATGAGCGCGACCCCAAATAGACGGTAAGCAACCTCAGAACTGAGACCAAGGTCTACGGGTTGAACACCCACTGTCAGGTAGGTCACACGGACATGAATCAGACACCTGTACAGTAGCTGTACATCAGTACTTACTAGGCCAGCCCTCTAACAAAGCAACTTCTGGAAAAATTTACCTAGGGAGGTAGGGGGAGAGGGGGCTTCCTGCAGGAAGTGAGCTGAAGGAAGCTGGAGCTGAGAGGGGAGGCTGAGGTGTAAAGAGAAGGAACACAGGCGGGAACAGCATGTACAAAAGCCTGCCTCAGGGAAGACACTGCAGCCCACTGCTCTGATCTTCATCCCTCCCCTGCCCCCTTCTTAAAATCTATCACTTAATACAGGATTTAGCAGGAAGACTGCGGGGTCTAATTGGGTTCAGCCAAGATTTACAGTGCACCAAGCCTTGAGCCCACCAACAAGAGGTTAAGTGCCTGGCTAAGGAAACTAGTCTGAAGACACAGATGGGAACACATACTGACAATGCAGTCTGGTGAGAGCCAAAGGCAAGGACCTGCAAGACAACGCGAAGCAAGGGGAATAGCATTCAGAGAGGGCCTCCTTGAAGAAACATCACCTGAGCTGAGTCTTGGGCCCACGGGGCTCTCAGGGGAGGAAAAGGCACCCCAGGAGCAGGGAAGAAGCGTGCCCTCGGCAGCATCATAGGCACAGGAGTTAGGGAGCAGGGTGGGAGGGGCAGGTGGAGGCTGGGAAGGTGAGTATGTGAGACAGGTGGGTGAGCTGGGCTCCGTGCATCAAAGAACAAGTCCAAGAAAGAAGGTACCAGGTATTAGGTTGGGGAGAGCCCGGAATCCAGGAGGTGACCCTGAGACTTCCATGCTTATTTACAAAGTAGGTGAAGATGACCCCAAGGGAAGGACTGTGGGACCAAGGTTAAGAGCTGTTGAGAAGGTTACCTCCAGCATGAATGCGAAGCCACTGGAGCGAGGGCCACCATTAAAACTATGTGGGTGCAGGTTAAGGGGAGAACAGATTCTCACTGATAGCACAAAGCCACCAGCTCGGCTCCTTTAGGGACCTGCTATACCCACAGCATTAAAACTTAACACAGTTGGTGCATGGACACATGAAGCCACCTGGGCAACCGCAGAAAAACAGCAAATTACACTGATCCACCTATGCCATCTTATGAAAACAGAATAAAATGCCTGTGATGCTGTTCACTCAAACACCAACATACCAGTTTAGAGCTAAAAAATTTAAAGACTGGTAAGTCAATGTGGGGATAGCCTTAAGGAAAACTTTTTAAACGTAAAAACAGGAAAACTTGGTATCTATTGGGGGGAAAAAAAAGAAAGAATAGTGGTATTTTACTAAAATGGGGCAAAGTAGGAAAATGCGATGTTTTACACAAATAAGGAGGTTTTGTTCACTATGGGGTTCGTGAGAAGGTGGATTATAGCTGTCTACACTGCAGCTATTGGGTTTGAAGACATTTCAGCTTACCCAGCTGGTACCTAGTCTTCCTTGCTGTGTTTCTCTGAAGGCAGGGCAAGTGAGGTGAAGGCACCAGCCTGTGCTCCTAAAGGGGTGCCAGTTCTAGGCCGTGACTGCTTGAGGCTCATTCACAGTACCCCACAAGAGATGGATGAACACTACTCTAAGAGATCTACCCCCTACCCTTCCCTCAGAGAAGCAGTGCTAGGTAAACTAGGAAATCCCCATTTACTCCCATTTTCCAAGTGAAGAAATCGAGGCTTAAAGCTGCTGCTCAGGAAAAGAGGCAAGGTCATGTTCGTGGCTGCCTGATTGCAAGCCAGTGTCCTCTCCACAAAGCTGAAGGCGGTGAGTGCCCACACGCCAGGTTGACCCTGGCTTAGGTGGGAGGGGAGCCGGGATCAGATGGATACAGTCTCCAAGTCCTCGCGCTCCCCAAGCCCAGGAGCACTGCTCAGGAGCTGGGAAGGCAAGCCGCCGAAGCACAACCGCATGTCCCATCTCTCAGATGGTTAGGGGCAGACGGCTCCAAACACAGGACGAACGACGGTGCCCCTCTGCTCTCAGACACCTGACCGAGGTGACAATCTCACTCCCTTTGGTCATGAAAAATATCCGCAACTCAAGCGGGGTCGGGGTGTGCGTGGGTGAGAGAGGGTCATCTGAGAGACCATCCGCTAGGCAAAGGGCTGAATGCAAAAGCAAACAGGAATCTTGAGCTGGGGTGAAAGTGGGGTAAGATGGCCTGGCCCAGAAGGAACAAAGCAGTCCCGAGAACGGGGCGCACCCCTGCCCAACATTCAGGGTTCCCTGCCTGGCGGTCCCAGACCTTTGCAGAGCTGAGGACCGGAGGTGCGGGGGAAGACCCCTCCTCAGACTCCCGCTCCAAAGCGCCCCCCATTCGGACAGCGCGGAGGATCCTATCCCGGGGAAGCGCTGCCCTGAGGTCCCGGGCCTGGAACAAAGGGTGGGGCGCCCTCCTCCCGCTCGCCGCCGGGCGCCCCTCTCGCCCGCCCGCCTGGAGCCGGACCCCAGCCCGTGGCCGCGCCTCATTAGCAACACAAAGCCGGGGGTCGGGCGGCCTCTTTCAACCCAGCCGGGGGCAGCCGGACGCGCGCCCCGGGAGGGCGGCAGGAGGGCGGGAGCAGACGGGATCCCAGCCCTGTCGAGCACGCCACGGACGGAGAGCAGGCAAGTCGGCGTGGGCTCCACTGCCCGCGAGCACCTGTGCCCCCGAGCTTTGGGGGACAGCGAGAAACTAGCTGTCCTCTCCTTACCCTCCAGCCACAGGTGTCGGCGCCCCGCG
Organism: Bos taurus; assembly: GCF_002263795.3. Taxonomy (NCBI): domain Eukaryota; kingdom Metazoa; phylum Chordata; class Mammalia; order Artiodactyla; family Bovidae; genus Bos; species Bos taurus. The sequence continues at coordinate 43,940,420 of NC_037349.1, read as the reverse complement.
CTCTGCTGGAGCCGCCTGCAGCCACGGCCAGCTGCGAACCGTTGAGGCAGGCGTTGACCGTGAAGAAGACCGAGCAGAGCTGCAGCCACGGGGCCATGGCCGTGCGCTCGCCCAGCCGGGCCCTACTCTGCTCCCCGGCCGCTTGCCGCTGGCCAGCCCGGAGTGGGCGGTGGCGCCGGCAGCCGCGGCAGAGCGGTCAGCACCACTGGGCATGCGCTGCGGATCCTAGCACCGCCCCTTCCCCCCGGGGCCCGCCTCTAGGTTCGTACTTCAGGTTTTGGCCCCGCCCCGCACCGCCCCCCCCCACCCCCCCCCCCCCCGCCCCAGTCTGGTTTGGTGACAGCAGCCAAGAAATTAAAAGATGCTTGCCCCTTGGAAGAAAAGCTAGGACAAACCTAGACAGCATATTAAAAAGCAGAGACATTACTTTGCCGACAAAGTATAGTCAAAGTTATGGTTTTTCCAGTAGTCATGTACGGATGTGAGAGTTGGATCATAAAGAAGGCTGAGTGTGGAAGAATTGATGCTTTTGAACTGTGGTGTTGGAGAAGACTCTTGAGAGTCCCTTGGACAGCAAGGAGATCAAACTAGTCAATCCTAAAGGAGATCAACCCTGAATATTCATTGGAAGGACTGATGCTGAAGCTGAAGCTCCAATACTTTGGCCACCTGATTAGAACAGCCGACTGACTCACAGGAAAAGACCCTGATGCTAGGAAAGATTGAGGGCAGGAGGAAAAGGGGGGGACAGAGGATGAGATGGTTGGATGGCATCAATGACCCAATGGACATGAGTTTGAGCAAACTCCATGAGATAGTAAAGGGTAGGGAACCCTGGCGTGCTGCTGTCCATGGGTCGCAGAGAATTGGACATGACTTAGCAACTGAACAACTCTCCTTTTCGGCCCCACCAGGATCTCTAAGCCATGCCCCTACAGCCAATCTCCAATTGACTTTTGAGGAGCCAACAGCTGCAGTTTTTTCCCCTCACCTGAAAGGTCTTTTTTTTTTTTTAATCCAAAGATTTTTTTTTTCCATGTGATACCTGCTCCCTGCAAAACTCAGGAAACCCCCCCAAAATATGATAATAATGTTTAAATAATAATTTACAACCACCTCTTGAATCCTCTCAAACACACCTAAAAGCGTATTACTGTTATCCCAGTTTTCAGCATGCAAAAGCTAGGGTAATGAATGTGGCGGTTAGAGAAATCCTGGCTGAGACCTCAGACAAATGACTTTTTCTCTCCCCATTATTGTTCCTTCACCCAAAAAACTGGAATAACAGAGTAAGTGTCTTATGCTGGGGAAGATTCTATTGGTTAATACAAACAAGTATTCAACAAATGCTACAATCTACTATTAACTGACTCGGATAAAGTCGCACAGCTGGTACCTGCCAGACATGAGATTCAAATCCAGATTAGCAAAAACAGTACTATTTACCACTACACTTGTCAGACTTTAACTCTTGTGAAGTGGGTAGTACTTCTGCTTGGAAAAGGAAGCTGAGGCTGGGAGAAGTGGAGTAACCAAGATCACCTGACTTCGCCACAAGCCTCCTCCCCCTTTGTCTTGTCTCTGTGCCCTTGAATCCCATCTCTTCACATTTCTCCATTGCCCTGTCCCTCATATATGCCACCGCCCCCTTCTTCTCCACAACAGCTTCCAAAGGGCTTTTCTTGCTTCCACTTTTGTCCCAAATACAATGCATTTCTCCACCTTGGATCCAGAGTGAGCCCTAAAAAGGTGTCAGACCACTGCCTTCTCCTGATCAAAAATCTTCTGCAGTGGTTTTTATTCAATGGCATTTGGAATAAAATCTGTCCTGACCTCTTCCTCTCCCGTGTCATCTCTTCCTACTCTGCCTTCACTACTTGGCTCCAGCTATAATGACCTCCCCGCTCAACCCCATCTTGGTTTTCCTGTCTCAGTCAACCTTAAAGACTCTCACTTCTGCCAGTCCAACAAGGCAGTCTCCTCTACATGACTCTCTCCTTCTTCCAGGGCCCAGAATCTCCCCAGTCTCCTATATATCTGGCCTTCATGTGGTGACAGACAGCTCAGCTGCTGCTAACACTTGGTCACTGTATTTTCCATTGTGGCTCCACCACACCCTGCCCATACCTTGAACTTAAAATTCTGCAGAGGCAGGGTGGCCCCCCCAGCTTTGTAAGCTACCCTCATGGAGACAAGTGGGCTAGCAGAACTCCTAGCAACTGCCTTTGGAACCTGGGGGCTGAGCCAGCAACACCTGAACTGGAGGCTGGAAGTGGGAGACAGTGGTTGTCCAAAGGAGAACCTGGTGTTGCCACCAGAGAAAGAAAGGGAGGATGGGTACTGGGTTCCCAAATTACAACATCTACCAGAAGACTCAGGTGCTGAGATTTCCTGTTCATGTGCATCACTGGACAGGGAAATGTCTTATTTTTCATCTCATCGCCAGGATATTTAGCAATTCAGCCAAACCCAGCATCACACTTCTTTGGTCATCCAGAAGAACCAGGATCCACAGAAGACTAACTCCAGGGTGGCCTTCTCTGAATAGACCTCATGCAGACTGCAAGGAGATCAAACTAGTCAGTCCTTAAGGAAATCAGTCCTGAATATTCATTGGAAGCACTGATGCTGAAGGTGAAACTCCAATACTTTGGACACCTGATGTGAAGAGCTGACTCATTAGAAAAGACCCTGATGCTGGTTTGAAAGACTGAAGGCAGGAGGAGAAGGGGGAGACAGAGGATGAGATGGTTGGATAGCATCACCAACTTGATGGACGTAAGTTTGAGCAAGCTCCAGGAGTTAGTGATGGGCAGGGAAGTCTGGTGTGCTGGAGTCCACAGGGTCACAAAGAGTCGGACACGACTGAGCGACTGAACTGAATAGAACTGAACTCCCTGGTAGTCCAGTGGCTAGGACTCTTCCCTTCTAAATCAGGAGCCCTGCATTCAATCCCTGGTCAGGGAATTAGATCCCACATGCTGCAACGGAGAGTTCGCAGTTAAAGTGCTACAGCTAAAGATCCCATAGGCTGCAATGAAGATTGAAGACCCCATGTGCCAAAACTAGGACCCAGTGCACAGCCAAATACTTTTTCTTAAATTGCCAAACTGCTCAACATCTCACAGTAGTCTTCAAGGCTTTTCTGGTTGCTAATGAGGTGGACCATGTTCTCACGTACTTAGAGACCATTTCCATTTCTTTCTTTCTTCCAGAGTTGGACCCCAGAATGAGGATCAGTATTTGGAGCTTATGATAGAGGGAGTCTTATGAAGTGGGGAGTAGGGGAGAAGAGAGCAGTTCTTCCCGAGTTTCACTCACATCACCAATCACCACATGACTGAGTGACTGGGAAAGGGTCTTCCGTCTTTTCTTGTCTCCACACCCGCTGACTTTTGAGTTCCCTCCTGCCCACAGTTCACTGCCCAATCTGGCAACTGATGCCCTCTGAAAAGATGCTACAGAATTCAGAGAGTGCTCCAACTTTTCTAAAGGAGAACAGAGGACGCAAGAAAGAAAAGGCCTAAGTGTCTACTCTAAAATATGGTTAGAATGACATCCCTCCAGACCAGGGCCTGAGAGGCCCTTCTGTTTGCTTTCTAGGGAGGCCATAAGCATGCATGTCGGGGGTGGGGGTGGGACAGGAGAACCACATACATCAAAGGGTCAAATTTGGTCAGGAAATAAAGGCAATAAATTGGCATTTGGCAACATCCGCCAGTACTGGTCTTCTTCAGTGATTCTTTTCCTTTCATCCCCTTTTTATTCTGACCCTTTAGAATATTTGTGTGGCTGCAGGAAATGAGTCTCTATACTAGAAACAGATAAAATGAGGGGGGCTGGATCCCCTCAAGGCCTCCATGGGACATCCTTCCTCTAGGTCACAGCAGAGCCCAGTTGTGTAGGTGACCAGAGGATGAAGAGCCCTCCTCCCCAACAATACAACACACGGTCTCCTGGTATCACCCACCACGGCTAGGGCTGTCTGTGGCCCAGTCACAATTTATGCCGCCCCTCACCCCTCACCATCCCGTCTGCTTCACCTCTCTGCCTCCAGTGCCCTGTACTCTGCCTGACACACATCAGTGGGCGAAGAACTGTGGCTGCCTCCATCTCTGCTTGGAATGAAAGCTGGGGATTAAACAGATTAAATCACCTTAAGCTGTTGATGAAATGCAAATAAATATATTTTCCCAGTATACCTAGAACCTAACCAGCTAAGGAAAAAAATAAAAATCCTTAACAGGAGGATTGGATTTTGTTAGGAGTCAAATTACCCCTTGAAACATAAGAAAGGATAAAGTGATCATGCAAACAATTTGTATCCTGAGTCATTTTCAGCTGAGAAGGACTAGAAACCATTTTAATGAACGGTGGTTAGAAGTGGAAGGGCCAAAATTCTAACGTATTTTTGGTATTGTGATGTATATGTTTGTGCACCAATCCAGGCATTAAAGTAAGGTGTGTGCTCCACCCCATGTCCCGGCAGGCTGAGGCGCAAGTTTCCCTGGGCTTTGGAGAGAGCAGTAGGAGCAGCTCTGGTGCCCTCCTGAGAGTCCCACCAATGCCAGTCCGACTCCGGACAGTCTTGGCTAGAACTGAGTAGTTGTCATCATTTCCACTTCACAGATGGGGAAGCCGAGACTCGGCCAGGAGCTCCCAGACTCATTTGATCCCCAAACTTTGCCTGGGGCGCTGGTCCGCATTCTTCCCAAGCCGGCACTGGCGCCGCTCAGACTGCCCAGAGGCCCGGGGCTGGGACGCGCGGAGGACCCGGAGCGGACGACCCAACCCCGCGCTCCGAAGTCCCCGGACACGCATCCTAAGTGCCGCGGCCACTACAAGGAGTTCACTCCTCCACTGCCACTTCCCGTTTCTTTTGAAGCGCGGGGAGCCCAGTCTGCACTGTAGCCGCAAGAGGGCGCGCGTGGTGCAGGTTGGAGACGCCCAAACAATCCCGGACGCGTAGCCGCGAGGACGGTATGTTTTAGGGCAAAGCCGCGGTGCAGGTGCAAATACTCGCTGGGTTACGTAAAGCTGGGGCTATGTATGGATGCAAGTAGAGTTCAGGAGGCGGTAAGAAAACAAGGTTAAATATTGGTTTTCAGTAACCATGTGGCTTTGGGCAATTCGCTAAACCTCTGGTTGTCACTTTTCTTAATGGTCACGTGGGAATGACAAGGATGCAGACGTCAGTTAGTCCTGTCCGACTCTTTGTGACTCCCGTGGACTGCAGCACACCAGGCTTATCTGTCCATCACCAACTCCCAGAGCTTGCTCAGACTCGTGTCCATCGAGTCGGTGATGCTATCTAACCATCTCATCCTCTGTTGGCCCCTTCTCTTCCTGCCTTCAATCTTTCCCAGCATCAGGGGCTTTTACAATGAGTCAGTTCTTCACATTAGCTGGCTAAAGTATTGGCGCTTCAGCTTCAGCGCTTCCAAAGAATACTCAGGACTGATTTCCTTTAAGATTGACTGGTTTGATCTCCTTGCAGTCCAAGGGAGTCTCAAGAGTCTTCTCCAACACCACAGTTCAAAAGCATCAATTCTTCAGCGCTCAGCTTTCTTTATGGTCCAACCCTCACATCCATACATGACTACTGGAAAAATCATAGCTTTGCCTAGACAGACCTTTGTTGGCAAAGTAATGTCTCTGCTTTTTAATACGTTGTCTAGATTGGTCACAGCTTTTCTTCCAAGGAGCAAGTATCTTTTACTTTCATGGCTGCAGTCACCAGATGCAATGATTTTGAGCCCAAGAAAATAAAGTCTGTCACTGTTTCCATTGTTTCTTCACCTATTTGCCATGAAGTGATAGGACTCAATGCCATGATCTTTGTTTTTTGAATGTTGAGTTTCAAGCCAGCCTTTTCACTCTCCTCTTTCACTTTTATCTCCAGGTTCTTCAGTTCTTCACTTTCTGCCATAAGTGTGGTGTCATCTGCATATCTGAGGTTATTGATATTTCTCCCAGCAATCTTGATTCCAGCTCCAGCCAGTGTTTCTCTTGATGTACTCTGCAGATAAGTTAAACAAACAGGGTGACAATATACAGCCTTGACGTACTCCTTTCCCAATTTGGAACCAGTCTGTTGTTCCATGTCCTGTTCTAACTGTTGCTTCTAGACCTGCATACAGATTTTTCAAGAGGCAGGTTAAGTGGTCTGGTATTCCCATCTCTTTTAAGAATTTTCCAGTTTGTTGTGATCCACACAGTAAAAGGCTTTGGTGTAGTCAATAAAGGAGAAGTAGATATTTTTCTGGAACTCCCTTGCTTTTTCGATGATCCAATGGATGTTGGCAATTTGATCTCTGGTTCCTCTGCCTTTTCAAAAACCAGCTTGAACATCTGGAAGTTCACGGTTCACATATTGCTGAAACCTGGCTTGGAGAATTTTGAGCATTACTTAAGTAGCATGTGAGATGAGTGCAATTGTGTGGTAGTTTAAACATTCTTTGGCATTGCTTTTCTTTGGGAATGGAATGAAAACTGACCTTTTCCAGTCCTGCGGCCACTGCTGAGTTTCACAAATTTACTGGGATATTGAGTGCAGCACTTTCACAGCATCATCTTTCAGGATTTGAAATAGCTCAACTGGAATTCCATCACGTCCAGTAGCTTTGTTCGAAATGATGCTCCCTAAGGCTCACTTGACTTCACATTCCAGGATTTCTGGCTCTAGGTAAGTAATCAAACCATCATGGTTATCTGGGTCATGAAGATTTTTTTTTGAATAGTTCTTCTGTGTATTCTTGCCACCTCTTCTTATTATCTTATGCTTCTGTTAGGTCCATACCATTTCTGTCCTTTATTGTGCCCATCTTTGCATGAAATGTTCCCTTGTATCTCTAATTTTCCTGAAGAGATCTCTAGTCTTTCCCATTCGATTGTTTTCCTCTATTTCCTTGCATTGATCACTGAGGAAGGCTTTCTTATCTCTCCTTGCTATTCTTTGGAACTCAGAATTCAGATGGGTATATCTTTCCTTTTCTCCTTTGCCTTTCGCTTCTCTTTTCTCAGCTATTTGTAAGGCCTCCTCAGATAACCATTTTGCCTTTTTGCATTTCCTTTTCTTGGGGATGGTTTTGATCACTGCCTCCTGTACAATATCATGAACCTCTGCCCATAGTTCTTCAGGCACTCTATCAGATCTAAACCCTTGAATCTACTTGTCACTTCCGCTGTATAATCATAAGGGATTTGATTTAGGTCATACCTGACTGGTCTAGTGGTTTTTCCTACTTTCTTCAATTTAAGTCTGAATTTGGCAATAAGGAGTTCATGATTGGAGCCACAGTCAGCTCCTGGTCTTGTTTTTTCTTAACTGTATAGAGCTTCTCCATCTTTGGCTGCAAAGAGTATAATCAATCTGATTTCAGTGGGTTTTTATAAATCTGGCTTTTTTGAAGCAGACTTCAGTGGGTTTTTGTCAATCTGAAGTAAGCCCATGGCTATGAGGGTGCCTGAATGTGTTACTGCTGCAGCAGCTACGGCTGTAGACCAGGAGCTGATGGAGGCAGGCCCAGGGGAAGCTGCAAACCAGAAAGTAGCTAGGGCAGATGGCCACCTCTTGTCTCCTTCCAGAACTCACACCCTGGTTTGGCTCTGCATTAGACTGGAAGGCTATGCACCATATCCTGTTTACTATTCACTCATTCAACAAGTGTTCATGGAGTCCCTGCCCCTTGTCAAGCATTATGCCAGAAGCTGGAGACTGGTGTGAACAACACAGACACTGTCCCCAAGACACTGCTCCAGGTGTCATAGAACTGACAAGCAAATATTCCATGGGGGACACTGGCGCTATTAAAATAGTCACATGCCCAGGGAAAATTACAAGTAGGTGAGTTGTTTCTAAAGAAGTGATGCCTAAGCTGAGGTTCCAAGTATAAGAGTTACCTGGGCAAAGGTGAGGGAAGAATATGGGCAAAGGTGAGGGAAGAGGAAGAGTATTCTGAGTAGAGGGAACAGCACATGCAAGGGCCCTGGGGTATCAGAGAATGTGGCATCTTCAAGGAACCAAAAGAGGCCAGTGTTGTTGGAGAGCAGGGAGGTATGGGAAGATGACCAGCAGGGATATGCAGATGCAATTTCATGCCCTGTTTTGAACCTGAGAGTACCCAGTAACTTCCAAAAGGTTTAAGGGCAATGGTGGGGCTGTATTTTGAAAAAGTCCCTGTATCCCAAGTGCTGAGTGCAGGGTACTGCCTGGCATGTTTTCACCATTTGACACATACTTGTTGAATGAATGAATAACCAGGATCATGGCTGAAATTCTGGGACTTAATATATTGCATGCAAAAATAATTAAAACAAAAACAAACTGAAAATATATTAAAGACCTAAATGTAATGCCAGACATCTCAGAGGAAAACATACACTTAGCAGTCTTTGACATAAATCTCAGAAAGATCTTTTTTGATCCACCTCCTAGAGTAAGGAAAATAAAAACAAAAATATACAAATGGGACCTAATTAAACTTAAAAGTTTATGCACAGCAAAGGAAACCATAAACAAGACGAAAAGACAACCCTCAAAATGGGAGAAAATACTTGCAAATGAAGCAACTGACAAGGGATTAATCTCCAAAATACGTAAATAGCTCATGCAGCTCAATACCAAAAAACAAACAACCCAGTCAAAAAATGGGCACAAGACCCAAATAGACATTTGGCCAAAGAAGACATACAGATGACCAAGAGGCACATGAGAAGATGCTTAGCCTCACTAATTATTAGAGAAATGCAAATCAAAACTACAATGAGGTACCACACTACACTGATCAGAATAGCCTTTATCAAAAAATCTACAAACAATAAATGCTGGAGAGGATGTGGATAAAAGGGAACCCTCTTACACTGTTGATGGGAATGTAAACTGATACAATCACTCTGAGAACAGTACGGAAATTCTTTAAAAAACTAAAAATAGAAATACCATATGACCCAGCAATCCCACTCCCGGGTATATAACCTGGAGAAAACCATAATTCCAAAAGAAACATGCACCCCAGTGTTCACTGCAGCACTGTTTACAACAGCCAAGATACGGAAACAACCTAAATGTCCAATGACAAAGGAATGGATAAAGAAGATGTGGCACAGATGTACAATGGAATGTTACTCAGCCATAAAAAGGAAAAAATGTGTGCCATTTGCAGAGACATGGATGGACCTAGGGACTGTCATACAGAGGGAAGTAAGTCAGAAAGAGAAAAATATTATATATTAATGCATATATGTGGAATCTAGAAAAATGGTACAGATGATCTTATTTGCAAACCAGAAATAGAGACACAGATGTAGATAACAAACATACGGACACCAAGTGGAGGAAGGAGGTGCAGGGATGAATTAGGAGATGGGGACTGACACATATACACTACTACTATGTTCAGTGTAGACAACTAATGAGAACCTACTGCTAGCAGCAGCAGCAGCAGCAGCTACTTATAACGTTTGTAAGACATCAGTTCAGTTCAGTTCAGTCGCTCAGTCACGTCCAACTCTTTGCAACCCCATAAACAGCAGCACATCAGGCCTCCCTGTCCATCACCAACTCCCAGAGTTCACTCAAACTCACGTCCATCAAGTTGGTGATGCCATCCAGCCATCTCATCCTGTCGTCCCCTTCTCCTCCTGCCCCCAATCCTTCCCAGCATCAGCCTTTTCCAATGAGTCCACTCTTCACGTGAGGTGGCCAATGTACTCGAGTTTCAGCTTTAGCACATCATTCCTTCCAAAGAAATCCCAGGACTGATCTTCTTTCGAACGGACTGGTTGGATCTCCTTACAGTCCAAGGGACTCTCAAGAGTCTTCTCCAACACCACACTTCAAAAGCATCAATTCTTTAGCGCTCAGCTTTCCTCACAGTCCAACTCTCACATCCATACATGACCACAGGAAAAACCATAGCCTTGACTTGACGGACCTTTGTTGGCAAAGTAATGTCTCTGCTTTTCAATATGCTATCTAGGTTGGTTATAACTTTCCTTCCAAGGAGTAAGCGTCTTTTAATTTCATGGCTGCAGTCACCATCTGCAGTGATTTTGGAGCCCCCAAAAATAAAGTCTGACACTATTTCCACTGTTTCCCCATCTATTTCCCATGAAGTGATGGGACCGGATGCCATGATCTTCGTTTTCTGAATGTTGAGCTTTAAGCCAACTTTTTCACTCTCCTCTTTCACTTTCATCAAGAGGCTTTTTAGTTCCTCTTCACTTTCTGCCATAAGGGTGGTATCATCTGCATATCTGAGGTTATTGATATTTCTCCCAGCAATCTTGATTCCAGCTTGTGCTTCTTCCAGCCCAGTGTTTCTCATGATGTACTCTGCATATAAGTTAAATAAGCAGGGTGACAATATACAGCCTTGACATACTCCTTTTCCTATTTGAAACCAGTCTGTTGTTCCATGTCCAGTTCTAACTGTTGCTTCCTGACCTGCATATAGGTTTGGATTAAGTTAATCTTAAAAAGGCTATGGTTTTTCCAGTGGTCATGTATGGATGTGAGAGTTGGACTGTGAAGAAGGCTGAGCACCGAAGAATTGATGCTTTTGAACTATGGTGTTGGAGAAGACTCTTGAGAGTCCCTTGGACTGCGAGGAGATCCAACCAGTCCATTCTGAAGGAGATCAGCCCTGGGATTTCTTTGGAACGAATGATGCTAAAGCTGAAACTCCAGTACTTTGGCCACCTCATGCGAAGAGCTGACTCATTGGAAAAGACTCTGATGCTGGGAGGGATTGGGGGCAGGAGGAGAAGGGGACGACAGAGGATGAGATGGCTGGATGGCATCACTGATTCGATGGACGTGAGTCTGAGTGAACTCCGGGAGTTGGTGATGGACAGGGAGGCCTGGCGTGCTTCGATTCATGGGGTTGCAAAGAGTTGGACACGACTGAGCGACTGAACTGAACTGAATCTTAAAAAAGCATTCCCCATACATATGGGGAAGGAAGTGGGAGGGGGGTTCAGGATTGGGAACACGTGTACACCTGTGGCGGATTCATGTTGAAGTATGGCAAAACCAATACAATATTGTAAAGTAAAAATAAATAAATAAAAATAAAAAGCATTCCAGTACACATTAGGTGTTCGCTTCAGTTCAGTCGCTCAGTCGTGTCCGACTCTTTGCGACCCCATGAACTGCAGCACGCCAGGCCTCCCTGTCCGTCACCAACTCCTGGAGTCCACCCAAACCCACGTCCATTGAGTCGGTGATGCCATCCAACCATCTCATCTCTGTCGTCCCCCTCTCCTCCTGTCCTCAATCTTTCCCAGCATCAGGGTCTTTTCATGAAGCAGCTCTTTGCATCAGGTGGCCGAAGTATTGGAGTTTCAGCTTCAACATCAGTCCTTCCAATGAACACGCAGGACTGATTTCCTTTAGAATGGACTGGTTGGATCTCCTTGCAGTCCAAGGGACTCTCAAGAGTCTTCTCCAACACCACAGTTCAAAAGCTTCGGTGCTTTTGAACCGTGCTTTTGAACCAATCCTTCGGTGCTCAGATTTCTTTATAGTCCAACTCTCACATCTATACATGACCACTGGAAAAACCATAGCCTTGACTAGATGGACTTTTGTTGGCAAAGTAATGTCTCTGCTTTTTAATATGCTGTCTAGGTTGGTCATCGGAAAAGGCAATGGCACCCCACTCGGGTACTCTTGCCTGGAAAATCCCATGGACGGAGGAGCCTTGTGGGCTGCAGTCTATGGGGTCAAGAAGAGTCAGACACGACTGAGGGACTTCCCTTTCACTTTTCACTTTCATGCATTGGAGAAGGAAATGGCAACCCACTCCAGTGTTCTTGCCTGGAGAATCTCAGGGACGGGGGAGCCTGGTGGGCTGCTGTCTGTGGGGTCACAGAGTCGGACATGACTGAAGTGACTTAGCACGAGCATCAGCAGGTTGGTCATAACTTTCCTTCCAAGGAGTAAGCGTCTTTTCATTTCATGGCTGCAATCACCATCTGCAGTGATTTTGGAGCCCAGAAAAATAAAGTCAGCCACTGTTTCCACTGTTTCCCCATCTACTTCCCATGAAGTGATGGGACCAGATGCCACCTGCCCCTAGTTTCCTTTATTATTAACATATTATTGATACATTAGCATGAGACATTTGTTACAATTAGTGAACCAATACTGATAAAGTATCATTAACGCAAGTCTGTGCTTTGTTCAGATTTCCTTAGCTTTTACCTCTCATCCCTTGTCTGTTCCAGCATTCCATCCAGGATACCACACATTTAGTTGCTTTGTCTCTGGGTCCGCTTGACTGCTGACAGCTTCTCACACTTCCTCGTATTTGATGATCTTGACAATTCAGAAGAGCATCAATTAGGTATTTTGTAGAAGGCCCATCTATTGGGAATTGCCTGCTGTTTTTCTCAAGATTAGACTGAATATTATTTTTCTCTTTAATCAAAATTATACATGTACAAAGTTTAAAACATCTTATCAGTACTAATAGATGTATAATGAAAAAGCAGTCCTCTGAACTGTCCCTTGCCAATCCCACTCCTGAAAGCATGAATGTGTGCTAAGTCACTTCAGTCGTGTCCGACTCTTTGCAACCCTATAGACTGTAGCCTGCCAGGCTCCTCTGTCCATGGGACTTCCCCAGCAAGAATACTGGAGTGGGTTCCCATTTCCTATCCCAGGGCATCTTCCCAATCCAGGGACAGAACCCACGTCTCCTGTGTCTCATGCACTGGCAGGCGGATTCTTTACCACTAGCACCACCTGGGAAGCCCCATAGCACCCTCCACTTCAACAATTTCAGCTGTTTTCTGGCATTTGCTGCCATACTTCTAAATCCTATGCTGATCTTATCTTTTTTTATACATATTGTATATTTTTTTACCTTTTTGTGCATAGCCCATTAACAACGTGTAATAGTTTCAGGTGAACAGCAAAGGGACTCAGCCATACATATACATGTATCCATTCTCCTTCAAAACCCCCTCCCATCCAGGCTGCCACGTAACACTGAGCAGAGCTCCCTGGGCTATATAGCAGGTCCTTGTTGATTATCCATTTTAAATACAGCAGTGTGTACATGTCCAAACTCCCTAACTATCCCTTCCCTCCATCCTTCCCCTCCCCCTCACCACCAGCAACCATAACCATAAGTTTGTTTTCTAAGTCTGTGAGTCTCTTTCTGTTTCGTAAGTATGATCTTGCCTTTCTTGACAGACCAGCTTAGACACTGGCTCCTAACTAACTTCCTGCTCTTCATGACACCTGAGAATCCTGCTCTCTTTAAATTCCCTTCCTCTAGCTGCCCATTGAGGTGTGAGCTGGATATCTTTCCCCAGCCCTTTCAGATCCACTCTGACCACATCACCAGGCTCTCTTTTCCAGGGCTTCTGGGTGGGTTGGGCTACTGTGGGGCACAGGTAGGCAACTGGGGCACAGGGAGAGTGAGCAGAGGTGTGTGTGCCCCCAGTTGCCTCTGTGGGGTTGCTTCGGGGGGCTGCATCCTTGGCTCCACTCTCAGCACCCTCTCCATTTAGTTCCCCCACCCCCACTCCGGTTTCTGACAACTGCTCCTCCACTCTGCCTTCTTGGGTTTGGCGGGGTGGGGGTAATGGCCCTCCCTTGGAGTCTCTTTTCACTGCTCGGACAGTCTCTTCTCTGAAATTCTCCTCAAATTATCCCCATTTAAGAGCTGTTTCTTGTGGGGATTACTATTGTAGTTAAATCAATATTCAGTGTGTCTATTATGAAGACCAAAGAAAGCATTATTCACCTTTAAGGCAAATACTGTTTGATGATAGAATTTCCTTTCTTGATACAACTGCCTTGGGGTTTTGTATGGGTACTTACTATTTAGGCTTCCCTGGTGGCTCAGATAGAAAAGAATATGCCTGCAGTGCAGGAGACCAGGGTTCAATCTCTCAGTTGGGACCATTCCCTGAAGAAGGGAATGGCTACCCACTCCAGTATTCTTGCCTGAAGAATTCCATGGACACAGGAGCCTGGCGGGCTACAGTCTGTGGGGTCGCAGAGAGTCAGATACGACTGAATGACTCACACTTTCACTTTCACTTAGTATTTACCTAAAGGCATTTGTTTTGTGTAATGCCCCCCTTACTAAATCTTCCCATACAGCTTTCCACACCGGCCAGAGCATGAGGTTTTCTCCCAATTCTATTTTATTCCAGGAGTCTTGCCCACGGAGTCCCCATGTTCCTGCCCCAGTCAGGCGTGGGTGTTCTCAAGGCTGGCTGCCCAGCTGTCATTTCCTTCCTTCTCTCTCATGCTGGAATCATAGATACTTTTTCTTTCTGGGTTTTCTCACTCATTTTGGTGGACATATCTTTCATTAGCTTCTTGAGAAAAGGTGTGGAGGTATTCTGTGAGACCCTGCACATCTAAAAAACATCTTTGTTAAACATTCAGTTCAGTTCAGTCGCTCAGTCGTGTCTGACTCTTTGCGACCCCATGGACTGCAGCACGCCAGGCCTCCCTGTCCATCACCAACTCCCAGAGCTTACCCAAACTCATGTCCATTGAGTCAGTGATGTGATTCAACCATATCATCCTCTGTCGTCCCATTCTCCTCCTGCCTTCAATCTTTCCCAGCATGAGGGTCTTTTCAAATGAATCAGATTAATAATTTGGGTATTGAATTTTGTGTTGAAAGTGATTTTCCCCTGGACTATTGAAGGCATTACTCCTCTGTCTTTTGGCTCTTGAGGATGCGGTTTAAGAATTCGATGGCATTTTTTTATACCTGGTCCTTCGAAAGTCATTCTGTCTGTCTCTGAGCATTAAGTGGCTCTGTTTATTCCCTTTGTCAAGAAGTACCACAGGGGTGAGTCTCTTCATTCACTGTACCCTCTGGCTTCTGGGAAATTCTTTTGAGCATTTATTTTCTTTTTGTTTTATTTATTTATCTTGGCTATGCCCTGTGGCATGTGGGATCTTAGTTCCCTGACCTGAGATCAAACCTGGGATCTTGGCAGTGAAGCCGAGTCCTAACCACTGGCCCTCCGGGGAAGCCCTTTCTGAGTATTTCTTTGCTATCTTCCTCCTTTCCTCTCCCTCTGCTTACTCTCTTTTTGGAAACCCTACAGTTGGAAGATAAATATGCTGTTTATCTTCCAATTTTCTTTTCTCTTTCTTTAATTTAGTTCTGCAACCAGGGATTGAACCTGGGCCCTCGGCAGTGAAAGTACCAAGTCCTAACCGCTAGACTGCCAGGGAATTTCCTTTCCTCCAATCTTCTCATCATTATCAACTATTTCCCATCTCCTAGTCACTTTATTCCATGCTTTTGAACATTTCAACTAGATCTTCAAACTCTCATGAATGTTTCAATTATTGCATTTTTTGATATCCCTTAGTAGTTCTTTCTTATTTAGTGACTGTCCCTTTTTCAGAACATCCTGTTCTTGCTTAAAGAAGGTAATTTCTTCTCTTATCTCACTGAGACATAGCTTTTTCTTCAGTTTCCTCCAAATGTCTTTTTAAAGTTTGTTTGAACTTTTCAAATGGAATCCGCTTTTCCTGGCTTCTCTAAAATCATTTTTAAGGAAATGGACATGTTATGTCAGCAGATTTAAACTGGGCCATCAGCATCCAGAAACAAAGATCCCCAACAGGTCACATACGTCAAGAGGAAAGAGGCCCCCATGAGCCACTCAAATGAAACATGGTCAATACACATCCTGGAGCAACCACGCCAACTCTTAGTCATTTTATTTCTCAAATTATGGTACCTAGAATTTTTAACTCCCCATTCACCTTCTACCACCAGATCTGTTGGAATTTTGTTTTCTTTAGTACCATCTTGAACCTAAATGATATGACTTGTGATACATATGAATACATTATCAAAACAAGCAGCATTTAAATATTCAACTGTTTATTTAGCAAGCATTTACTGAGTGCTGTGTGCAAGGCAGTGGAAAAGAACACGCTCAAGGCTTTGAGGTCCCTGCCCTGCAGGAACTTACTGTCCAGGGCAGTGCCTCACGCTTAGCAGAGCTCACTGAGCCTGGTAGCAGCCACTGCACTCCTCATCAGATCAAGGATGTGAGGCTCAGGGAGGTTCCCTGGTTGGCCCATGATACGTGGCTATTTGGAGACAATGCTGCATCATGAAACTAAATCTTCCTCTCTCACAGTCTGTTTCAAAGCCTGGGGTATAAAGAGACGCTGGAGAAAATAAACCACAAAAGGAGAGTTCAGAGGACAGGAAGCTGTGCTAGAGTTTTCCAGACAAACAGAACCCATAGGATACATTTAGAGAGAAAGAGAGATTGATTTACTGTAGGCACTGGCTCACAAGGTTATGGAAACCGAGAAGTCCCACGCCCTGCCCTTTGTAAGCTGGAATACCAGGAAAACTGGTTGGGTAGTTCAGGACAAGTCTGAAGGCCAGAGAACTATGGCTAACTCCCAAACTGAATCTGAAAGGCCAGCAACCAGGAGAGCCCTTGCTAAATAAAGCACAGGAGATGTGACCTCTCAACCTAGGCCAACAGAGAATTCACCTTTCCCAACCTTCCAGTCCTAACTGGGCCCTGAAAAGATTAGCTGATGCCCACACCCTGAGGAGGGCCATCTCTGGTACTCAGTTCACCAATTCGAATGGTAATTTCTTCTGAAGACACCCTCACAGGCACAACCAGTGATGTTTTACCAGCCATCTGGGCCTCCCTTGGTCTAATCAAGCTGACAGAGGAAATGAGCCCTACCCTCTCCCTGCTGCCCCTGGGTTGAGGGGGACACCCCATTTACATTTTAGCAGGGACTCGCTCAGGCAAGTAGCCAGGAACTGGGGCTGGAGGCATCTGGGGAAACAGGAGGGAGGAGGAGGAAGAGACACAATGTGCTCCTTTTACAGGTGTTGGGAACATCTTCTCTGCTCCTCTGAAGTTAACCCCAGTGGAAGAAAATCCCCACGACTGAGTAACTTGCACACCTGGAAGCAGCGGTGGCCACCCAGTGTGTCAGTCTATCTGGTGAGCCCTCCATGGCGTGGGAGGCCCAATCAGCACTCCTCGGTCGTGAAAAAACACAATGCAGCCTGACTCTCTGGTATCTCTCCCAACCTAAGTCCCTGGAGCAGGAAATTCTACAGTTAAATGTCACTAGAGATGGAGCAAGAAAGGGATAGATTGCAAAAGCAGCAATAGAGCAAGGTGTTGAGCCAAGTTCATGGGCAAGAGAAGTCAGCCTCTCACCACCAACAAAAAAGCACATAGAGCCCTGGGAGGCCTGCTCACACCCTCCCTGCCAGGGGTCTTCCCCTCCTGTGTGAGCCCCGCCCTGAGGATGCAGGTCAGACAACTAGCCTCTGGCATCCCTGCCCCTTGGTGGAATCTCCTGCGGGTGAGCCCAGGTTGGGGCTCAGGGGAGGAGAAGCGGGAGGGAGAATGGTTCTCTGCAGTGGTCAGACAATGGCTTCCAATGGCCTTCTCCAGTGTATATGCACAGACATGGAAACCTAAGATAAATTCTTTCCTCGCTGCTGGCTGCTGTTATATAATGTTTCACAGTGTCTCCCTGGGACTCTCCAGGCAGTCTCAGTTATTGTCTTAGTGTTATTCACGACTTTGTTCATGACTTCCAGCTTTGTTCATGACTTCCAAGCTGCTTTCCATAACACTGAGCTACATGTACATTGGCTACTCTTGACATAGCTTGTACCTTTAAAAGTATGCATATATTATCAAGGCTCATGTTGAGAATGGTGTACACTGCCAGACTGGATTCCTTTTCAAAAAAAAAAAAAAACTGGGAACATTAAAAAAAATGTTTCTGAATTAATTTTAGGCTTACAGAAAAGTTGCAGAATTAGTTTGAATAGTACCAGTATACTTGCCACCCAGCTTCCCCTAACGATAACCTCTTGTATAACTAGAGCACAATTATCAAAATCAGACACTTCACATTGATGCAACACTACCTCATAATCTACAGATGCTAATGGAATTCCACCAATTTTCCTACTAATGTCCCCCTCTTAAAAAATAAATTTTTAAAAATTTTAGATTTATAGAAAATAAATTTATAGATTTATAGAGTTCTCTCATATACCTCACACCCAGTTCCCTTTTTTAAACGTCATATATTAGTGTGATACATTTGCAACCATAAATGAAACCAATATTGGTACACTATTATAAAATAAAGACCAGACAGACTAGAGATGCATACTTAGTGTGACTATTTGTGACCAACTATTTGTGACCCCATGGACTGTAGCCCACCAGGCTCCTCTGTCCATGGAATTCTCCAGGCAAGAATACTAGAGTAGGTTCCATTTCCTACGCCAGGGAATCTTCTTGACCCAGGGATCAAACCCGAATCTCCCGCGCTGGCAGGTGAATTCTTTACCTCTGTGCCACCTGAGAAGCCCCTTATTATCTATAGCTCATCTGAGCGACTTCACTTTCAGTTTTCACTTTCATGCATTGGAGAAGGAAATGGCAACCCACTCCAGTGTTGTTGCCTGGAGAATCCCAGGGACGAGGGAGCCTGGTGGGCTGCCGTCTATGGGGTCGCACAGAGTCAGACACGACTGAAGTGACTTAGCAGCAGCAGCAGCATGCTTTATTCAGATTTCTTTTATCTAATTTTTTCTGTTCAAGGATACCATCTAAATATCACATTACCTTATATCTAGTTTCATATCCTTCTTAGATGCCCCTTGGCTGTGATAGTTTTTTCAGACTTTCACTTTCCCATTTTTATTTTATATACAAGTTACTGAAGTTCATGTTACAGTTGTCTGTGAAGTTCCCCAGCCAGGGATGGAACCTGAATACCTCACAGTGGAAGCATGAAATGCTAAGCACTGGATGCCAGGGAAGTTTCCAGTTCAGTCTTTAAGTAACTGTATATTCAGTGGAACTGTGACTGAATTTGAATTTAAAGGGTAAATAACATAGCCAGCAATGGATACAAAAACTTTTGGGATTGTGTGTGTCTTCAATTTGTAGACAGCATGAAAGCTTCTTCTTTTTTTTTTTTTTTTTTTGGCCATATGGTGCAGGTATACGGGATGGGATCTCAGTTCCCCAACCAGGGATCAAACCTGTGACCCCTGCAGTGAAAGTGCAGAGTCTTTAACCACTGGACTGCCAGGGAAGTCCCACTTCTTCATTTCTAAGATAAAAAGTTATTTCTTGTTAGGTGAAATTACAGAAAGGTTTTGTTGCATGAGAGTTCAAATATGTGTAAAAAGGAGCATATGAAAGGTGAGCAGACAAAGGAGTGGACTCTGCCAGTTATCAATTTGTTGCCTCTCAAATCTGAAATTCATTTTTCATGACTTGACATGCAGAAATGGAGCTGATTTATTTTCTTTCATCAGCTGGCACCATGTTAAACAGTGGAGGGCTACAGAAAGACACTACAGCAAGAGGAGGAAGGCCTAGTCTGGTGTGTTCCTTCTGGCAGGCGCCTGCGATGTGGGCTGCTTTTCCTAGCACTCAGCTACTAAGGCATAGATGGCTTTTCCAGCTCCCCACTGTGTAGATACCTTCCCCAATACCAGATTGGAGCAGCTGGGCTCCTGCAGTGCACAGCAGTCAGAAGCTCCAGTGCCCAGCAGCCTCCCCTGGCACCCCTTTTGGGCAGTTTCATAGCAGAATGTCTCCAGTGAGACAGCTCCCCGTGAACTGTATTCCTGGGACCATAATGGATGGGTTTCTAGCAGGTTCTGACAGTGCAGCACTCACCATTCTGTGATGTATAGCTGAGCCCTTTCCTGTATTCGTTAGGGTTCTCTCTTAGGTCTACTTCTCAGCAGCCAATTCTTCATTTCTCCAACCTCTTGCTATAGTTAATAATACTTTATATTAACCTTTCCCTGTTCAAGTAACTGTGCGGTTTCTGTCTCCTAGTTGGACCCAACTGGTCTTCACATAAAATAGTTTCAGATTTGCTAACTCATTCCCTTTTAAGAATCATAGAAAGAAATACTCAGTAATTAAACAATGATCTTTATGTACAGCTCTTTTCATCTTTAGTCTTCCAGTATTCAGTCAAAATATTGTTTTTCAGAGTTACTTATGTTAGGTCTTTTCTTCCCTATTCCTCCCATGGTCATATTATTTACTTGTAATACATTTAGATTCCTTACTGCCAGTGTTTCATTTGGAATTCTCTCCTCATCCTGGTTGATGTGAATTATTCACGTATTCTTGGACTGTATGAACCACTACCCTGGTTCCATAAAAGGGTATGGGTATACTCCTATAAGGGGTTTCCCAGGTGGCACCAGTGGTGAAGCATCTGTCCACCAATGCGGGAGACCCAAGAGATGTGAGTTTGATCCCTGGGTCGGGAAGATCCCCTGGAGGAGGGCATGCATGGCACTCGACTCCAGTATTCTTGCCTGGAGAAACCCATGGACAGAGGGGCCTGGCGGAGTACAGTCCATGGGGTTGCACAGAATCAGACACGACTAAAGTGACTTAGTATGCACAGAAGCATACTTCTGTAAGTGCTGTGGTGCCCTCTATCCGTTTCCATCTCTTCCTTTCCATCCAATTCACACCCACACACCTTCTATAAGCATCCAGTCTTTTCAGCTTCTGATTTACTCTTCTTGGAATTCTTTTGCCAGATGATATATGGGGGACTATAGATGAGTCTCAGCCTCCCTAGAGGGCAAAGACTTAGTTTCGTATTCCTCCTGTCTTTGCTTTGTTTGAAGGCTAAGGGGCGCTCATCCCAAAGCTTAATAAAAAGAAATATTTGCTGAAGCTTACCACTGAAAGTCATGTTGGAGTGCAAACTGGTCATTTTTATTAAAATATATTAATTTCTAGGGACTTCTCTGGTGGTCCTGTGGCTAAGATTCCATGTTCCCAATGCAGGGGATCTGGGGTTCAATCCCTGGTCAGGAACTAGATCCCATATGCCGCAACTAAAGATCCTGCATGCCACAACAAAGACCTAGCACAGTCAAATAAATAAATAAATAATTTTTTTAAATGAATTTCTCATTTCTACCACATTGCCATTCCACTTCTCAATATTTAACCTTGGAGAAAAAAATCACATTTGTGCACAGGTAGATGTGTACAGACTTATTTTCTGCAACAGTATTTTTCATGCCAAAAAACCAAACCAGAAACATCCTTAGTATCTATCAATAGAGACTTGGCTAGAAACATACAATGGGGATAGCCAACCTGGCACAGAATACAATGCAATGGGTTTGTTTGTTTTAACAGAGTATGAGAAGCTTAGAAAAAGCTCTAAAACATACTGATGAGTGAGGGGAGGAACGAATTACAGGAAAATAAATACGGTAGAGTGTCATTTATGAAAACCAACACATAAATGAAACAATACCACATATTTTATGTGGGTACATATATATATCTATATAAATCTGTAAGGAAAATATTTAGAAGCACGCATTTCAAACTGAAAAAGTGATTTCATTTGGCAGGGGCTGGGATAGAGGGACTGGATATTCAGGGGACAGGATTTCAAAAGGTACTTTGATCTTTACTGTGCTCACTTTTTCAATAATAATGTGTTCATGTGTTATTTGTATAATTAAAAACAAACAAAACGCTGACTATAGTAACTAAATCAGAAAACCCCTGAAAAGGGCCTACAACCTATAGTAGAAACAGATGGCACAATTAAACAGTCAGTATCTGCCCCTCTATAGAAAATTCTGGAAAATGACAAGGAGCTACCTCTCTCTCTCCCATAAAATATAAATTATTTTCTAAAAGTTGCCTGAAACTAAGGTTTGCTGTCTGCTAATAAAAGCAAGTAAGGTGAGTAATGTAATAACTTAGAATCTACATGCACAGTGAGTACCATATACCCCCCTGACCTGTATTCTATACTTAACGTCTGACCAGACCTGCTCTCACATTACATCACTAAAGTGTAAAATCCCAGAATACCCTGCTGCTTTGATTCTTTTCTCTGCTGAGCTGTAGGATAGATATTCAACCTGAGGAAAGCAACTAATAGCTGAGGACAGAGTCCAGGTATCCCAAGGCCTATGCTTTCTATTTCAACCATTTGATGACTGAGGTGAGAAAGGAGACAGCCTTTCTGTATCAAGGTTGTTAAATGTGTAACTAAAGGTAAAGGGTATACAGGGCTTCCCTGGTGGCTCAGACGGTAAAGAATCCATCCTCCTGCAATGTGGGAGACCTGGGTTCAATCCCTGGCTTGGGAAGAGGCCCCAGGACAGGAAATAGCAACCCACTCCAGTATTCTTGCCTGGAGAATCCCCACGGACAGAGGAGCCTGGCAGGCTACAGTCTATGGGATCCCAAAGAGTTGGACACAACTGAGCGACTAAGCATACTGCACAGACACAGCACAAAGAGTATATAAAATACCTTCAAGTTTGTATCTATTTTCCTATGGGGAAAAATAAAAATAAAAGTAGAGTCTTGGCCTTATAACTTTAAAGGGAAAAGAAGATTAAGATGATAATGAGCCAGAAAGCTAAGTCACTAATCAAAGACAGAGACACAAATACAATTAGTGTTTTGGGCAAGTTGCTCTGAGGATTCTTGGCTAATCCTGAGACTTCCAGAGGCTTCGCATGGGGAGCTGCATTTCAGCCGGGACACAGAAAGGCACTTCCTGCCACTGCTCTCTGGTTTTTTGTGTAGCTTGACTTAAGACCGTGCAAAATAAACAATGGAATCTTGCCCAGGCGTCACATTCCCTTCTGGGAGGAAATTACTATACTGGCGTTTCAGCTCCTCTGTTTTGGAGTATATTTTCTGGTATTTTAATTTTTAAATCCCCTAGTCCTTCTCCTGCCTTTTAGGAAAATTGTGTTTTCTAACTTTATAGACTCAAAGCTGTACCTTTTGAAAGCCTCTCTTTGACTTAGAAAATCTGCACAAACAGCAGAGAAATCAGGCCAAGAGAGATTCAACTCCCCCACCGAATGCACATCATCTAAGCACCTGGAATCATGCTCTTTATGCACAGGGAAAAGCACGTTATAAAGCAGCGTGCGTGGTGTGATTCTACTTGTGCAAAGGGCATGTTATTCATGTGGAGGATGTCTGGAAGGAGAGGAGTATCTCAGGGTGGTGGGATGGCTGGCAATTAACTTCTCCGTACTCTCTGTATGGTTAACAGTTTAAATATTGAGAATATATAATTTTAATAATTAAAAAGAATATTTTCATTTTGAGGCAATAAAAATGGAGGGTAGGCAATAAAATAACTGGAATAGAAGAAAATGCAAGTAGGAACAACAGGATGCAGTCGGACTGAGGTTCACCCTCAGAATCCTCACAGCCTCAGTTGCTGTTCTGTTCCTTATCCATCCCCTGCCAGACCACCATGCCTTCTGGCCTACACCCTCCTCCAGGAGCCTTCTGTCTCATCCTCCTGCCTTTTAAAAATCTGTTCTCTATAGAACAGCCATATTCTGTAGAGAACTCTTGTTATTTAAGGACATAACAGAGTCATGTCCTTGAGGTGAAAATCTGATCTGTAGTCCCCTCAGCTTAAAACCTGCAGTGGTCTCCAGTCACACTAGATTAAAAACCCAATCTTGTCACAACCTCGAGGCCCTGACTGTTCTGGCCTTTTGCCCCTTGTCCTTTTGCTCACTTTGTTGACAGTTCCCAGAAGTACTCTTTCGTGCCTCAGGGCCTCTGCATTTGCTGGTCCCTAGTCAAGGCTATGGTTTTTCCAGTGGTCATGTATGGATGAGAGAGTTGGACTGTGAAGAAAGCTGAGCACCGAAGAACTGATGCTTTTGAACTGTGGTGTTGGAGAAGACTCTTGCGAGTCCCTTGGACTTCAAGGAGATGCAACCAGTCCATCCTAAATGAGGTCAGTCCTGGGTGTTCATTGGAAGGACTGATGTTGAAGCTGAAACTCCAATACTTTGGCCACCTGATGCACAGAGCTGACTCATTTGAAAAGACCCTGATGCTGGGAAAGATTGAAGGCAGGAGAAGAAGGGGACGACAGAGGATGAGATGGTTGGAGGGCATCACCGACTCAATGGACATGAGTCTGAGCAAACTCCGGGAGCTGGTGATGGAGAGGGAAGCCTGGCGTGCTGCAGTCCACGGGGTCACAAAATGTCGGACATGACTGAGCTGAACTGAACTGAAATGATGCTGAGACAACTCTTCCCTAAGCTCCACACGTGGTCAAGTCCTGCTCCTCAGGGTCTCTGGGGCAGAAATTTGCATTTTAAATATGTACTTCACGGAATTCTCATGCACACTTATAGCTTCCCAGGTGGTGGTAGTGGCAAAGAGCCTGCCTGCCAATGGAGGAGACATGAGATGTGGGTTCGACTGGGTTGGGAAGATCCCCTGGAGGATGAAATGGAAACCCGCTCCAGTATCCTAGCCTCCGTATTCTCATTAATTCCACTCTGTTCTTGCCTGGAGAATCCCATGGACAAAGAAGCCTGGCAGGCTACAGGCCATGGAGTCGTAAAGAGTCTGACATGACTGAAGCAACTTTGTATGTATGTACATTCAAAAGTTCTGGCTTTTGATGAGCATTCAAGGGACAGGGAACTGAAGAACAAACTTCTGACATATACCTGGAGAGCTAGACTCTCTCTACCCCTTGTGAGGCCACGAGGGTTGTCTGTGCTGATATTCCTCAAGAAGGACCTGGGTGTGTCTACTTGCAGAAGGATGGGACTTTAGGGTCTCAAAGTACCTCCACCTAAAGCTATTACAGCCAGAATTATAGCTAGGAAGGTTCTGCAGTGGTGACTATTATTTATTCATCAATTAGTAAATTAAACATAAAGTACCTGCAATAAATTCACTTAAGGTGTGCTTGGCGATGGAGCCAGGAAGAGTTCTGAAGCAAGTCCGTTCAGACACCTGCCTCAGACACTTACTACCTGAGAACTAGAACTAGGACTCTGGAGGGCCCATGAAGGGAAAACCCTCAGAAGGTACTGAGAAAATTAAACAAATGCTTTCTGAGCTTATACTTAGGACAAGTTCCTGAGACAGGCTCAGTATGTGGTGAGGACATCACAGGAAGATGTGTCCAGGTCTGCCCAACCCACCTAAGAGGGCTTACAGCCCCTCAGAGGAGCTTATCATGGTGCAAAGTGGTTAGGGTTGTTTTGTTATTATTTTCAAGGAATTTACCTAGTCCTACCTGGCAGGCACAAACAGAAATCAGAACTTTACAAGGAGGCTGTGGCAGGAAAAGCAATGGAGAGTCATTACTTTGCTGGCCTATTCTCTCTGTGCTCCCTTTGGGGACCCTCTCCCACCCTCCCTGTGGTTCAAGGTGGTCCTGTCTCTCCCTGGGCCTTCTCACCAAAATCTTTGGGGGCAGGCACTCTTTTCACTGGGCCTGCTAACCTGGCCCAAGATGAGCCTTGTGCTGGGAATTCCCTGTTGGTCCAGAAGTTAAGACTCTGTGCTTGCACTGCAGGGGGTGTGGGTTCTTTCTCTGGTCAGGGAGCCAAGAGCCCATGTGCTGTGCTGGCACAGTCAAAAATATTTTAAAAAATAATTTAAAAAAATGAGTCCTGTACTATCTGGATTCATTATGGCACCCAGCAGAGAAAGCCTAGGTGGTGAAGAGAAAGCATCCTAGTGATATCATACAAGCTTCTAGATCCAGACAGACCTGAAGCTGGATCCACTCCTACTCTTCTCACCATAGGTACTAATCAATCTCCTTAGTGCTCCAGTTAGTTTGAGCTCAGTCTCTTCTCTTCTAATAGAAAGAGGCCTGACTCAGGCACTCACAGGCCTTTGTTTCTTTTGTTATTGTTCCAAGTCTCCAAATAAAAAATGTGCTATTGGCAGAAAACTGTCTTTGTAATGTGATAGTGAAAGCCAATCTCAGAACAAAGATGGGCAATGTTAACAATCCTCCAGAGTGGGGGTTTCTGTAAAAACCGGGCCAAGCACAGTCCTCCCATGAGTAGCTCTCTGAGGCTGGTCTCCTGTGCAGGAGTGTCACTGGCTCTTTTGACCAAATGCTCTGCTCTCCAACTCTCTAACTCAACACCACAGAACTCATCATTTCAGCCTTCCTCCTTTCCATACTTGTAACTCCTTTCCCCAAGAGTGAGAAACCCAGCTCCCATTATCCTCAATATACTTACTTTCTTAAACCTATAATGCACAGAAAATAGCTTCAGAATTGCTAACTCACACAATTACAAAAAGCAAGTGTACTAGTTCATTATTTGTTTATAATTTGTTATCAATAGTCTGAGGGGATGTAGTCAGAACACAGTGTGCGAAAAGTCATAATGGTATACTCAGGCAAGCATAATTCCTGCTCTCATTCCTTCCACTCTGTTCTTATGCTCCCATCCCCTCCAGCCACCCCTACTCTCTGAAGGTAACCAATCTCGTTTCCTGGATTATCCTTCCTGTGTTTCTCTTTTTAAAAATAAGTAGATACATCTGTGTCTTCTTATTTCTTCTTTTCACACTATAAATACTCCTTACCATTTTTATTTGTTCATATGTATTACTGTATAATAATTAATATTGTATATACATATAATATGTATAATATCACCTAATAATATATATCTTGGACATCATTCATCAGATCATAGAGATATTTGATCTTTTTTACAACTGTGTAGTATTCCACCACGTATGTATACTACATACATTATTCAACCACTCTCCCACGTGTGGGCATTTGGGTGGCTTTCAATACTTTGCAATTACAAACACTGCTTCAAAGAATAATCTTATGCATAAGGATTATTATGTTGTTGGAAATGTTTCTTGAGAGTAAATCCCTAGAAGTTGCATAGATGCCTCAAATGTTAAACAAATATGTAATTTTCTTAGAAGCTGTTAAGAGTTCCCTTTATATGGCTTCTACTAATCTGCACACTTTCCAGCAACATATGAAAGTACCTATTTCCTCTAGCCTTGCCACCAGAATACTGTGTCAAACTTTAAAATTTTTGCTAATCTGACAAGGAAGAAATTTTATCTCAGCTGCTGCTGATACTGCTGCTAAGTCGCTTCAGTTGTGTCTGACTCTGTGCGACCCCATGGACGGCAGCCCACCAGGCTCCCCTGTTCCTGGGATTCTCAAGGCACAAACACTGGAGTGGGTTGCCATTTCCTTCTTCAATGCATAAGAGTGAAAAGTGAAAGTGAAGTCGCTCAGTCATGTCTGACTCTCAGCGACCCCATGGACTGTAGCCCACCAGGCTCTTCCATCCATGGGATTTTCCAGACAAGAGTACTGGAGTGGGGTGCCATTGCCTTCTATTTAGTAAAAAAAAAAATAAATTCTGGTATATAATTCCACGAACTTTAATCTATGTATAGATTTGTTTAACCACAGTCAGGATATAGAACACTTCCCAAATTGCCTCATGCTGTCCCTTTTTGGTCAAACACTCCTCACGCATAAATTCTAGACATCACTAACCTGTTTTCCATACCTGTAGTCATGACTTGTCCATGTCATAAATACATAGTCATAAAGAGTCATACAGTATGTAACCTTTTGAGATTTACTTTTCGCTCTAAATGATGTCTTTGAGATTCATCCATGTCATTGTGTTCACCAATAGTTTGTTTTTTGTTGCATCCTAACGTATGGATCGGAGAAGGCAATGGCACCCCACTCCAGTACTCTTGCCTGGAGAATTCCATGGACAGAGGAGCCTGGAAGGCTGCAGTCCATGGGGTCATGAAGAGTCGGGCACGACTGACTGACTTCACTTTCACTTTTCACTTTCATGCATTGGAGAAGGAAATGGCAACCCACTCCAGTGTTCTTGCCTGGAGAATCCCAGGGACAGGGGAGCCTGGTGGGCTGCCGTCTGTGGGGTTGCACAGAGTCGGACACGACTGAAGCAACTTAGCAGCAGCAGCAATGTATGGATGCACCACAACTGGCTTATCTATTTATCCACTGAAAGACTTGGATTGTTTCCAATTTTTGCTGATTATGAATAAAACTTCTATAAAGAAGTATTTTTTTAGGAAAATACTTAGAAATGGGATAGCTGAACCATACGGTAAACATAATGTTTAAGAAACTGAAACTAAAAACTCCTAGAAGAAAGCACAGTTGGTAAGCCCCTTTATACTGGTGTTGACGATGACATTTTGGATTTGCCACCAAAAGCAATAGCAACAAAAGCAAACCTAAATAAGTGAGAATTCAATTAGAAAAAGCTTCAGCACAGCAAAGGAAACCCTCAACAAAATGAAAAGACTGCCTATTGAATAGGATAAAATATTTGCAAATCAAATATCTGATAAGGGGTTAATATTCAAAATATATAAACAATTCATACAACTCAATAGCAAAAAAAATGAACAATCTGATTAAAAAATGGACAGAGGAACTGAGTAGATATTTTCCTAAGAAGATATACAGAAGGCAAAACAAGTAATCATTTAAAAAATTTTATTTTTGCAGTAATAGTGCAAAGAACCAATGTCATCTTTAAAGGTACTTACAGGGGACTTCCTTGGTAGTCCAGTGTTTAAGAATCTGTCTGCCGATTTAGGAGACATGAGTTCAATCCCTGCTCTGGGAAGATTCCACACGCCATGAAGAAATTAAGCCTGTGTACCACAGCTACTGAGCCTGCGCTCTAGAGCCTGTGAGCCACAACTACTGAGCCCACGAGCCACAACAAATGAAGCCCACATGCCCTAGAGCAAGAAAGAACCCACTCCTGCAGCAAGGGAAGCCACTACAACAAGAAGCCCAAGAATGACAACTAGAGAAGGCCGGAATGAAGCAACGAAGCTCATCACAGCCAAAAACTGACAAAATATTAAAACCAAATTAAAAAAAATAAAGGTACTTCAAAGCTTTGTTATTAAATTTCTGAATACAGTTTGAAGTTTTGAGATAATTCATCAAAAAAATAAAATTTTCCCTAAATTTCAATCTCCAAACTTATTATATTGAATACACACACACACACACAACCATTTTGGATTTCATTTAACTTTGCAGGAATTTTTTGCCTTGTTAAAACAGCTCTAAGATTTTTCTCTATTCTTCATCTCTTAGTAAGAATCGTTTCCAAACATTTTAAAGCTTTGGTACCCTCTTGAAAAGCTAGAGCACAGTGGGAAAATGATGAAGCAATCAAAGAAGTGTAGATTATGAGAAAAACCTGTTAGCGGACTTATTGTTATTCCTCATAGGATGATTATTACTTGCCAAACTATTATTTGCAGGGATTACTTTGCAAATTGCTAAGAAAAAATGTTTTCATAACACTGGAAGTAACAGGAGGCAAGTCAAGTTCTTTGCTGGAGTGCGTAAGTTGCGGGCTAAATATGATCCGGTTCTCACATATTTAGTAATCTTCAAACATTCCAAAGCATGCAGCACTTTCAATTCACTCTCCTCTGCTTTTCCCTACTCTATAATCTCCCTCTCTCTTTTCATCTCCACTTGCCCCCACTCTCACCCAGGCCCTCAATTTCAAAAGCACATACTGTACCTGTAGATAGGTTGATTCCCTCAATCCAGCTGTTTGTTTTTTTTAAACCTGTGTCCTGCTTCTATCATCCTAAGCCAAGCTGCAACCCTAATTCTATAGCCAAACATGGTTCACTATTTACCAACATATCAAATTGAACTT
The DNA here is from genome assembly GCF_002263795.3 of Bos taurus. Lineage (NCBI taxonomy): Eukaryota > Metazoa > Chordata > Mammalia > Artiodactyla > Bovidae > Bos > Bos taurus. The sequence goes on along the minus strand of NC_037349.1, from coordinate 43,910,841 downwards.
CCTTGGGCTTTTTCTGTATCTACCCTCAACAGGCAGGACTGGCTACAAAATTTTAGGTGCTCAGTGCAAAATGAAAATGTGGCACCTCTTGGTCAAAGAAGAGCATTAAACCAAAGGCAGGCAGGGCCCTGTGTAACTGCATGGGGTTGCACGGCCATGAAGTTGGCCCCTTCCACCCTAATGAGGACACTGTTCATGCTGTCCAGCTTTTGAGTCTTCTTACATGTTGTTCCCTCACCTGGAACACCCTTCCACCAGCATCCAGCTCCTTTCCACATTAAGCCTTACTCTTTTCCCATTGCATCCATGTTGGGCAACAAGTTGAGGACTAATCTTTAGACATCTCTCTGGTCCTTCCCCTCCTGAAGCCTACAGTAGTCCTAACCATTTACACACATTAATTTTGTCCCTAATTATATACTTCCCTGTGTTATTTTCTATGTCATTCATTCACCATCTATTGTGGGTCAACTATTTGCCTTGACCGGGCACTCTCTCTCTCCCTCCCTTCCTCCCCAGCTGCACTAGGTACTGGGTATACTAAGTCCCCAAACAGTGGAGATCTTGTGTGACTTCTTCATCACTCCAACCCTAGAGATTCACATAGTGGCTCACTGGCTCATGGCAGACAGATACTGAACAAATATTTGTTAAATAATCATTGAATAGTCTTTTCTTTCCACCACATGGTGAGTTCCTAGAGACCAAGAACTGTTTTCATTTGTTCTAGACTGTTGATTGAGAACCTACTATGTGCCATGCATTGTTGCAGACATGAAAACACAGTTCCAGACAACTTCATTTATTCTATATTTCCTAGAACATTATCTCCAGCACATTATTATAACAAGAGCTGACTGTTTTATATGTGCCAGGCATTAGTCTAAGTCTTACCTATCATCTCACTTAATTCCCCCAATGATTCTATGAAATAGGTCCCATTATTATCCCCATTTTATAGATGAGGAAACTGAGGCCTAAAGAGATTGACTAACTGGCCCAAAGTCAAACAGCTGCTGTGGTTTGAAGTCAGATGACCAGACAATATTCCAATTTCTTGACTACATGGCTATGCTGCCTCCAGTGAGTATGTTTTGACTGACTGACTTGATTGAAGGAAGAGAAGGGCTGGTGGCACCACAAATCCATAAGTAACCATCAAAGAGGTTGGGCTTTATGAAAAACAACAAATCGTTATACAACTCCTTGACTCCAGCTGTAATAGGTGGATTAGTTTTTGCAAGCTTATGATACAGTAATAGAACATAAACTATGATATCATTTATTTCATTGAAATCACTCAGTCATAAAGTGCTAAGGGAGACAGCCCACTAAGCCACCCATGGAGGCCTGGAGGAAAAGAACACTAAGTTCCTAAATGTTGGTAACTCATAGAGCAATAAACATATTTATTGGACTCAGTAAAGCCTGTTGACACCAACAAGCTTACCAAGGCATTAGCAGGGAGAAAGGGAAAGGGTGGGAATGAGAAAATAGGAGGGCGGAAAATGGAAAAGGTGAGTCTAATGGAATGCTGAGAGCCCCCAAGAGCTGCCTTGGCTGCTCTGCTGCTATGGGTTTTTGCCCCAAGAGAAGGCAGAACAGTCAAAATAAGGACTAAATTTAGCCAAAAACCGTGGAGGAACTTTTAGTCCTATGGGGCTCAGTGGAATGGAGTCAGCAAGTCACTATCTGTCACACTTTGATTTGGATTCCACATCGAGTAAGTGGGCTAGCATACTGCAAGTGGACTAAAAACACAAGGCCCAGGTTGATTCTGTGTGCTGTGTTCTCTTGTGTTGTGTTTGGGAGATTTATGCCACTCACATAAGTGTGTGATAAGATGCAAGGGGTGAAAGCAGCTATTAACACTGATTAACTCAAAAGTTGGCCACCAGCACACACAGCCATTGTTTCCACCAGCACTCGTTAGTGATGGGCTTTGGCTGGCTGGCTTCACAAGAGACAAATGCCATTACAGGAGACCAAATAACCTTATTTAAGCAGTCAACAGATAATAGAGACGCTCCAGGTATTAGCCTGACTGCATTAGTTTGATTTGTTACTACTGTTCACCTCGTCCTGGCATTAATGGAGACAAAGGCTTGGAATTACTAGGAGCAGAGTTAAGCTATGGATTAGAGAGAGCCTGCGTGTTTCGAGGAAAAGATAATTTTATCTCGGCTTTCATTTCCATTTCCATCTTGCTTGATTTTTCCTCAAAGTTAAAGCCTAGTTTTCCTCCCGAATATCATCATATTCTCTCCAATACACTGACAATTATAATTACTAAAAAAAAATTACCAACACATTATTTCCTCTAACAAGAACAGCCTTTATCTTTTAAGTTTTTGGAAATGATTTTGGGGGAAATATACTAGTTACCGTGTATATACACGGTATATATATATATATGTATATCTTATATATATCTTATCTCTTGAATATTCTCACATATTATGAACTCACTTCACAATATTTTATTATATTCTGTTATTAGTATCTGAAAATATAAAAGTATGCACATATTATATTCAGAGTTATTTCTTCAATATGACAATTTCTGTATTTTTTTTCTGACTTCTGAATGCTACTTGTTTCAGTTAAAAGTGCATAATTTCTATTATAAACGATTTCAGTTATAAATATGTAACTTCCATTTAACATAATTTATTTCAATTATACACAAAATTGAATTTTAAAAGCACATAAATCTGTTATATTAAACTGTCACTGAAAAATACTGTTTCTTTCCTCACCAGACTTTTTATAGGTATAAGTTCGTATAAGTAAAAAATAATTTAAATATATTATTAGTTGTTTATCAAGGTTTGTGATGCTGTTTCATTTTTTCTAAAGTCTGTAGGTTTATAAAGAATCCTCATACTTCTCAGACTTGGGGGTTAGGTTTAATCTTAGATAAATTCTACATAAACTATGATAACTCTCAATGTATGAAAAGCTCTAGTTCAAAAATACTTAAAATATTAACATTGTGAAATTGTTATCCATAGGACTTGCTAAGCCAAGCAAACATTAAGAACAAAACAGAACTGTATGTCTGAAACTGCAAGATGTTGGAAAGATGCATAGACTGTCAACTGTGATGACATTTAAAAAATAACAGCAAAAACAACAAATACATATATGAGTGTATATATATATGTATACATATACACATGCTTTTATACACAAAAAGGTGTATAAAAATGTTTAATGATGGTTATCTGTGAAGGAGGAGATTTGAGAGAGGTTTAACTCCTATACTGCTTGAATTGTTTACAATATGTAAATATGACTTTAGGGATTAAATTAAATGGCTATTTGAAAAAGCTTACCCACCACATGACCCTTTCCCCTCCAACCCATTCCTGATGACTTCTAGTCCTCCACTTTCACAGGAACCTATGAAGAGCAAAGAAGTACCCGGTGGATAAACTGTGACTAACATATTTCATAAATAGGGCTCCAAATTGTATATTACCGAACACAGTTCTTTATGTTAAAAAAAGCGGCTCCACTGTTTGACAGCAGAGACTTCCTTGGAAAACACTTAATGCCTCTCTTCTTCCATTTACTTTCCTGTTGCCCTTCTCTTCCTCCCTGCTCTCCATCCAGCAATAGTGAAACAGGATAAGCACAGCTTACTGCTGACACAGAGCTTACTGGGACACAGAACAGTCTTTCCTCCAAACTGTTCTCAGTAAATGCTTTTTTAAAAGCTCTAAAATCTGAGTCATGCTACTTTTCCTCATCAGAAAATGCAAACTCCTCTAATCTTTCTCATGCAATTTAAAAATGAAAGAAAAAATATATATATAAAACCAGGATAGATACAGTAATTCAACAAGAACCTTCTATTCTGGTCCTTACGAGGAGAGAAAAGAAGAGCACAGGAAAGAGAAGGTAAAAGGTAGAAAAGAAAAGGGAAGCAAGGGAGAATTCAATCCAAATAGGTGAAGTTGGAATACAGCTGCCAGGAAACAACGCCAGCGTCCTCCAGCTTATACTAAACAGAACATCCACTCTGGCCTTCCATTAATTAAATGGAAAGCAAATCCCCAGATTCCCAGTAGGGAACTGACAGGAACCACGGCAAATGCAGAGAAAATTTTTGTCCCAGAGAAAGTTTTTGTCCCAGAAAGTGCCCTGGTTATTTCGTGACAATGTCAGAACACATACAAAAGATAGGACGGTTATCCTACCTCCTCAGTCAACGTATTGTTTGTAACAAAACATACAGATGATTAACTGGAAATAGATATAAGCCAGATGATCATTCTCATTTTGATGAATCAAAGTAAAGCATGATATTGAGTGGACTAGAAAAATAACTAAAATTTGCATTTATTTGTAGCTCAATTCTTTTGCGCAATCCAATACTAATCGAATGAATAAGACGATTGATGATTTTACATCTCTACTTTGGCATAATAACTTTGCTGAATAAAAAACTTGAAACTAGAGTGTTATAAGAATTTGTATTGATATATGGTAAGAAAATCTCACTGCTTTATGCCAGAAATAGAGAAACAAAAGATTCATGAGTAAATCATATGCTATATTAAATATAATCATATTTCAAAATGCAGTTGAAGGGAATTTATTGAAACAAATCACATCTTTGTGCCATTCTTCAGACTATTTGACTTGAATTATTTTGTAAATGGAATCCAGTTGTAGAGTCAATTAGCTATGAGTTTACTGATTTTAATAAACAAATTTATTTGATTAAATTTGCTCACCAAAAATAACTGGCTTTTTCTGCAAATGTTTATTAAAATATATAGGAAAGGCCTTTATTGTAACTAACAGTGCCCAAGTATAACAGGTGCCATGTTATAATAGTAATTATTTACAATATATTTTCCAATAAAAATGACAATACTCAGATTAAACACAGAAAACATAACATTTTCAATACTTGATATTTCCATTAATTCTTCATGTTCTGCAACTGGAAGATAATTCCACATGTTTAGTTTTCTATTTATTCCAGAAGATCTGTGTTGAAATTTTTTTTTGCCATTAGAAACTGTGATTCTCTATGGGACCTTTTCAGCTTTGCACGCCGATTTTGGAACCAGATCTAAAATTAAGGGAAGATAAAAACAGACCTCAGAAATGTTATTATTAACATTTTCATTGCTACAAGTAATAACTAAGTCTGAAAATTTACCTGGATTCTGTCCTCCTCTAGGTTCAATTTTTGAGCTAAGTCTTCTCTGATATCAATGCCAGGATAGCAGTTTACTCTAAAGACATTTTCTAACACTTCAATCTAAGAATAAGGAAATAGTTATTTAAAATGTTGATCTTTGGTCTCTCATCATAAAATAGACTTTAATTTGTATAGCAAAATAATTGCATTCAAATCTTGGGCAATTAATCTGTAAGCTTTTTTTTTAATGACTATCCAGAAACTGTTAAAGGGGAGAGAGAGAGAGAGAGATACGGTCTATTGTTTCATTAATAAGGCTTCTAAACTGAGATCCCAAAGTGGATGGGCTTTTTGCCCAACAGGGCATCAGTTAAAGCCTTTGTATTAAGATTATTGGCTGAAAAAACTTCCCACCTGGTTTTGAGTAAAAGCAGTTCTGGGTCTTCGGCCTCTATACCAACTCAACTCTCTTTTCAAAGAAAGTCTCTCTGAGGGTGCAAAGTAATCTTCGTATTTCCAAACACTTTCTTCCGGGACTGAGTGATCCACAGTTTGAGGTAATGAGATCCCACTGGGAAGAGTTGGGACATGTAGACATAGGTTAACTTCTTTCCCTAAAAAGAGAAAAAAGAAATAACATTTTAGGTGTCCATTTCTATATTCTACAAAGTTGTATATAAGAAGTAACTTCAGAAACTTGTCTCTAACTTTCCTAGTAGAATTCTTCTGGGTTTCACAGGAGACCAAAATCCAAAAAGCAAACAAAAATGAGAGTCCTGTCTTGCTGATAGAGAACACATTCTGGCCTCTGAATGTCATTTATTCTTCAGTGAGAAGATTTAGAATATATGATATGGCAAATAAACCCAGAGCTCTTCTGAAGTAAATGAAGGCTCCTGGCATTTCTCATGGGTGCACTTCATACCTACTTGGATCTAAGGCCAATGTTCTTTTTATTTCCCATAACACTCAGATGGAGGCATTAAAAGTGCTAGATATTTCAATTATGTACTTGGATGAAAGTAAAGTTTTTCTGTAAGTCTATGTAATATGAAAAAAGAAAAAAGGCCAAATTAAACACTGTAAACAAATTAACAAAGAAATTAAAAAATTAAGTTGTGGCGTACCTGAAGAGCCGCAGGTGTCCGCCCAGGGCCTGTGGGGTTTCGTGGATGGAACACAGTCTTTCTTCTGGTCCAGTCCTAAGATACTCTCAATTGAAAAGGGACAGGGTGAGGGTTTGCTTTCCCCAAGCCGAGCACCTTCCTGAAGACTAGGAGACATCCTTGCGTGGGCTGCACAGAGCAACAGCTCCAAGCCTCCCAGGCTGGCTCTGCCCCACGTGTCCGGGGCTGGACCTTCCTGCAGTTCACCTTATTGCTCCGCAGACAAGGGGGCTGGATTTAGAACGTCACTAATTAAAATCCCGTTTCAGAAAGTTTTAGCATGTCAATGCACACTGGCCCAGCCAGCAGCTCCAGGAGTTAATTGTTTATTTGTTTGCAAGTAATTAGCAACTAATGGCTACACCACGGGGGCCACCTACAGGGACAAAAAGTGTTATCTCTCCTAAACAGAACACAGACTTAACTTTCTCAAAAGAAATGATGCACACAGACTAGCACTCCTCTTTTATTTGAAATCATCAATGTATAAAATCATGCTTTTTATTCTGAAGTTTATACTTTCATGGACTCCAGTTACCTAAACATACAGGCAAGACAGAAGAGCAGTCAAGTAATAAATAATCTAAGTGAATTTTCTTCCAAAGAAATTGGAAAAATAATAATCTCTTAATGCTATTACAGTAATTCTGATGAAAATGCCCGTTTTTCACATGCATATGTAATAGTGACTGTTGTCAATGAAAACACAATAGTATTTGGAGTGCAGCATAGTGGAAAAGGTTGGCAATGTTATTAACACTGAGTGTAATTTTCTTCCAAGTGCCTGGATTAACTAACAAGGAACAGTTGCACCAAGTATTTTAAATAATTAATGAGTTAATCCTCTTCTCTCATCTTTTCTTTTAAATGAGAGAGATACAAGTTAATATGAAGATTCACATATAACTACCTCCAAGCAACTTAAAAGTATGCCTATTCAAACTAAAGGAAGAATTTCTCTCCCATCAGTTGTTTCAAAGAAAAATACATAATTTATCTTTTAAAGAAAAATTTCTGTTGATATTTTGAGAGACTGGATGGTTCTCATGAGGACAAGAAGACTTGTGAAAAATAACCAAGAACAAAATATTTTCATTTCATCATCCTAAGAAAATGTGAAATTAAAAGAGAAATATAGCTGCTAAATGAGACGATTCTGAAGTGACCACTTCTCACCAAAGTTGTAACACTTTTAGTTCTTGTACTCTCTTGCTCCTCTTCTTTTAATACCTTCCTGATGATAAATTTAAGTGCTCAGTTTTATACAGCATTCAGACAACTACTGGGCTTTCCTTGTGGGAAGAAGAAAAGAAGTGTGTGCTCAAGGAGGAAACAGCCTCTACAGAATGGAACCGAACTTTATCAGATTTTGCCTTGTTGTGATGTCACTTCCTATCACGATGTCATAAATACTAAGCTAAATTCCTCCTTATGTGAGCTCCAATGTGAACAAAGAATTCACACAGAAAACGAAACATGCACACAAGATGGAGTTATAAATATATAAGCAAAGCCATTCTGACAATAAATAAACTAGTAAACATATATCCTCATGGAGGTTTTGCCTACAGTGTCTTGGAAGGTAAACAGTCAATGGTGGGGGCTCCCCTACTCTGGAGCGACCTGGAGAAAGAGATTGATTCACGACCTTCCAGATTCTTTCCTTTCCTTTGAAACATGCATTCACTGATTCATCCCACAAATGGAAGAACATCTACTGCGTACCTAAAAAACCGAATAGGATCCTTGCCTTCATGTGCCCATGAAGCTCGTGGTGGTAGCAGAGGTGGGGGGCAGTGAGACAGCCCACAAACAATGACTGTAAATATTAATAAATAAATAATCTTGTACATTAACCATGAGGAGGAGGGAAAAAGGAGAAAGATGAGCCAGGAAAGCTGGCTCCTCAGTAAGGGAGGTAGAAGGCGGCCTGACTGAGACCTTCGACCCCATAGACCAGGGCCCTAGAGGCAGTCCCCAATTTCTGCTTTATCAACACAGACACTGCAATATTTTTATTTATCCTGAGTTGATTTTATGTGGACTTAATACCATTTTACATCTGGATGAGTATGTATGAAAATAAAAGATAGCAAAGAGTTTCTTTAAAAATGTGGAGGCAATGTTTTCTCATATATCGACTCAACAGACTTTTACAGAGCACTTAACATGTGTCAGACACCATTCTAGGATTAGGAATGAACAAAAGCAAGGTAATTTCAGAGAGCGATAAACTCACTGAAAGGAATAAACAAAGTGGTGGTGATGAAACATAACAGGGGTGGAGGTGGGGTGCAAAGAGGGTCTTTAAGTATTGATGGTCAGGGAGGCCTCTCTCAGGAGGTGACATTTTAGCTGAGGGTAAGAGAATGCTAGCATGCCAAGATTTTGAGAAAGAGCATTCCAGTCAGAAGGAACAGCAAGTACAAAGGTCTTGCAGCTGAAAGGTATTGGAATATTTGAGGAGGAAAAGGGCAGTTAGCCAGAGAGCGGTGAGTGGTACCAGATGCTAGTGTTTGGAGAGCCAGGCCTGGCTGGATAATGGATGCCTTTATGAAGACCTATAAAGACCGTGGTAAGGAGTTCAAGTGCAAAGCGAACCCAGGGCAGGGTTTTAAGCTGGGACTAATATGACAGTCTGAGTTGTTTTTACTCACAACATTTCTGACACCCAATGTATATGGGCTTTTCCACACCAAGCGATTCTCCAGTTCTCTGTAGACATCAGCAGGGTATCCAAAATTCAATTCTGACCCCAACTACCCCACGGGTTAAGGGCTCAGTCCACCAACACTATAGTTACCACTTGCAAGTCCCAGGTTGCCACTTGTACTTCTGACTAACCAACTGTAAATTCAGAGTTCCCCTTCACAGGTTCAATTATTTGCTAGAACTCACACAATTCAAGAAGACATGCTGTTTACGTTTACTAGAAAAGATACAATTCAGGAACAGATGGAAGAGATGTGTAGGGCAAGGTGTGGGGAAGGGGCACAGAGGTTCCATGCCCTCTCTGGGCACCACCTTCCCAGCACTTCAGTGTGTTTGCCAACCTGGAAGCTCTCAGAATCCTGATCTTTTTGTAGTGGGTTTTTTATGGAGTTTCATTACATACACAAGATTGATTAATCATCAGCTATTGGTGACCCTCTCCTGAGGCTGGCAGGTGGGGCTGAAAGTTATAAGCCTCTAATCTAGGTTTGGTCTTTCCTGTAACCAGCCCACATCTTGAAGCTATTGAGAAGCCCACCAAGAGTCATGTCATTAGAATAAAAGATGTTCCTATCACTCTTATTACTCAGGAAATTCCAAGAAATTTAGTAGCTGTGTGCCTGGAACCAGGGACAGAGACCAGATATATTTCTCTTTATAGCACAGACAGGATTTACAGTTTTAAAATCCCATCCTGGCTGCTACATAGAAAGAGACTGAAGAGTGATGAGTGCAACCAGTGAAATCGAAGATCACCTGAGAGTTGTTTATTCACTACATTCTTACTGAGCATATACTAATGCAAGGCATTGTTCTAGGTATGATGAGAAGAGAGATAACTGTCCAGGGGCAAGAGATGATGGCTAACAGTGGATCTGGGAAGTGGTACAATTCTTTAGGAGGTTGTGGGAGATGAAGTAATTGGATAATTAGTTTCAATTCTTTCATCCCCACAATATATTATATAGCTATCCCCTTGCTGTGGCCTCATCGTGGATACAGTGTACTTTCCACCCCTCAGCTTTGGGCTTGTCCATGTGACTTGCTTCAGTCAACGGCAACACACTAGAAGCCTGAAATATGACTGGTTTGCCCTCCTGAGCTTCTGACATCACTGTGTGGTCATCCGTGGGGCAGTTGCTGCCTCTCAGCCTAAGCCCTAGAATGAACACACGTGAAGGAGACCCCACCCTATCCTGCAGCTTGCCATTAAGCAGGCAAAGCCCAGGCAAACTCAGCCAAACACCAACTGACCTGCAGTTTCATGGGTGAGAAAAATAAATATTCATTGTTTATTAAGCTACTGAGATTTCTGAGGTCATTTGACATACAGCATTGTGGAGGAAACAGCTCCTTCATGTGGGAACAGAAAAACACATCTTGCTGGTGGATTAGGAGAAATGAAGGAAAGAGAGGCATTAAGGATGACTGTTTTTTTGGCTTGAGCAAATACAGTGTCATTTATTGGGGTGTGAAAGCCTGGACTAGGGGAGGAAAGGTTTGGGGAGAAATGAAGAGTTTCAGTTTGGATTGCAAGTGGGCTACTGGATTTCTGAGTTTGAGCTCAGGGTTGAATCTCTAAGTCTGTGCATCACTAGCACAAATCATATGTATTAAAACCATTAAAAGCCAGAGGTTTGTAAGAGATCACTCAGTGAATGACCCTAGACACAAGAAGGATCTTAAGACCAAGTCTGAGATATTTCAATATTTAGAAATTGGAAAAGATGTGCTGGAAAAAGAACTAGAGAAGGAAACAGGTAGTAAGCCAAGGGAAAAATGTGGAGAAATGATAATCAACCCAAGAGAGGAAAAAGGATCAAGGAGAAAGATGGCTACAACAATATCTAAGTGGTCTCACTGCGTCCATCCTTGATCCCTTATGGTTTTCTATCAACACAGCAGCCAGAGAGAGGGATTATTTAAAAACATATCCGTTCATGGCACAACTCTGCTCAAAAAATGGCTTCCCATCTCAGTAAAAGTCAGTCTTTTTAGTGTTATATACAGTGTCACATGATCTGCCAGCTCCCCTTCCCGATCTGATCTTATCTTTCATCACATCTCCCATGCTGACTTTGTTCTGGCTACATGAGACCTCTCCTCTTCCTGAAAACACAGGTACAGTTCTGCCTCAGGCCTGTACACTGGCTGTTTTCACTCCCTAGAATGTTCTTCCCTCACATATTCTCACAGTTTACTTACTCTGTTACCTCCTTCAAGTATTTCCTTAAATACAATTTTTTCCAATGAGGCTTACTCTTTCAGTCCCTTAAAAAATTTCAGGAGTCTTGATGCCCTCTCTCCTCCCTTTTGTCTTATTGTATGTTCATCTTGTTTCCTGTTTATTGCCTGTTTCTTATCTTTAGAATTTTTGTTTGTTCTAGTATCCACAACAGTGCTCAGCTAAAACTAGATGAAATAATAAATGAATGATCAGCTGTGTCAATGCTAAGAGGCTGGGTAAAAAGAAGACAGAAATGTATCCACAGATTTGTTAACAAGGGAGTTACTGTCAACTTTGGCAAGCTGGAAGGGTAGAGGAAAAAAGCCAAATTTGAAGTAAACTGGAGAATGAATGAGATATTTCTGTTATAGCAATACGCTGGGCCATATTCCTTGAAAGACTCTTCCACTACAAAACAATTAGATCTTGTATAAAATATATCTTCAAGTGCAATGCTGAGGTCTGAACACATAAGGGAAATTTTGTTTCCTCACCACATGAAACAGTAAAAACACAACAACCAAGAATTGAACTCAGAACTGGGAGCAGTGATCAGCAGACAAATGATAAATAAGAGGTCACCCACAAGAGCAAAAATCCTTAGCATCACTGAAACCAGGATTCTAACCCTCAGGCTAGTAGTAGGTAGGAGAGTTGAACAGAAGATTCTCACTTGAGGTCACTTTAATATTCAGTTCAGTTCAGTTCAGTCGCTCAGTCGTGTCCGACTCTTTGCGACCCCATGAATCGCAGCACGCCAGGCCTCCCTGTCCATCACCAACTCCCGGAGTTCACCCAGACTCATGTCCATCGAGTCAGTGATGCCATCCAGCCATCTCATCCTCTGTCGTCCCCTTCTCCTCCTGCCCCCAAACCCTCCCAGCATCAGAATCTTTTCCAATGAGTCAACTCTTCGCATGAGGTGGCCAAAGTACTGGAGTTTCAGCTTTAGCATCATTCCTTCCAAAGAAATCCCAGGGCCAATCTCCTTCAGAATGGACTGGTTGGATCTCCTTGCAGTCCAAGGGACTCTCAAGAGTCTTCTCCAACACCATAGTTCAAAAGCATCAGTTCTTCGGCACTCAGCCTTCTTCACAGTCCAACTCTCACATCCATACATGACCACAGGAAAAACCATAGCCTTGACTAGATGGACCTTTGTTGGCAAAGTAATGTCTCTGCTTTTCAATATGCTATCTAGGTTGGACATAACTTTCCTTCCAAGGAGTAAGCGTCTTTTAATTTCATGGCTGCCATTTCAGTCACCATCTGCAGTGATATTGGAGCCCCCAAAAATAAAGTCTGACACTGTTTCCACTGTTTCCCCATCTATTTCCCATGAAGTGATGGGACCAGATGCCATGATCTTCGTTTTCTGAATGTTGAGCTTTAAGCCAACTTTTTCACTCCCCATTTTCACTTTAATATTGGTTCCCGGCAAAAGCAGACCAAACGCTCTCCGGGAGAAAGCCTCCCTAATTTAGGTCACAAAATTCCCACAGATTAAAACTAAGCAAATATAATCTCACAATCAAAGAGAAGCAAGCACATGTGAGCAGCCACCATGATAGGTATAGAGGCCAACATGGAGAGGAATTGAAGTTTCCTGTCAACAGTCAACATCAACTTGCCAGCTATGTGAATATGCCACTTGGCAAGTGAATCTTTCAGCTCCATTCAAGCCTTCAGATGACTAAAGCCCCAAATGACATCTGACCACAATCTTAATGGAAACTACAAGACAGGACTGGGTATCCAAGTCACTCCTGAATTCCTGACATAAAGAAACAGTGAGAGGTATTAAATGAACACTACTGTTTTAAACCACCAAGTTTTGGGTGATTTACGCAGCACTAGATAATTTATCTAAAAAGCTCCATCATAAAAAACTGAGAAAGGGGAACCTGTAGGGAGACAAGAACAAAAGACAGAACACAAATTACCAATATTAGGAATAAAGAGGTAATACCACTACAGAGAATACAGACATTAAAAAAAAAAGAATATAATGAACAACTTTATACCAGTAAATTCAGTAGCTTACATGAAATAGGCAAGAATCTTTAAAAACTATATGATTACAAAAACTGAAACAACATGAAATGGAAAATATGACTAGCTACATATCTATTAAAGAAACAGAACTGGTTATCAAATTCTTTCCCACAGAGAAAACTTCAGGCCAAGATAACTTCACTGGTGAAGTTTATCAAACATTTAAAGAAAATCTTACACAAATACCAATCTTAAACAAACTCTTTCAGAAAATGGAAGAGGAAGGACCCTTCTAAATCTGTTTTATGAGGTCTGAATAACCCTGATAACAAAAAAATTTGTTTTTAATTACAGACAAATATCTCTCATGAACACTGACACAAAAACTTTAAAATATTAGCAAACTGAAGGTTGACACATATAAAAAGGATAATACACGATGGCTAATTAATGGCCACTATAACATCTTTCCCAATGATTTCAAAATATAAACATCAAAATATACCAATCAACCAAGAAAAGGGTTGTGAAACCTTCCATATAATCAATCCTCGATATCTTTCAACATTTATTTTGAAATAAGAAATAAAAGCCTGACACACTGACATTGAAGAGAAGAGATTATAGGAATTGTAAAATTGGAAGTCTGTATTTTAGACATCTGTATGTACAAGATGAAGTAAAAATGACATGTGTATGTTTTATTTTGCTCTAGTAACTTGTGAATCAACTCAGGCTTTGCTAACATTTTCTAATTATGTATTTCAACTAAACCTCAAATCATTAACTACCAGGAAAAAGGCCCAATGTCTTAGATGTTTTGGCAGAGTTTTCAAAAAACCAGTCATAGCACAATAAGAAAGAAAATCAGCCTGTGAGTATAATAAGAAAGAAAACCAGGCTGTGAGGATAAGAAAGAAATGCAATAAGCAAAGCTTCATGACGTTAGCCTCTTACTTATGCGTAAGAATAACACTGTTCTATTTGAGACCCTCAGAATTTTTAAATATGTTTTCTAAAATATATAGAAGACTTTAGATTTTACTGTTAACACCTTCAGTATCTCCTAGAAAAATGCCAAAGTAGACATTCAATTAATATTTCTTAAATGAATAAATAAATGGACGGATGGATAGATGAGAGTAGGAGGAGGAGACATTTGTAAATACACGTAAATGTTGTGTGTTTGCTCTTGTTGCCATTGCTTCTTAATGTGTAAAAGTATTCCCAGTTTTCTATGAACTACTTATATATCACTCCAGGGTAATCCACAGATTAGACATTATGACATTCTGTAACTATAATTCAATAAAAGTGAGATGGGGGATTCCTTATTTTAAATTGGGGTTTAAGAGTTGGACTATAAAGAAAGCTGAGCGCCAAAGAATTGATGCTTTTGAACTGTGGTGTTGGAGAAGACTCTTGAGAGTCCCTTGGACTGCAAGGAGATCCAACCAGTCCATCCTAAAGGAGATCAGTCCTGGGTGTTCATTGGAAGGACTGATGTTGAAGCTGAAACTCCAATACTTTGGCCACCTGATGTGAAGAGCTGACTCATTTGAAAAGACCTGATGCCGGGAAAGATTGAGGGCAGGAGGAGAAGGGGATGACAGAGGATGAAATGCTTCAATGGCATCACCATCTCAATGGAGATGAGTTTGAGTAGACTCCAGGAGTTAGTGATGGACAGGGAGGCCTGGTGTGCTGTGGTTCATGGGGTCACAAAGAGTCGGACATGACTGAGCAACTGAACTGAACTAATAGAGGTGTTTTACAATGTTCTGTTAGTTTTTGTAGTACAGAGAAGTGAGTCAGCTGTATGTGTGCATATATCCCCTCCCTCCTGAACCTCCTTCCCATCCCTCCCATCACAGAACACCAAGATGAGCTCCCTGTGCTGTACAATAGGCTCCCACTAGCTACCTGTGGGGGATTCATTTAAAATCTGAGCTTACAATTTTAAAATCCTGAGGCACAATTCATGTCTGTGATACTCTGTCATTCCTAAGGCCATTAGCCTTTGCTATTACTTGAAACATATGGTATAATCCTCAGTGGTTACAAGGTTGAAGAATAAGCTTTAGTCACTTAATCGTGTCCTACTCTTTGTGACGCCATGGACTGTAGCCTGCCAGGCTCCTCTGTCCATGGGATCCTCCAGGCAAGAATACTTGAGTGTGTTGCCCTTCCCTTCTCCAGAGGATCTTCCTGACCCAGGGATCGAACTCGGGTCTCCTGCATTGCAGGTGGACTCTTTACCATCTGAGCCACCAGGGAGTTGGGATTATTTCACACATACTTTTGTCTCTCCTGGCAACCATCTCAGTACTCATCAAACATAAGATATTAAATAAAGATTTGTAGAAAAGTTCACTCTATTTATATTTAGAAAACATTTTAGGCTTTTCTCAATCTCAAAAGATTATAGTTTCATATTTGTACATTTTCAAACCAGTCAAAATTGTTTTCTGTACAGTGCCTCTTGTATATATCAAGTTCTTGGTTTTAAAAATTTGATATAAAATTATCTAAAACACTGATGCCTTTTGATTTTAAAAAATTCATTTAATATTTACTATGGTACATGAGTAAAATGATAGTTTCCTTCAATTCTACCCCATTTTTACTGTCCAACCCACTGGCATCCACTATTAACACTTTAGTGCTCCTTCCTATCTTTTTAGAATGCCTTGACATAAATAGGTAGCTGCACACACACACTTTTATCCACAGGGAGCCAGACACACGTACTGTTCTGCAATGTGGTTTCCCTACACTGACATGACATAAGCACATACAGCTCCATCCCATGCTTCAATAGCTGCCTGATGCTACAGTAAGCGGAAGAATCACAATTTACTGAACTACTCTCTTGATAACGGCACTTGGGTGTCTCCAATTTTTTAAACTCTAACAAACAATGAATACCTTCTTAGCACATATGCAGGAGTATTTCCATGAAAAAGTTTCTTTGAAGAATATATTATTTGTCACCCAAAAATAAACCATAATTTATTATGAAGAAAAAAATAATATGCTTTTTGTGAATTCTGCCATATTTCATTCCAAGAAATCTTTACCAATGAACGCTCCCACCCAGTATAGCCCGTCTTTATGTCCTCCCCAGACTGACATTGAGGACAAGAAAATTCAGGGCTAGGTTAAATTAGACTCAGGATTTCCCTAGACTCAGTAATCAAAAATAAAATAGTTCAGGATTTAAGGCTTCCAGGGGCTCAGGCCTACATGTTAGTGTTACTTAATCTAATCATTGTAGATTAAATTAGAGTTGTCAGTTAACTTGAGAACCTGATTGTCAGTTATAACATTGTTTCTGGAGGATAAATGCCATGGTTTTCTTATCAACTTAAAAACAAACTTTTAAGTCAGAACAAACATTTATTAAACTCCAGCATGTACAGGGATGTACTAGGTAACCAGGAGATGAAATGACTTCTGCCCTCAAGAAACTCATGATTAAGAAGGTAGTAATTAACATTAATTTTGTTAGGTGTCATGATGTGATTATGGTTACATTTACTGAAAGTCCCTCTAAAAGATTCTACTTAAATATTTATAGGTGAAATTTCAGAATGTCTGGGTTTTAGTTTAAAATACTTCAGAAGGGCTTTGCTGGTGGTCCAGGGCTTAAGAGTTTACCTTGCAATGCAGGGGACACTGGTTCGATCCTTGGTCTGGAACAATCGCACATGCCATAGAGCAACTAAGCCCATGTGCCAACTGCTGAAGCCTGCACACCTAGAGCCTGTGCTCTGTCTGCAACAAGAGAAGTCACCACAATGAGAAACCTGTCCACCACAAGGAAGAATAGCCCCCACTCGCCCCAACTGGAGAACGCCCACGCATAGCAATGAAGACCCAGCACAGCCAAAAATAACTAAATAAAATTATTAAATAAAATACTTCAGGAAAACAAGAAAGAAAAGAAAGATAATTGAAGCAAGTATTGTAAAATGTTGGTAAGTGCTGAATTGGAGTGATGGGTATATGTAGATTCATTGTCTCTAATGAATAAAAATATAATATCGTGGGTTCATTATTCTCTCTACTTTTGTAAATATAAGTAGCATAATTCTCTTATTCTTCTAGGAACACCAATAAATAAATACAAAATTTTAAAGATGTGTGCACAAGAGGTTGTGCATGGGAGCAAAAAGGGGCCCAAATCAGCTTGAGTGAAACTGAACAGGACTGATGAGTTCTAGAGCCCAACCCTGGTGTCACACTACCCGGGTCCAAATTCCAGCACTGACTCTTTTCAACTATGTGACCTTGGCTATGTAACTTAGCCTCTCTGTGCCTCAGTTTCCTCTATAATTAAATGGGGATAATTGAGGATCAAGTGAGATTAATACTTGCAAAGCCCTTGAAATAATCCCTGACACATAGTAAATGTTACATAAATTATTTGCTATCATTTATTACCATTATCAATGTTACTAGAAGGCTTTTTATGTCTTTAGGTATGTCTTTAGGTAGAGATGTTTCAAGAAAACGTCAGAGAAAAGCAACACAATGAAGGCCAATTAGGTGTAGTTATAGGGGTATGTGTGTGTGTCTGTGTGTGTGTCTGTCTGTTGAGGGGAGTAAGAGGGAGAAAGTGACTGTGATTGCCACATTTCTAGTTTCTGTGACCAAACAGATGGTATCTGCTGCCTGCCAATGTAGGAGACCCAAGAAATGGGGGTTTAATCTCTAGGTCAGGAAGATCCCCTGGAGAAGGGAATGGCAACTCCAGGATTCTTACCCAGAGAATCCCATGGATAGAGGAGCCTGGCGGGCCAGAGTCCATGGGATCGCAAAAAGTTGGACACAACTGAAGTGACTTAGCATGCACTCACACATCATTAACAGAAGGAGTAGAGGTGAAAGAGAGTTTACCACTTGAAAATTGTGTTTCTAATCATATAAACAAGTGACAAAGTATTTAGCAAATTGAATTACCTCAGAATGAAAATATAGTTCCCCAGACTGAGAAGGTAAAAAACTAATGAAAATTGGCAGCATACAATTTAAATAATACAGGTTCTAAAAATACTGTAGGAGAATTTATCTGGATTTGTAAACATTATTGTTATACAGTTCACACATATAACCTAAACAAATGAGCTCATTTTAGTACTAGAAGATAACTGGAAATAACATTTCCACCATCTAGCAACTCAGATATTAGTGGAATTGACTTAAATATATATTTCTAAATGGTTATAATTTAAAAAGGCAGCTGTCATTTCAGCAGTGTTTTCAGTACTTCTTCAGTTAGGATTTGTTTCATGTTTCCTTGTGATCTCTGAGGGGATGACACAGAACTGATGCTGTATTCTCATTATTTCCTATCAGGTAGCATATAATTTTGATTAGTCTCATTATTGGTGATTTCAACTTTCAGCATTTGATTAAGATGGTGTCTGCCAGGTTTTCCCACTAGAAAGTTACTCTTTCCCCCTTTATAATGTAGTGGGTTTTTTTGGTGAGGTTATTTTTAAGCCTATGCAAATACTTTGCAACAAATGTTTTTATTCATTTATTTATATCAATATGAACTCATGGTTTTCTATTTTATTTAAGGAGTTATAATCTCATTACTTACTGTGATGCTGAAATTTCCCCTGATTTGGCTAATGGAAGCCCCCTTCAAGCTGACTTGTGTTCTTTCCACACATCATTTTTTGATGTGGACCATTTCTAAAGTCTTTGTTGAATCTGCTACAACGTTACTTCCGCTTTATGTTTTGGTTTTTTGGCTGTGAGGCATGTGGGATCTCCCTGACCAGGGATTGAATCCACATCCCCTGCATTGGAAGGGGAAGTCTTAACCACTGGACTGTCAGAGAAGTCCCTTGACAAATCATTTTTGAGCACTTTCTACCTCCTAGCATAAAGTGTCTCAGGTATATCTTATTCTTTTCTTGCTCCAGACCCAGAGTCAGCCATTTCTCTGACCAGTCCTATTTCTTTTTAATGAACAATAGTGTTTGGAAGCCAAGATATAGACTCAGATGTGCATCCACTGTTATTGGGGCATCTCTCTCAAAGGCTTTCTCAATGAAAAAGGTAGGAAATAAATGCAGGTATGTGACATATACACACTTTATATCCCATACATGTATTGAAACCTGTGAGTTCACATGTGCTGTGCTTAGTCACTCAGCTGTGTCCGACTCTTTACGACCCCATGGACTATAGCCTGCCAGGCTCCTCTGTCCATGGGGATTCTCCAGACAAGAATGCTGGAGTGGGTTGCCATGCCCTCCTCCAGGGAATCTTCCAACCCAGGGTTCAAATCCAGATCTCTCTCACTGCAGGCATATTCTTTACCGTCTGAGCCACCAGGGAAGCCATGCTGCTGCTGCTGCTGCTGCTGCTGCTGCTGCTGCTGCTGCTAAATTGCTTCAGTTGTGTCCGACCCTGTGCGACCCCATAGATGGCAGCCCACCAGGCTCCCCTATCCCTGGGATTCTCTAGGCAAGAATATTGGAGTGGGTTACCATTTCCTTCTCCAATGCATGAAAGTGAAAAGTCGAAGTCCCTCAGTCGTGTCCAACTCTTAGCAACCATGGATACCTCTAATTCCAATCTAGCACTGCTGCTGCTGCTGCTAAGTTGCTTCAGTCGTGTCCAACTCTGTGCGACCGCATAGACGGCAGCCCACCAGGCTCCTCTGTCCATGGGATTCTCCAGGCAAGAACACTGGAGTGGGTTGCCATTTCCTCCTCCAATGCATGAAAGTGAAAAGTCAAAGTGAAGTCGCTCAGTCGTGTCCGACTCCTAGCGACCCCGTGGACTGCAGCCTACCAGTCTCCTCTGTCCATGGGATTTTCCAGGCAAGAGTACTGGAGTGGGGTGCCATTGCTAGCACTAGAGGGCACATTCTAACTTTCCCCCTTTCCATACAGTATTTGTAATTCCCTTCTCTGACAATGAGAATCCTGGCTTTTTTTTTATCCTTGATATATTTACCTATTGCATGTATCCCCCTATGTAACCCAACTGCCACTGCTACCATCCCTTCCCCACAGAGATGCAGCCAGCTCTCAACATGCACAAAAGCCCTCACCATGCTTGAACACCAAAACAGCCCTCTCAGGTATCCTCACCCCATGTTTGCTCCAACATCCTATTGCCTGGGGGTTGTCTCTCCACCAAAATGCCATTTTTGCCCATCTTTTGCCCTGACGCCCTGAACAGGCTTTGGCACTGCACACCAGGGCGCTCCTTTGTGAGGATGCCCTACCCCGCTTGCTGGACTCCAACACCTCATTCTGGGCCCCCGTGTCTCACCACCCTGCATAAATTCCTACTTTATTTGGTTCCACCTAACGGCTTTAAGGGCTTTCCTAAAGCCCCTAAAGTGGTAAAGAATCTGCCTGCCAATGCAGGAGACATAGGAGACACAGGATCGATTCCCGGGTTGGGAAGATCCCCTGGAGGAGGAAATGGCAATCCCCTCCAGTATTCTTGCCTGGACAATCCCATGGACAGAGGAGCCTGGTGGGCTACAGACCATGGGGTCACAAAGAGCTGGATGTGACTGGGCAACTGGGCATGCACACAATGGCTTTAGGGCTGAATTATTTAGAAAGGGAAGAGGAAAAACCATACACTTGTTTTTACATGAACTCACTGTCTTCTGTTATTAAGACATTATTTTTGCCCCTATATTATTTTGATCATGACTTAGCTAAATCACTCATATAATTTTTCCTTTAAATCAGTATATTTCATAAAGTACTGAGTTTACTTAAGACAATGTTAATTTGTGCATAATTTATGATATCTCATATCAGTAGTTTAGCTTCTCTAATATTTGTTTCAAATCATAACCTCAATTAAAAGTGTTTTTATCCAAAATTAGGGTAGAAGTCAAAATCCTCACTTAGGCCATTAGGCTTTACATGATGTTATCTTCTCTTCCTCCTCCCCAACAGATTCCTCCACCCTGGCTCGCCCCTTTCCTGCCACTCTGATCTCTATGCAATCCTTCAAATAGAAAGGCCACTCCTGCCTTAGGGCATAGGGCCTCTACCCTGGCTGTTTCTCTTCCTGAAACACTTTTTCCTCAGATGTACTCATTGCTCACTCCAGTGACTCCTTCACATTTTTGTTCAGATGTCACCTTTTCAATGAACTCCACTCTGACAAGCTTATTTAAAATTGCAACTGCTCTTCACCTCATTTTCCCTGTTTTCCATAGCACTCCCCACTTTCTAATATACTTTATTTCTTATACTGCATATTATGTTTATATTTCATTGTCTTTCTTCCTACCATTGCCACTAAACTGTAACTCCACAAGGGCAGAGATTTTTAACATTTTGTTCATTCAGATCAGATCAGTCACTCAGTCATGTCCGACTCTTTGCGACCCCATGAATCGCAGCAAGCCAGGCCTCCCTGTCCATCACCAACTCCCGGAGTTCACCCAGACTCATGTCCATCGAGTCAGTGATGCCATCCAGCCATCTCATCCTCTGTTGTCCCCTCCTCCTCCTGCCCCCAATCCCTCCCAGCATCAGAGTCTTTTCCAATGAGTCAACTCTTCGCATGAGGTGGCCAAAGTACTGGAGTTTCAGCTTTAGCATCATTCCTTCCAAAGAAATCCCAGGGCTCCTGAGGCAGCTTAAAATCCCAAAACTAAATTTAGGGCACCATCTAGTGTTTTTGGAAGGACGTACTGATTTACTGTTGGACTTAACTACACTGGTGGTGGTTTAGTCGCTAAGTCGCGTCTGACTCTTGTGACCCCACGGTCAGTAGCCCGCCAGGCTCCTCTGTCCATGGGATTCTCCAGGCAAGAGTACTGGAGTGGGTTGCCATTTCCTTCTCCAGGGGATCTTCCCAACTCAGGAATCGAACCCAGATCCCCTGCATTGCAGACAGATTCTTTACCAACTGATCTATGAACAGTACTGGTATACTCAATTCTCAGTAACTCTTTTTACTGCCCTCTGTAGTACTATAAAAAGTTAAAAAACAAAAAGTAAAATGATTTCAATACTTTACCAGTCATGGGACTTATTGGCTTCTCTAACAGCAATCTCTTTTCCAATGACTTGCCTATTGCTCCCGAGAACTTCTGGGGAGTAGTAATGTCATGTAGGTCTGTGTCTTTTAAGCTTTGGGAATCTCCCCTCTCTCCACTGCCAAAAAACAAAGACCAAAAAACAAAGTCTTGCTGGCTTTGTACCTACACCGTTTCTCCAGA
The DNA here is from genome assembly GCF_002263795.3 of Bos taurus. Taxonomy (NCBI): domain Eukaryota; kingdom Metazoa; phylum Chordata; class Mammalia; order Artiodactyla; family Bovidae; genus Bos; species Bos taurus. The sequence continues at coordinate 43,888,354 of NC_037349.1, read as the reverse complement.
ATAACACAATATATATTAATATATATATATTTTTTTGGCTGCAAAAGTCTCTAAATCAAAGTGGTAAAACACTAGCAAGGATAATGGTTATATTATTTAAAATACTATCCAAATTATCCACAACAATGAGGAGAGTCTTCTGATTTAGAAAATAATGATTTCTTTAGTTATGATAAAGAGGGGGAAATGAAGAAAATGAAAGCTGCTTTAAAAGTATTAAAACATTTAAAATGAAAAGAATACTTAGCTTATTTTTACTGAAAAATTATTGTGCCCAGCACTATCCTGAAAACTCATTAAACATCTTCCGGACTCTACCATGTAGGTTCTCTACATTCAGTTCAGTTCAGTTCAGTCGCTCAGTTGTGTCCGACTCTTTGCGACCCCGTGAATCGCAGCATGCCAGGCCTCCCTGTCCATCACCAACTCCCAGAGTTCACTCAGACTCACGTCCATCAAGTCAGTGATGCCATCCAGCCATCTCATCCTCTGTCGTCCCCTTCTCCTCCTGCCCCCAATCCCTCCCAGCATCAGAGTCTTTTCCAATGAGTCAACTCTTCACATAAGGTGGCCAAAGTACTGGAGTTTCAGCTTTAGCATCATTCCCTCCAAAGAAATCCCAGGGCTGATCTCCTTCAGAATGGACTGGTTGGATCTCCTTGCAGTCCAAGGGACTCTCAAGAGTCTTCTCCAACACCACAGTCCAAAAGCATCAATTCTTCGGTGCTCAGCTTTCTTCACAGTCCAACTCTCACATCCATACATGACCACAGGAAAAACCATAGCCTTGACTAGACGGACCTTTGTTGGCAAAGTAATGTCTCTGCTTTTCAATATGCTATCTAGGTTGGTCATAACTTTCCTTCCAAGGAGTAAGCGTCTTTTAATTTCATGGCTGCAGTCACCATCTGCAGTGATTTTGGAGCCCAAAAAAATAAAGTCTGACACTGTTTCCACTGTTTCCCCATCTATTTCCCATGAAGTGATGGGACCAGATGCCATGATCTTCGTTTTCTGAATGTTGAGCTTTAAGCCAACTTTTTCACTCTCCACTTTCACTTTCATCAAGAGGCTCTTTAGTTCCTCTTCACTTTCTGCCATAAGGGTGGTATCATCTGCATATCTGAGGTTATTGATATTTTTCCCGGCAATCTTGATTCCAGCTTGTGCTTCTTCCAATCCAGCGTTTCTCATGATGTACTCCGTATGTAAGTTAAATAATCAGGGTGACGATATACAGCCTTGACGTACTCCTTTTCCTATTTGGAACCAGTCTGTTGTTCCATGTCCAGTTCTATCTGTTGCTTCCTGACCTGCATATAGGTTTCTCAAGAGGCAGGTCAGGTGGTCTGATATTCCCATCTCTTTCAGAATTTTCCACTGTGTATTGTGATCCACACAGTCAAAGGCTTTGGCATAGTCAATAAAGCAGAAATGGACGTTTCTCTGGAACTCTCTTGCTTTTTCCATGATCCAGCTGATGTTGGCAATTTGATCTCTGGTTCCTCTGCCTTTTCGAAAACCAGCTTGAACATCTGGAAGTTCACAGTTCACATATTGCTGAAGGCTGGCTTGGACAATTTTGAGCATTACTTTACTAGCGTGTGAGATGAGTGCAATTGTGCAGTAGTTTGAGCGTTCTTTGGCACTGCCTTTCTTTGGGATTGGAACGAAAACTGACCTTTTCCAGTCCTGTGGCCACTGCTGAATTTTCCAAATTTGCTGGCATATTGAGTGCAGCACTTTCACAGCATCATCTTTCAGGATTTGAAATAGCTCACCTGGAATTCCATCACCTCCACTAGCTTTGTTCATAGTGATGCTTTCTAAGGCCCACTTGACTTCACATTCCAGGATGTCTGGCTCTAGGTCAGTGATCACACCATCGTGATTATCTGGGTCGTGAAGATCTGTTTTGTACAGTTCTGTGTATTCTTGCTACCTCTTCTTAATATCTTCTGCTCGATAAAGGACATTTATCTACATTAAGCCCCACTTTTTAGATGAAAAAATGGAGACACAGAGAAATTAAGAAACTTTCCTAAAGTCACAAAACTAGTAAAGACTGAAGCTAAGATTCCAAGTCAGCTAGGTTGGCTCCACAGTCCATGTCCATGAGCTCATGCTCATGTTTTTATTCACCTTCCCAAAGAAACAGGAATAATGCTGCTTGGTTTCAAGGTTCTCAGATTGGTCAAAAAAATTGGTTTACAATGTCCTCATCTTCCAAAAATGAATCAAGGTGACCATAAAAGAAACAGCCATATACAATTATCCTAGAAATAAAGTTTCATTCTTTTCAGAGTCAAGAAGCAGAAGCTATAGAATTTGCCTTTGCAAGGATTTATGCTTTAGCCATATATATACAATCTAAGGATGCTGTGGCAAACAGCAAAAACAACAATAGTATTAATATTAAGGTAGGCCAGAGGGTGGCTTGCACTGGCACAATGAAGAATCTGATAGTCCTGGTTGCCCACCTACCTCTTTTTGCAACACATCCTCAGAACATTTTATTCTACTCCCAACTGCCCAAAGCTTTTCCCACCTCTACCACTGGTTCAAATGTTTTAGAGTAGATGGAAGTGACTCAGGATCCCCAGTTACCAATTAATATACTCTTGAATTTTGTTCAACTCAGTTAGACGTAAGAAAAAAACCTGGATTATCTGTTAAAGTGAGCCTCATTAAGGAGTGATTTATTAGGTAACATCTAGAATTATTTGAAGTATACATTATGCTCTTGAAAGGAGTATGAATTACGTCAGAATTTGAGATTGATGGAGTCTTTCAGGGGATATTTTTAAGAAGTAGGATCCCAAGCTCTCTAGATGATTCTGGAAATGGTGTCCCTCTCACCACCTTCAGCTGGAACTAAAGACTCTTTCCTAAATGTTTACTTGACTCTTTAATAGTCTAAAATACACAGTTATTTGGGTAAGGGAAATGGTTATCTTCCATTCTGCAGAGAGATTTTCAACATGCAGTTTGAGGATGAGCTGCTTTGGACTCACCTGCAAGATTCCCAGCTCTACCTCTGACCAATGGCATCAGACTCTTCTGCTGGGTTGAAGATAGTATAATCTGTATTCTAACAACCTCCCCCAGATGACTTTTATGTGTGCATAAGTTGGTCACCACTAACCTAGGGGGATCATTTAAAAAAATAAAACACCAGTGTCATTTTGGTTATTGGATCCTTTCCTATAATACCACAGACCAGAACTTCAAGAAGTATCATGTAAAAACCTAATTATAATAATTTTCAGAGACTAATAATTAACAAATCTACTTAACAAACTGTACACCTTTTTGTTGTAAATTATATGTGTGAAACGTCTCAGTGAATTCTTTGGTGGATGTCATTTAATCCTGCCTCACCTTCCATAAAATTAACTAGCTGGCCAAAGTTTTTTTTTTACTGTGCTACCCACACGTGAGTCTCTAGGAACCCCTGAGGCATACTCTGAACAAGCCTCATTTCCTCTATAAAAGAAATCGAGTTTGATCAACTGTACAGAACTTAGGCTGATTAAACTTATACTAGCTATCAAAGGAAACTGCAATCTTGCAACTTTAGGCGTGTTTTAAAATAGGAAATACAATTATTTTTCTGGATGAGCAGACTGAACAGTAGCTTAAAGCTACAGAATCCAAGTAGAAAGCCTTTTAAGAATCTTTCTAGTTTTATAATTTGACTGAACTGCCTCTCCACACAACTGAATAGTCAACTTGTTTTTGTTTGTTTTTTAATCAGTTGAACCCAGGAAGAATTCCTTGCCCCTCTCTGATAATAGCCTCTTGAGAACCCTTTACAAAAATACAGTTTAGAAGCATGGAACATACAAAAAAAGAAACCATTTAACTTGATGATAATACCCTACCCAGGTAATTCAGATACCTAAGATAATTTTTCATTGGAATTATTTAGTTTGGCCAAGTTAACAGGCCAAACTTCAGTTACACCATATAATTACTCTTCTTTCTTACACTTTGTTTTCATTTGTCACTTACTCCTGATTCTTACCAATTGTCACCAACTTTCTTTTCCTTCACTTACAATCTAATCACAGTTCAACCAAGAATGTCACTTACTGTGAAAGTCTTCTTAATTCAGAGTCAGGTTGCATGCCATTGTGCTGACAGAGTAGACAAGAAATGTCGAAGGCCAGAGTTGTGTTGCTGAGATCTGTACCATGCCGATGCCGGGTACATTCAAGCAGCTGGCAACCAGTAACACTGTAGGAACTGATTCCAAACTACCTTTCAGAAACTAAAGATCTCATATACAGGGTGACTCGCTGATAAACAATTTAAGGGGAGAGCTCTTACTGAAAGTTATTGAAAGCTATGAATAATCCCGTGAAACTACATTCCAAGTCTACTTGGGAAAACTTTTAAAATTTGATTTTTCCTTTACGAGATCTTGGGAAAATCTAGTATTTTAGTTTAAAGTAAGTAACTTCCATTCCAGTTATTGTATTTGGATTTGTTCCACCGTACCTGGATTCATTCCAATTTATCTGTGGAACTGGGCAACTAATAGTCTTTATTCGGCATTTTTTATATTTCTTGAATGAAAACGGGATGGACTAGTGGGATTAATGGCTAGGTATTTAGAAGACACTAGTAATTCTGCCATTTTCTCTGTATAAGGACACAAAGATAGACAAAAGAGACAGGAGTTCTAATCCAGATCAAATTCTAGAAGTAGAGCTCACTTTCTCTTATTAAAAAAAAGTTAGATGCTGAAGAAGCTATTTAAATATTCTTCCAAAACTTTAACAGAAATGCTAATCAGTTACTAACATAATAAATCAGTGTACCCTGACTTTAAAAAGATATTTTCACTTATGATTAATAAGAAATACGGAAGTGTGAATTGTGGCATGTCAGTCTCTCAAGGACAGCTAAGAACTGATGAATTGGCAGCAAAGTCGGGTTTTTTAATGAATATATTGATACCTAAATGCTTAGAAAAAAATCTTTTCGAGTCTACTATCCACGAATTTACCAGAAAGCCAAGTTAACAACACAACTAATCTCGCAGACATCTGAGTTAGCCAGCACCATTTTGCTGGAGAGGGGAGACTGGACGCTGCGGGCAGTTGGGAAGGTTATAATCTGAGGAAACTAAAGGCGCCTGCAGAGAGGCCTCTTTCGTGGTCTCTGACAAATGTTGAGGGAGAAGTAAAACCGTCCCAATTTCCCCAGAACGGTCCTCACTCGAAGCTCTGGTTCCAGGAGACGCACGCTTTGCTGAGGTAAGACGGTCCCCTACGATTTATAGCCAACCGCTCGCGAAGGGTAGGTGTTGAGGTGCGCAAAGAAGGCCGCCTTAGACGCCTTCGCCTTCGCCTTCTCCAAGTCCCTACCTCTCAGCGGAGCGGGGGGCAGCGAAGGAACCTCCGGGACAGCCCCGCTGCGCTGACGGGCGTCGTCGTGAGCCAATGAGCGCGCAGAGAGGCGGAGCAGGCAGGCCGGCGGGGCGGGATTTCCCGCGCCGGCCGCTAGGCGCCCGGCGAGGGCGGCGGAGCCAGCGAGAGAGGGCGGGTCGGGGTCAGCTGCTGCAGGCGGGCGGGTGCGGGGAGCTGTGGGCGGCCGCCTCGTCTCTTGCCGCCGCCCTCCGTTTGCCACGATGCCGGGGATCGACAAGCTGCCCATCGAGGAGACGCTGGAGGACAGCCCACAGGTTAGGCGGCGGGAGGCGAGGGAAGGAGCGGGGCTGGCCGACTCCAGGCCTGGCGCCGCCGCGGCCGCAGGTGCCCGCCCTGGCCCAGGTGGGCGCCGCCCCCCAGTATCCCTGCCTGTCGCGGGCGGCGCCCGGAGCTGCCGAGGCCGGGCCGCCCTCCCGAGGCCCGCGTGGGCCTGCGTCGCTGGGCCGAGAGCCGCGCTCGGGGTCTGGGAGTCGGAGGGCGGCGACCGAACCGCCGCCGCCGTGGCTGATGGGCCCGGCGGTCGTTACGCGCGCGGGGCTCCCTTGTATTTGACAAAAGATGCTTTTTAATTGCCGTGATGTGAGGTGATAAATCCAGATCCTGGAATTTTCTTTTCGAAAACCTCTTCGGAGGAAATGCAGGAGGAGAAAAGACCCTGTAGACTTAATGATTTCTGATCAAGCTAGGGAAGGAAATGGACAATTTGGGGGGAGAGGGGGAATACTGAAAGTCTGTCGGTTAGCCCGTGCGGAAATCCCTCGGCGAAGTCCGTCACTGATCCTGGAGCCTCCCGGCCGAGTGTCGTGACCCTGAGTGCAGTCGCTGTCACTCGGGCCGTGCATGCCGAGAGGTGGACGGCGCCTTTGCGGCTCCACGACTGCTGCGCCCGGGTTGCAGACTTGGCTCTAGTAAACTCATCAAAATAAAAGCCCCTTGTTTTGTGCATTGGGGATGATGCTGGTGTGGTTGCTCTAGCTTAAGATAGTCTCTTCCTTAAGAAAGGAAGACGTAACAGGGACTTATGTTTTCAGTACTGAAGAATGAAATCAGCTATGTTAAAAAAAAACATGCTGGTAGGGGCTGGAACTTGGGCTGAGAAACTTCATCCCTGGGCCTGTCTTCTTACACAATAAGGGATTCGAGACAATGTTGCTGTTGGGCTACCACTTAGAATGAAGACAGTTGTCTGAAATGTTCATTTAGAACTACAGTTGCACATATTTCATGTGTCCTAATGGTTTAATATGACTCCAGAAGAACAGGAGGGAGAGGCTAGATCCCACTTTCCTGTATGACTTGTCTGCCATGGATATGGTGCCAGTTTTGACTGCCAAGTTGGAGTTGGGCTCTGATTGTAGAATTGATTGGGCTTTTTTTCACGCTGAAAGTTATCTTCACAGGCCTGATCCCTTCTGGTAATGTACTCTTATCAGCCTATACTGACACAAAGAGAGACCGACTTCTTGGCTTATTTTGACTGCCAGAATAATAGCCAGTTCAAATATTTAATGACTTCTGTAGTATAAAGTTATAAGCTACATTTGTTTCAGATGTTTAGCAAAAATTTTGTGGAATGTATTGGTCAGGTACAGTTAGTCATTTTACTTTTTTATAAGACTCAACAGCCTGCCTTACCTTTTTTCTCTTACCTAGCCTGGCTTTTATAGCTGCTCATAAAGACTGCTCAGAATGGGTTACACAGTGCCCTTAGCCATGACTTATGAGGAGGGTATAATCTGTTAATTTATCTAATTTCTTGAGTTTTTCACACAGTAAGTTTACAACTTGAGCATTAGTTTTTTGTATTTTCTGTTTTTTACAAGCATGTGCCATATTAGTATTAATTTTTAATGAAATAGCCACATTGATAGTCTTTCAATTTCTAGAAGTAATAAATCTGAACTAGTTAATATTTATTTGGGAAAGTTAATTGGGACAACTGGGATTTAGAAAGGGAAAACATAGGGAAGCAATTCTAGGGGAAAACTTGTGGCAAGAATGAAAGCCCTGGATTTGGGATTTAGGATATAAGGGTTTTAGTCTTTACTGCCAGTTGGTACCTTCTACTTTATGGCAAGTCACTTAACTCTCTGAATTTCAGCTGTTATAGATAGTGAAAGTTTTAATCTTTGTACTTGATTATAAAAATAATAGTTGTTTGCTTCAGAAAAATTAAAGGTACAGAAAGCACAGAGTTACCTGTCCAGCACTCGGGAGCAAACTCTGTTAATAGTTTGCTTTCTTTTTTGTAGGTTTTTTTCCTTTCTCTTACACCTTTTAATGTGATTGAGATTATATTGTGCATAATGATTTTTATTTGGCTTTAACTACACATGATAACTTAAGTATCTTCACACATTATTACATACTGAATAAACAACTCAAAGGTTGCGTGTTTCCTTCACTGACTTAATATGGTTGTCCTATTGTTGGACTTTTGTAGTTTTATATAGAAAGCTGAGATTAATGCTTTGGGACATAAATTTTTGTTCTTATCTGGACTGTTTATCTAGCATCAGTTCAGGTCAGTCGCTCAGTCATGTCCAACTCTTTGCGACCCCATGAACCACAGCACACCAGGCCTCCCTGCCCATCGCCAACTCCCAGAGTTTACTCAAATTCATGTCTATTGAGTCAGTGATGCCATCCAACCATCTCATTTTATGTCATCTCCTTCTCCTCCCGCCTTCAGTCTTTCCCAGCATCAGGATCTTTTCAAGTGAGGCAGCTCTCCACATCAGGTGGCCAAAGCATTAGAGTTTCAGCTTCAGCATCAGTCCTTCCAATGAACACCCAGGACTGATCTCCTTTAGGATGGACTGGTTGGCTCTCCTTGCAGTCCAAGGGACTCTCAAGAGTCTTCTCCAACACCACAGTTCAAAAGCATCAATTCTTCGGTGCTCAGTAAAGTCCAACTCTCACATCCATACATGACTACTGGAAAAACCATAGCCTTGACTAGACGAAACTTTGTTTGCAAAGTAATGTCTCTGCTTTTTAAAATGCTGTTTAGGTTGGTCATAACTTTCCTTCCAAGGAGTAAGCGTCTTAATTTCATGGCTGCAGTCACCATCTGCAGTGATTTTGGAGCCCAGAAAAATAAAGTTTTCCACTGTTTCCCCATCTATTTCCCATGAAGTGATGGGACCAGATGCCGTGATCTTCGTTTTCTGAATGTTGAGCTTTAAGCCAACTTTTTCACTCTCCTCTTTCACTTTCATCAAGAGGCTCTTTCTTGAAGTTCTTCTTCACTTTCTGCCATAAGGGTGGTGTCATCTGCATATCTGAGGTTATTGATATTTCTCCCAACAATCTTGATTCCAGCTTGTGCTTCCTCCAGCCCAGTGTTTCTCTTGATGTACTCTGCAGATAAGTTAAATAAGCGGGGTGACAATATACAGCCTTGACGTACTCCTTTCCCAATTTGGAACCAGTCTGTTGTTCCATGTCCAGTTCTAACTTGCTTCCTAACCTGTATGCAGGTTTCTCAAGAGGCAGGTCAGGTGGTCTGGTATTCCTATCTCTTTCAGAATTTTCCACAATTTATTGTGATCCATACAGTCAAAGGCTTTGGCATAGTCAGTAAAGCAGAAGCAGATGTTTTTCTGGAACTCTCTTGCTTTTTCGATGATCCAGTGGATGTTGGCAATTTGATCTCTGGTTCCTCTGCCTTTTCTAAATCCAGTTTGAACATCTGGAAGTTCACAGTTCATGTACTGTTGAAGCCTGGCTTGGAGAATTTTGAGCATTACTTTGGTAGTGTGTGAGATGAATGCAATTGTTCAGTAGTTTGAGCATTCTTTGCCATTGCCTTTCTTTGGGACTGGAATGAAAACTGACCTTTTCCAGGCTGAGTTTTCCAAATTTGCTGGCATATTGAGTGCAGCACTTTCACAGCATCATCTTTCAGGATTTGAAATAGCTCACCTGGAATTCCATCACCTCCACTAGCTCTGTTCATAATGATGCTTCCTAAGGCACATTTGACTTCACATTCCAGGATGTCTGGCTCTCGGTGAGTGATCACACCATCGTGATTATCTGGGTCTTGAAGATCTTTTTTGTACAGTTCTGTGTATTCTTGCTACCTCTTCTTAATATCTTCTGCTTCTGTTAAGTCAAAGTGAAAGTGAAGTCGCTCAATCGTGTCCGACTGCTTGCAGTCCCATAGACTGTAGCCTACCAGGCTCCCCTGTCCATGGGATTTTCCAGGCAATCGTACTGGAGTGGATTGCCATTTCCTTCTCCAGGGGATCTTCCCAACCCAGGGCTCGAACCCAGGTCTCCCACATTGTAGACAGACGCTTTACCATCTGAACCACCAGGGAAGCTTCTGTTAGGTCCATCCCATTTCTGTCCTTTATTGAGCCCATCTTTGCATGAAATGTTCTCTTGGTATCTCTAATTTTCTTGAAGAAATCTTTAGTCTTTCCCATTCTATTGTTTTCCTCTATTTCTTTGCACTGATCACTGAGGAAGGCTTTCTTATCTCTCCTTGCTGTTCTTTAGAACTCTGCATTCAAATGGGTATATCTTTCCTTTTCTCCTTTGCTTTTCTCTTCTCTTCTTTTCACAGCTATTTGTAAGGCCTCGTCAGAGAGCCATTTTGCTTTTTTGCATTTCTTTTTCTTGGGGATGGTCTTGATCCCTGTCTCCTATACAATGTCATTTTACAGGATTTATCTAGCATAGAGTCTAAGAAGATGATAATAGAAAGGAGGAAAACTTTTAAAGCTCCTGATATAGATGTATTTTTTAGATTATTTAATCGTAATCAAATGTGGCCTGCCAACTGCTATATAAAATAGAACTTGGAAGTTGTGAAGGACTACCCTGAATTATAGTTATTATTTTTAGTTTTGTTGTGTGCGCTAAGTTGCTTCAGTCATCTCCAACTCTTTACGACCCTATGGACTGTAGCCTGCCAGGCTTCTCTGTGCATGGATTCTCCAGGCAAGAATTCTAGAGTCGGCTGCCATGCCACCTAGGGGTTCTTACCGACACAGGGATCAAACTTTGGTCTCTTATGTCTCCTACATTGGCAGGCGGGTTCTTTACCACTTAGCACCACCTGGGAAGCCCCTCTTTTTAGTTTTACTTTACAGTAACTAAGTATTAAAATAGAGGTATATTTGCAAGTCCAAATCCAGATAATTGAACAAAAACATTTTTAGGTTTATCTTGCTCAAATTGTACCATTCTGCAAAAGATATCATTTGTTGAAGTAGGAAATCTGAAGCCTATACTAGATACCTTATCCATGTTTACATATTGTTTTTAAGTCAGAAACTTTCTATTTAGTAAGAACAGATATGATCTTTAAAAAATAATTGATTTTATGTGTAGATAAATATCAATGATTCATCCAAGCTAGAACTGGGAAGACAAACTCCAGTCCCAAATGAAGGCTTTTCTCTTTGGCATAATGTGAAATACTCATAGATTATGAGGCGTACTTTTTTTGATTCACGTTTTGGTATCTCTTATATTGAGATGCCTCTTATACTTGATGTTGTTTTCCTTGTAAATTGCCTGCAAATGTACACACTTGGTTATTTCTCCCAGTGACATGGCTGCACCAAGTGCAACTTTTCAGTGTTCAGCCAACAAATCAATTTAACAACCACTTGAAGGATTATCAGTCTTGTTTTTTGTCTGAAAATATTTCTTTGACAGCTGGTAAAATGAAGCAAGTGTTGCCATCAAAACTTGCTGACTGGATATCAATAGTTTGAAAGAAAATACTGGAGATAAAAGTGGAGCGCTTCTAAGAAATATTTGTCACCTGCTTGTGGCACAGAATAATACTGGATGTGAAACCATGGCTAGTGATGACTCTTATGTCAAAAAAATACAAGAGTTGAAATTATAGGGACTTCCCTGGTGGTCCAGTGGTTAAGACTCTGTACTTTCAATGCAGGGAGCGCAGGTTCAGTTCCTGGTCAGGGAAAAAACATGCAGCATGGTGCAGCCAAAAACAAAAAAGTTGAAATTTTAGAGTTGTATTAATTTAGGCAATTTGTGTTTTCTTTTTTTTGTGTTTATATGAGTTATATATAAAATTCTGCCAAAGATCTGTTCCCATGAATATAAAGTAAAAACTTCAAAACATAAGAAAATCTCAATTCATAGCTTAATTGCCAGCATTATTTTGTTTGTTATACACGCATGCTTAGTTGCTCAGTCATGTCCACCCCATGGACTGTGGCCCATCGGGCTTCTCTGTCCATGGAGCTCTCCGGGCAAGAATACTGGCGTAGGTTGCCATTTCCTACTTCAGGGGATCTTCGCGACCTGGGGATCGAACCTGGGTCTCCTGCATTGAAGGCGGGTTCTTTACTGTCTGAGCCACCATAAAGCTGGTGCAGCTCATAGTGGATGTCAGCATAGATTCTATGAAATGGTACCATATTGATTGCATTTGTGTAAGCTGCTAACTTTAAACAGTCATTATACAATTTTGAACTTGATATTATGAACTTAAAAACACAGGGACACTGTTTCAACCCTGTTTGAGGCTAAGAACATCTTTTTAAGTTTACTACATGTTTTTGCATAATGTTTTATTCCTTGAATTAGAATGATCATTTTTGAAGATAAAAAGAAAAACCTAAGTGGCAGATTCTTCTTCAGAATGGAACTACCTAAACAAGATTTCATGACGTTTTCTTTTTTACATATTAAAATAACGCTTGGGGAATAGGAGTAGGGCACTAGAGCTAAAAAAAAAAAATTCTGTTAGATTTAAATCTCTGAGGCATACTTTGGTTTCTTTTCAGAGCGTATAAGTTTTTTTCATTTTTAAATCTCTGGGGCATTGGGAAGTACAGGACTGAGATAAACTGGATTCATATACTGGCATGATTTTGTGCTGCCTTTTTTTTTTAATCATAGTATCTTAGCTGCTGTTTCTGAAAATAGGAAGCTAAGGAAGAAGTTGATTTTTAAGAATCAATTTCTAAGGCTAAGGTTTAAATTAGCTAATTGTACAATAAAAGTAGACCCTGATGCTGGGAAAGATTGAAGGCAGGAGGAGAAGGGGACGACAGAGGATCAGATGGTTGGATGGTATCACCAACTGCATGGACATGAGTTTGGGCAAGTTCCGGAAGTTGGTGATAGACAGGAAAGCCTGGCGTGCTGCAGTCCATGGGGTCGCAAAGTGTTGAACAGGACTGAGCGACTGAACTGACTGACAATAAAAGTACAAAGTTGCTTTTTAGATTTTAAGATGTAATTAACTCAATAATTGTTGAAATTTAATTCTTCGCCTGCCTATGGGATATAAAAAAGTGATCATAGTTTACCTTAATATGCTGTTTCCTTATCTCTAACAGTCTTAACATTTACTGACTGACAAGTTTTTACTCTGAAAGTGCAGGTAATTTTTACATGCCCATGCTCATTGTGCAAAAAAAAAAAAAAAAAAAGAAAAGCCTAACAATATAGAAATGTATAAAGAAGAAGAAAAAGTAACCCCAAAGTCTGCACTCAGAAAAAATCTTGTTAGCATTTTATAGGCCATGTTGGGGATGGAAAGGGGCACTGTGGTGTGATTTTGGATTGCAGTGGGGAGGGGTTTGATATCAGTAGAACTAGAAGAGACTGGAAAAAGAGAAATAATCATACTAAATTATCCTGAGAAGAGATATTTAAAATATTTATACATGCAGTAATGTTAATTTACTCTTATCTGAGTCTGTAGATTTAGTCTTAGTTTAATTGCAGACTTTCTAATTCATAAAAATATACCTTTGTTGCTCCTTCTGAGGTTTGTGTGACATAGTTGGAAAATCGCTCTGTTTTAATGAAGTAGAATTGAGAATAAAGAACTCTGACATCTTGGCATTTCTATCAAAAGAGAGAAAATAGATTAAAACTCAGAACTGTTAAAGAGTTCTAGTATCCTATGATTTTTCCTTCCTTTAGGGGGGAAAAAAAAAGATTTCCACTTGATTTATATAATGGTTAACACAAACTTACTGCTTTTATTTTATACAGACAAGGTCTTTACTGGGTGTATTTGAAGAAGATGCCACAGCTATTTCCAACTATATGAACCAGTTGTATCAGGCTATGCGTCGGATTTATGATGCACAGGTAAAGAACTAAAGGCTGACTCAGTGCATTTATAAAATGAATCTTTAAGCCCATGGGGACAGAAATAGTATGTCTCTTATTTACTGGTGTTTAGCCCTGTCTGTGTTGCAGAGTTGAATAGATGAATGAAGATTAAGTATTTTGTATTACAGAGCTCACATTTCCATTACTGGTGTATAGTTTGTAGCACTACAAAAGTGATGAATCATCTGCTCTTCTTCCCCAAACACAGTAAGGACTTTCTTAGCGAAACTCATTGATAGTGATCTTTGCCTAAGATTTGACTGAAAACCCCATATTGTCACCAGTATTTTCTCTAATCATGTTTTTAATCTTATGGGATACTTCCCCTTTTTGAGCAGAGGGCTTGAAAGTAGCTAGCCTCTATCTAGTTAGAAGGTAATAAAGATGAGATATAGCTCCCAGGTATCAGAAGATGAATTTTAAAAGGAGGCAACCAGATTTTTTAGTTGAACAGACAAAAGATTTGAGCCTGTGTTTAGGCACCTTAATTATAAACTTTAACAGCAACCTGGGTCCTATGATAAACTCTCTTTGGGATTAATTAAGAGCACCAGTTTCTTTTTTTTTCTCCTTAATTTCTCTTCTTTCTGAACTCAAATGTTCATTAGGTACTTTAAAGTTACTGTGATAGTTATTTATTTTGCTTAGTGATAGGTCTCTCAAGAATTTGATTTCTGACTACATAATGTGTAAAAGAAAAACTACATTTGTCATTATACTCATCACTGAAAAAAGTCTTTAAAAAAAAGTATTACCTTCATATGGCTGTGTTGCTGTACTATATGACTAGGTCGACCACATTTTGGTTGTATGTTATTAAATGCTTCATGGCTTATTATCAGCATGTAGAGAACAGGGATAATCAGTCAACACTGTAGACTGTCTTAAGATTTTGCTAAATAACCTTATATACAGCTTACTTCTAGCTTTAACTATTAGTTTTTATTAGCTGAAAAGAAAAAGCACACGTCTGAAACACTGCTAAATTCCTTGATGGTGTCTGTTCATGGTTTGAGTCTCCTTTTAAAGTGCTTTAGTTGTAGTTCCCTTTCCAGTGATTTAAGGGAACATGTTGTACAGTATTTAAGTGATGAATAAAAGTGGCGTAGGTATCTTCAATTAAAGTTTTTTCCTTTATCTGTACTATTGTGTTAATTTGAATGTTCATCTTTTCCAGAATGAATTAAGTGCAGCAACACACCTGACTTCAAAACTTTTAAAAGAATATGAAAAACAGGTACCGTATATGGAAGTTTTAAAAATATGATTTAAAATGTGTAGTGATACAGTATCTATATAGATAAACAGAATTTCTTTTCAGTAATTCTAAGCATTTTAGAACTCATAGAAGGTAATTTTGATACGCCATTGAAATTCTATTATGCACTTATGTCTAATTTTAATGACTTTATGTTAGAGACAGAGGTCATCTGATTTGCCTCTTTTTTCAAATGAAGAAACTGAGGCTTGCTCAAGGTTACACAGCTGGTTAGCAGAGGAACTGGAGCTGATTTTAAATCTCTGAATTCCTAGTGTGGTGTGCATTCCTGTATATCATGTTGATTGGTTACTTAGCAGACAATTAATGTGTACTAATTCTATGAATTACACTATTTTATAAAAATGGTGTTTTTAGAGCTTATTCAAAATTTGTGAAGTTTTCTGAAGTTATTTAAAAATGAAAATTATAATGCCACTCACAAAAGACATAGAGCATTGGACCTTTACTTCATCTCTGTTTCTCACTTTTCAGCGTTTTCCACTGGGGGGTGATGATGAAGTTATGAGTTCTACTTTGCAGCAATTTTCAAAAGTTATAGATGAGGTAAATGCTTACTTTATTTTGCTTGGATAAGTGATCTTATAATTAAGTTAGTCAAGTTGTTTAGCGTTTATTGGGAACTTTTATTATGATTTTTATGAGTAAATCTCAACTATAAAAGATTACTATTTAAAGAAGGACCTTGTTTCCAAATCTTGGTGACTGTCTTATAAAAATAACACTTTATATGTCTGATTAAAACAAATTGTTTTCAAGGAATAAGTGTGTAATTGTGCTCTCTTTACTCTCATGTAACATTCAGCCTTTCATTGTGTTGTTTGATGTAGGCAGGGAGAGAAGAGTTAAACTGTTAACTAATCACAGGACTGCCAGGGAATTCCCTGCCTGTTTTTTACTTGGGTTTTGTTTTAGTACTATATTTAGGAGTTCCTCATTCTAAAGAATACATGTTCCTTATCAGATATGTGACTGGTAAATATTTGCTGCTATTCTGTGGGTTGTTTTTTTGTGTTATTGATAGTATCCTTTGATGCATAAAAGTTAATTCTGATGAAGTCCAGTTTCTCTTTTCTTTGATTGCTTTGCTTGTGCTTTTGTGTCATATCTTAGTAACCATTGCTAAATCCAAGATTATCACATGTTTTCTTCTGAGAGTTTTAAATGGAATTTTTTTGACTGTCACAAAATTATGTGATGTTAGTGTTCCCTTATGTAAATGTTATCAACATCTTTTTTTTTTTTTTTTTAAACTATGCTTCCACTACAGAGCAAGTGAGATCTTAGTTCCCCAACCAGGTATCAAACCTGCGACCGACCCCTGTAGTGGAAGTGCAGACTCTAAACTGCTGGATGCCATAGAAGTCCCTGTATCAATACCTTCTTACTAGATTTTTTGTAATTTCCATAATGCTGGTTGATTGTCTCTTTTTAGTTATTTGGGTTTTTTGATCTTTCTTTTATCAGCTTAGCTCTTGTCACGCGGTACTTTCAACACAGCTTGCTGATGCCATGATGTTCCCCATTACCCAGTTTAAAGAAAGAGATCTGAAAGGTATTGAACTAAGCTTATGATTACTTTCATTAGCTGTCAGAAGATCACTGCTTATAAAATGTATATCACTGTACACCTTACCCATTTCTGACTGTAGCAAGTGTCACCTTTACTTCAGTTGTTAAACATTTATAGGGGCTCCTGATAGATGTTAAGCTGAGGAGTACTGATATGACTAAGATGCCACTTCCCTTGAAAAAGCTCAGAGAAGGAGATGGGTAAACATAATTATGGTACTCTGTCTCTTGTAATTTGGGATGAGCATGGTGCAGTGAAGGCTGGCTCAGAGGAGGGTATCAGGAAGGCTTCACCACAGATGTGACATGAGCATTGAACAATGAAGAATTTGCCAAGAGAAGAGAGTCATTGTTTGATGAGAGGGGCCAGAAAGCACAAAGTTACGGGTTGTAGAAATACATGGCTTGCTTTGAGAAATTCATAGTGGCTGCAGTGTTGGATGTGTTGAGGCATGGTGGGAGATACCTCTAGAAATAGATCAGATCATGCCAAAGATGCTGGACTTGAGCTTATAAGTAAAGAGAAGACAATGGAGGTCTTTAAGAAGTGGACCTATTCTAACTGTTTTTGGAGGATGGATTTGATGCTAGGAGAATGGACCCAGAAGCTGAGAGAGTGCAGTTAGATGTGACCAAGGCCTCTGCTGGGACAGTGGCATAGGAGATGAGCTATGTGGGTGGGTTGGAGTGATGGGAGGTATGGGGGCTGGCCCGTCTAACACCTCATGTCTCAGTAGCTTGTGGTGGGTTTTTTTTCCCCCCCATTGCATATTATCAGGTGATAAAATGAGAGCTTTATAGACTTAGATTTGCTTTCTTACAATTTACAATCTCAGACAGTCATACAGACTTATCTACACAATACATAGATAGAATAAAAATATTGAGCTAATGTATCAGTGATGATAAAGTATTTAATGATACATGGAATAAAGACAGATGTATTTTAGAGATGGAATTAAAATGTCTTGGTAATCTTCAAGAATAATTTTTTCCAAGATCAAGAAACAAGACCTCTTTTCTCAGTCTAAGGGGACTGAATATCAAAATCTTGTCAATAAAATGTTTCTCATTCAGTATTTGAACTTATTAGAGTCAATATCAGAAGATCAGTAAGTTGGATTCTGGTACTAAATCAGGATATTTGTATATTTGAGAATTTGCAGTAGTTTTAAAATTTATTTTTCTGTCATATTATAATTTGTGGCAAGTACAGTTTCTGGTGGTGTGCTGCTAAGTCACTTCAGTAGTGTCCGACTGTGTGAGCCCATAGACGGCAGCCCATTTTCCAGGCAAGAGTACTGGAGTGGGGTGCCATCCCCTTCTCCATTCTGGTGGTGTAACAGTTGCTAATGAAAGTAAATGTTCCCTAGGGCTAGTTGAAACACAGTAACTTTTTCACTTTAAACGTTGAAGTTTGAAATATTACTTGGAGTTTTAATTGTAGCTTAAATTTCTAAACATAATTTAAGATACTTCATAAATATGCTAAACTTAAATTATTCTTGAACTTTTCCAGAAATATTGACATTAAAGGAAGTGTTTCAGATTGCTAGTAATGGTAAGCTCTGATTACTTTGTACAGTTATTTCTTACAATGATGCAAATGATGCATTTCTTTATCAACACAAACCTGTAGCTAGATTTTATGTAATAATCGAAGAGAAATGAATCTAATTAAAAACTTAAGTGAATATTATTTAAATCTATTGTTATTTAAGTTGCACTGTTTGTCCTAGAAGAAAAATTTTAAAGGAAGTTAAATCTTGTGGTTTGTTACCATTATGGTACCTGAGAAGGTGGTATATATTTTTCCTTCCTTATTTTCCTGTATATTTCACATTTTCTTTAATGAGTATTTGCTGTTTTTGTACTAAAAATACTTTAAAAAAACTTTTAGTAGACTACTGTTTCCTTGAAATTAAATGTTTTTACCAATTTAATAAATAGAAACATACTTTAGGGTGTTTTTGTGTGGCTGTGAGGAACATAAGGGTTCATTGATCACATAGTAGAGAATTCTTATTTTGCTTCAGTATATCTGTTGAAAGATGCACATGTGAAACCCATTAGAGCACTTATAAGTTTTGCAAAGTATTATTGCATTGTTGTTAATAGTCATTTCTGTTTTCCAGATCATGATGCTGCAATTAACAGATATAGCAGATTGTCCAAAAAGAGAGAAAATGACAAGGTTTGGTACATATTCCTCCTTCAGTATCACAGTTAACGGGCTTCCCTGGTGGCTCAGTGGTTAAGAACCTGTGTGCCAGTGCAGGAGATGTGGGTTCAATCACTGGGTCAGAAAGATCCCCTGAAAAGGAAATGGCAACCTACTCTGTTATTCTTGCCTGGGAAATCCCATGGACAGAGGAGCCTGGTGGGCTACAGTCCATGGGGTCACAAAGAGTTAGACACAACTTAGTAACTAAATAACAACAACAAATCCTAATTAACAACTGTTTCATTAGATAGTCTACTTTTTCCGGTTTAAAAATGGTTGCCAACAGTAACTTCGTGCATTTTGCTGTATTACCCTTAGTTTATTCTTTCCTGCAGTTATTTTAGAGCCTTTCTGTTAACTGTTAGACACAACTGAAGTGACTTCGCAGTAGCAGTTAACTGTTAATTATCAGATAATTAATAGTTGCCTTTTTAAACAAAATGTTTTTCTGTTGATAGAATTTAATAAGTAAACATAACTATTCCAAAAGTATAATTGATGCCCAGGTGAAACATCGCCCCCTTTCTCTTTGTATTTTGATCACATTGCATTTGTTTTGTTACATATATGTATTCAAAAGTGTGTTCTGAGATACTGTGGTGGAAACCTTGAACTGTTACATACTTAACTGAATGAAATTCTGCCATGAGGACCTCCTCCTCTACAGAGAATGTGTATGTTACGTGTGGATGGATGGATGGATGGATGAGTAGGCCTCCACTAGGTATTTGTGAGTGAGGTCGTCTCTGTGCGCCTGGGAATTGTATCTGCAGCCGCACCTGCATCTGCTGGTGGGGGCACAGTGACCACTTGTGGGAGTCCACAGTTGTGTATGATTGACAGCGTAGCAGCCACTGTGACACAGAAAGGGGGTAGTTCTCTCACAAAATCAGTACACAGGCTTGCTTTCTTTGACTACTCAATTTGGTGCAGATATTAATAAAATATGTACATTTTAAGATCTACATTTGTTTGTTATTTTGACACAAAGAAGTAATTAAAGACTCTAAAGATGAATTTTATTTTACATTGCCTCTGGCTGTTACAGGCAATTTTTAAAAAATATTTCCACTAATTTACTTGAAAAATTTGTTGAGCACCTACTACATATTAGTGACTATGGGGAAACAGTGTGAACAGGCTCCACTTCTGTCTTCAGTGAGTGTATAATCCACACTTATTAAAGGCTTCCTGTGTGAAGCCAGAGGCAATGTAAAATAAAATTCATCCTCAGTCTTTAATTACTTCTTTGTGTCAAAATAACAAACAAATGTAGATCTTAAAATGTACATATTTTATTAATATCTGCACCAAATTGAGTAGTCAAAGAAAGCAAGCCTGTGTACTGATTTTGTGAGAGAACTACCCCCTTTCTGTGTCACAGTGGCTGCTACGCTGTCAATCATACACAACTGTGGATTCCCACAAGTGGTCACTGTGCCCCCACCAGCAGATGCAGGTGGCTAGAGCAGCTGCCAGAATACAGGGATCAACACGTAGTTAAGTGCAGTAAAGAAGTCTTAACAAGATGCTGGGAGAGCACAGACAGGGCAGCATATCTTTTGATTGGTAAGTTGGGAAAGGTTATACTTTCAGGAGGTGCCATTTGCACTGAAGATGAGCAGATATCAGTGGTTTGGGGTTATGGGAGAGGGCATTTCTGGAAGAAAAACAGCCTCTGCAGAAGCACATGGTAGAGCCTGGAGAGTGTAAAAGTAACGAGCACTGGCTCTGGAGTCACACTGCTTGGGGACTAATCTCAGCTCTGTGGCTTATTTGCCTGAGGGCATGCACTGGTTGGACTTCCCTGGTGGCTCAGACAGTAAAGCATCTGCCTACAATGCAGGAGACCCGGTTTCAAAATTTCTCTCTCAAAAAACTCAGTAGTGGTGAAGATGAAAGAGAATGCATACAGATTACCTGACTTCTAGCAATTATTATTATTTCTTGCAATAATTATGAGAATGGAAAGGTAATCATTTCAGTGCATCTGGAGTACAGGCTGTACTGGGAGGAAGTATGACTAAATGGCAAGAAAGTAGTTTGGGGCCAGGTTACTATGTTAATGACTGAAATATGTGTTATCTAGAGTAGGCAGCCACCAAAGGATTTTAAACGAATGAGTAACAGCATGCAATTGACTTAAAAAATACTAATGGAAATATGAAGGGGACAAAGCTAGAGGGAATCCAATGAAAAGGTACTGGAATAGTTTGCAAAGGTATTAGAAGAGCCTCAGATAAGGTTGCTATTGAAAGTGGAGAGGAAGGAATACTTTTCAGAGATACTTCGTAAGTAGAATTGACAAGACTTACGGTAGGAGGAGGAACGAAAAATGAGTCCTAAAATTCTTGGATGATGGGATGGATCCAGGAAAAATTAAGAGAGCTAAGTAGAGGAGCAAGTTTTATAGGGAGCATACTGTCTTCAGTTGTATACGTTTTTAGCACACACACACATAAAGAACCCCCCTGGAGATCTGCTTCGTCTGAAAACTGAGAGAATGAGGGGCAGGAGATAAAAGCTGGGGAGTCATTGGTGTATTGGAATATTCTTGGTACTTGATTTGGTATTCTAAGGAAAGCAGGAAAAGAGGAGACAGAATGTATTATGAAACAGGTGCTAAATGAGTATTTGTCATCTGAGTACAACAAGGGACATGGTTTAAGTGTGGGTGAAGGAAAACAAATATAAGAAAAGAGGCACAGTAGGGAGAGAACCAGAGAACTAGGAGGAGAATGGTATGCTGTGAACTCAAAAAGGTCAAAGATTAATGGCTAAGCTAAACCCAGACTGTTGTTTGCTTTTCCTCCAGGCTGTAGTTCAGTCACTATACCATTCTCAGTTATTTGCAGAATTCTGCTTTTAATGTGCTTTTTAAAAAGAAAATGGTTGATAGTAAAACAGGAAAACTATCTTATCCAATATTCTGCCGGATTTTTATCTCAGAAAATAAGAAAGCTATGTACAATTGCTGGCAATGCACTTTTTTCCTTGGATAGTCTCTTCCCCTTGGCCACCACTAAAGGTAACTTAAAATCAAATAAATAATTGTATTTTTAATCTTTTCACTCAAAGGTGAAGTATGAAGTAACAGAAGATGTCTACACTTCCAGAAAAAAACAACATCAGACCATGATGCATTACTTTTGTGCGTTAAATACTCTTCAGTACAAAAAGAAAATAGCATTGTTGGAACCTCTACTTGGGTATATGCAAGCTCAGGTGAATAATGTACTGTGTTTTGGTTTGTAACTGTCCTAAGAACTTTCTTTTAATTTTGATTTTTATGTTAAATGTAAAGATATTACAAACTAAGGTCAGAATACTCATTTTTGTCTGTTTTTAAAGCATTTTTAAAATGTCGTCAGTGTGCTAGCTTAAGGAAGTTAGAAGGGTTTTCTTTGCAAATGAAGATTTCAGATATTTTAGGGTAAATTAAACACACTTACCTTGGATTTAGACCTTGTCCATCTCAGCTGAGGACAGGGAACAGAAAGCTAAAGGAACTTCCGAGCTACTCCTATTGCTCAAGCTTCCAGTCACTCTTGTTTTATGATAAATCTGAAAGAGAATGGACATGCTTGAGTTTGTCTCATGTTCCTTGCATACCTCCTGAGTTAAACTGGATAAACTCCTAAGTATTCCAAGAGTGGTACATCAGGAAGGAGGCTAGAAAATTAAGTTTGAGTAACATAAGACAAAATGGCAGTGCCCTAAAAGGAAGAGTTTATGAAATTTGAATATTCCTTTGAAAATGAGTGCTTATTATTCCTCTGATATAAAACCTACTTACCTTTGTAGTAAACATGAAATAGTTTATCTGTGTGACTTACTTGAAATGTTTGAAAATACCTTTTCTGATTTTAAAAACTTACCATATGTATGTGTTACTGTATAAGAGGATGCATGGTGAAATTTAAGTGTAGTCTCTTCAGTGACTCTGCTCAGTAAAAATCACTGTAAACTGCAACCTATTTTTACACAAATGGGAATAGCGCTTTTTACTTACCTATGTATCTTGGCGATTGTGTATATGATTCACTCTAAGTATTTTGTTTGTGTGTGTGTGTTTCTGTTGTTAACCTTCCCACTCCCACACCCTGTTGCTCCAGATAAGTTTCTTTAAGATGGGTTCTGAAAATCTCAATGACCAACTGGAAGAATTCTTAACTAATATTGGAACAAGTGTACAGAAGTAAGTATTTTCTTCCTTAAAACTGAAAATGAAGTTATGAGAATAAGCTAACAGCTAAATACCATAATCTAAAAATATTTAGCACTTAATTTCAGATGGGCTGTTTTCCCTGCCATGGGAGTGTTTCTTGAGTGGCTTGTGGATGCTTCTTGGTTTTCTCACCATCTTTTCCACAGCATTTGAACTCTGAATTTCATAACAGTGTCAAATCGGATGGTATTCTTATTGATTTGAAACTATGTTTTGTGTCTGAATATAACAGGCACCTAATAGTAATTATCCATAAGTGAATTATCTTCACAGTTACCTGAATTGTAGAGTATGGATGGGAGATTATTAAATAAATCTTGCTTTTCCAAGCCATGAAAGTTTAAAGAGAGAAAAAGCAGTTCTAATCAGCTTCAAAATCCTAGCATTCATGTGGTTAAACTGTGATATGGAGAGAGATGAAAATGATTACTGTTTAAAGGCACAGGACAGAGCAGTTTGAAAATTCCTCCAAAGTGAGTCATTCGGTGTGGATTCACTAGCTTTGGAATTTGGTATTGTTTTCAAAATATCTAAAGTTTCAAAATGTAAAGCTGCTATAAGCATGCTACTTTAATCAGCCACGCTACTGCTGTTCTTTAGGAAAACATACAGAACAAATATACAGATAAATGAGATTGGTGAGGTGTTCTTTGTTGTGGTTGGTAGTAAATAATCTGTTCTCTCTGTTAGTGTTCGCAGGGAAATGGACAGTGATGTAGAGACCATGCAGCAGACAATAGAGGACTTGGAAGTAGCCAGTGACCCCTTATACGTGCCTGACCCAGATCCCACAAAATTTCCTGTTCATCGAAACTTAACCCGAAAGGCTGGGTACCTTAATGCTAGGAAGTAAGAAAACTATTGTTGTTTTCATATATTGTGTATCAGTTAAGGCAATAGCAAGTCAATATAATGTATAATTGATATCTCCAAATTGTTTTGATTTTACTAAATGTAGAACCTTTTTACTAATAAATGGAATTAGTATTTATGTCAGCTTTTTGACAAATTAGGTACATGAGTAATTTTCAAAAGTAAAATTCTATTTAGATTTTTATCAAATGATTTAGAACTATTTTAAACAGTAAAACCAATTAGAGTTTAAATAAATGGCATAACAAGTGAATGTTATGATAATCATTATCATAATTTAAAATATATGTAATCACACCATCAAGTCAAATGTTAGTTTTTACCAGAAGAAAGGATAAAGCAAGTTAACCCTCAAAGTAAAATAAATTCTTTTGAATTTATTTCCGTGAATGTTGGACAGTATTTTATGGAGCATCATTATAATAGCTATAATTTGATCATTTCTAATCTTGTTTTGGAAATATATACATGCACACTCATGCAAGGGGGTCAGCATATATGAATTTATAACTGAAAAACTGATGTTTATGTTTTTTAGGCACCTTGGTGCCTTTTTACCTGGCTTGTTATTAAAGAATAAATGTACTTTCTTCATTTAGTAAAACAGGCTTGGTGTCATCTACCTGGGACAGACAGTTTTACTTCACGCAGGGTGGAAACCTAATGAGTCAGGCCCGTGGGGACGTAGCAGGAGGCCTGGCCATGGACATAGACAACTGCTCAGTGATGGCTGTGGACTGTGAAGACAGGCGGTACTGTTTTCAGATCACTTCTTTTGATGGCAAAAAGTTAGTATATTTCTCTACTATTAAAAAAAAAACTGTCATATCTTAAACTACTGAAATGTAGGATAATTCCTTTGCATTTGGACATTGTGTAGATGTTTTAGAATTATTATGTATTAGGATAATTTTTTTTAATTTTGTAGAAATTAGTTGAATTTTCCTTTTTGACTTGCATAAATGATGTCTTAATATTTTGAGGCTGTCAAAGCAAGTTTATGCGGTAAAGATGTGTGATTTCACGTTAAAAGATTGGTCAGTAAAAGTCCAGCATGGTGTCGGGAAGGCAGCACAAGTTAGTATAAGGAGTTTCAACATGGGGTCAGAAAGTTTGAATTCTGGATCCACCAGCTACTTTATAGTCTTAGACAAGTTACCTAACCTCGCTAAGCTTCATTTTTCTACTTGTAAAATGAGGGGAGGGAGGATCTTCATTTCTGTTTTATAAATTGTTATGAAGACTAGAAATCTAACATATGTAACGTGCCCAGTGTGTAGTAGGTGCTAACAATAATATTTTAAACTGTTAATCATATATTTCTGATCATATTAATTATTTAGGCCATTAATGTTTATATGCCATGTTAAAAACTTCTATTACCTTTGCATTAAACAAGAATTCCATAAAATAGCTTTTAAAACAAATTTTTGAGAAGCACAGAAAAAATATAAAAGGCAGTATGAAAAAAAGTTATAACCTCACTAACCAGAAGCAACAATTAACTTTTTGGTTATTGCCTTACAGTTTTTATATTTTATTCTAAGTACATTTTTTAAATAGCTAAGAAAATACTGAATGTTTATTTCATGGCCCTTCTGTAAATATAATGGATGTCAATTACTGTGTGCCACTTATGACACTAGATGTTGGGAGTCCCTGTGTTCATTTGTCCAAATTACCAAACTGTTAATGTTACTGGATGTATTTACATTTTTATATTTTCAGTTTTCTGCTAATGCTTAACATGATTTCCCATTTCATATTCCCAGTGTGATGCAAAATTAGCAAAAACAATTTTTTTTCCTAACTCATAAAATATTAACCTCTATAGATGAACCTAGCACATATAATACAGAGTGAGGTAAGCCAGAAAGAGAAAGACAGATACTATATATTAATGCACGCATGTGGAGTATAGAAAGATGGCACTGGTGAACCTGCAGGGCAGCAATGGCAATGCAGCATAGAGAACAGACTTGTGGACACAGTGGGGGAAGGAGAGGGTGGCACGAATTGCGAGAATAGCATGGAAACATACATTCAGCTCAGCTCAGTTCAGTTCAGTCGCTCAGTCGTGTCCGACTCTTTGCGACCCCATGAACCGCAGCACGCCAGGCTTCCCTGTCCATCACCAACTCCCAGAGTCCACCCAAACCCATGTCCATTGTGTTGGTGATGCCATCCAGCCATCTCATCCTCTGTCGTCCCCTTCTCCTCCTGCCCTCAATCTTTCCCGGCATCAGGGTCTTTTCAAATGAGTCAGCTCTTCGCATCAGGTGGGCAAAGTATTGGAGTTTCAGCTTCAACATCAGTCCTTCCAATGAACACCCAGGACTGATCTCCTTTAGGATGGACTGGTTGGATCTCCTTGCAGTCCAAGGGACTCTCAAGAGTCTTCTCCAACACCACAGTTCAAAAGCATCAATTCTTCGGCACTCAGCTTTCTTTATAGTCCAACTCTCACATCCATACGTGACTGCTGGAAAAATCATAGCCTTGACTAGACGGACCTTTGTTGGCAAAGTAATGTCTCTGCCTTTTAATATGCTGTCTATGCTGGTCACAACTTTCCTTCCATGGAGCAAGCGTCTTTTAATTTCATGGCTGCACTCACCATCCGCAGTGATTTTGGAGCCCAGAAAAATAAAGTCAGCCACTGTTTCCCCATCTATTTCCCATGAAGTGATGGGACCGGATGCCATGAGCTTAGTTTTCTGAATGTTGAGCTTTAAGCCAACTTTTTCACTCTCCTCTTTCACTTTCATCAAGAGGCTTTTGAGTTCCTCTTCACTTTCTGCCATAAGGGTGGTGTCATCTGCATATGTGAGGTTATTGATATTTCTCCCAGCAATCTTGATTCCAGTTTGTGCTTCATCCAGCCCAGCATTTCTCATGATGTACTCTGCATATAAGTTAAATAACATATACATTACCATATGTAAAATCGATAGCCAGTAGGAAGTTGTGACACAGGGAGCTCAACCCAGTGCTCTGTGACGATCTAGAGGGATGGGATGGGGTGGTGGAAGATGGGAGGAAGGTACAGGAGGGAGGGGACATATGTATATCTGAGGCTGATTTATGTTGATATATGGCGGAGGCCAACACAATATTGTATTCTCCAAAAAAGAAGAAAATATAAACCTACATCTCCTTATGTTAGTGATTAATATATTGAAAAGTTTTACTTAACAATATTCAAGGAAAAATAGTAAATAATGAGGTAAAATTAGTGTTTTCTATTAAGACCACTGATTTATATTTGAAATATATGTGGTGAGTGTCAGAAAGTTGAAATGCATTGTCTTAGTGCCAGTGTCCTTTTCTATAGTCTGCCTTCTGAAAACCAGCACATTTCTTTTTTGGTACATCTTGGCATAGATCGACAAAGTGAAGAGTTGGTAAAATCTAAGTCCTGATACCTCTGGTAGTTAGTCTCCTAGGTTACATGTTTTCTGTTGTGTTTTGGTTTTTGATACTGATTGGTTTTATGTGTATCTTTAAAGGTAAAAATTTCTCATTCATGTTAAAAGTACTTTAGAAAAAAGTTGAATGTCAGACTTTTGGTTTTTTTTTTGTTTTGTTTTGTTTTCAGGTCTTCAATTTTGCAAGCAGAGAGTAAAAAAGACCATGAAGAGGTAAAATTTTATCTATTCATATTTAATTTCTTTATCATCACCTTAAGCTATTTTTCTGATGACAAGATATATTGATGTGTTCATTTTAGAAATTTGGGAAATCGTGGTTAATTTTTTCATAAAAGTCAATTGTCCCTCAAGCAACATTCTTAAGTTTCACGTGGAATTTTATAAGTGGACCTATAAGTAGAGAGCTTAGAGATCACTGCTTGCTCTCCTTTTAGAAGCTCAGATTCAGAAATAGCCTTGTGACTGCTGCTTTCTGGCAGGCTGTTAGTATCATGAGGCTAGAGTTGAGTTTATTCCCTTCTCTTACCAACCCTCTGAGACAGTATTTGCTGCATTAAGAACATAGTAGCAGCAGATGTAGCATGGCAGTAAGCAACTAAAGTTTAAAACCTTGGGGAAATGAAAGAAAGAAAAACAAAAATTTGGGAGTGTTTATTCTTCCTCACGACTCTTTTGTTTTTGGCTCCACTTTTACTTGTAGTACACCAAATATGGAAGGTAAGTTACTACTAAGAACTGACAGTTGAAAAACTGTGTCTTGAGAAATCTTCAATGAAAATATACTCTTAAGTTGATAATGAGCCATTTTATCTGGTATTATATAATTGTCTTGGTAGAAGACAATGTTGGAAATTACGTAGAGATCAACTTTTATTTACTTCTTACAGAAAAGAGTAGGTATTAAAACCTGCTTTTGGTCTCTGAGGAATACAGATATATGTCTGCTCTTTGCAGGGTTTTTACCAAACACAGTAAATATTAGGTTAGTTTTGTGAGGCTCCTCTGGCACCAGAATCCTTAAGAGTGAAGCAGAGGATGTGGGGCAGCGAGTGTTTTCTGTGTTATTTATAAACCTGAAAGGGAAGTATGTAAAATACATTCACAAGGAATATATTTAGCTCTTAACTTTTTTTACATTGGTATTAATCATGATATCTGAGTTCAGACTGTTTTATTTGCTCAGGATTAGAGGAGGATGTGAGAATCCCGGGGACAGGGGAGCCTGATTGGCTGCCGTCTATGGGGGTCGCACAGAGTCAGACACGACTGAAGCGACTTAGCAGTAGCAGCAGCAGTAGAGGAGGATGTGATATTACAAAGATAAATACAGACTATTAAATTATAATTTAATATGACGGCTATATTTTTAATTAAATAAATGTGGGATTTAAAAATAACAAATCTCTTCAGTGTTCTGTTATACCTTCAAGTATTATACATATATATGCTTTTGTATATAGGAAGGTATCTTATAAGAAAGGCTATATGTTACTTCTACTAAAACTTCTATGTTAGTTAAATATTGAATACTCTCTTTTAGAAGGGAAGCACTGTAGAAAAAAATGCTAATCATATTTTTCTATTTTTTCCTCTTGCAGTGGATCTGTACAATAAATAACATTTCTAAACAAATATATTTAAGTGAAAACCCAGAGGTAATATTTTTATTTTATGGTATCCAGATCTGGCAAAATTTAGTAATTTGGTGGTTTATATGGCTTTTATTACATTTTCTCAAGTTCTGTAATCTTTTAACTTGCTCCTGAATGTTTTATAATGATCTTATGAATTTAAGAAAATCAGTGCTAACTGTAGAGGAGTCTTTTGCTTTCACTAACTTAATTTCCTGCCAATCTAGATTTTTCTTTCTGTTATGTCCCTTGGAAACAACAAAAAATTAAAATGCAAATTAGATGACTTGTTAATATCTAGGGAATATAAAGTGAATACAGAGTTTGGATTTGAATAATTCAGACTTATTGTACTTTTATCAGAAGTCAAAGTTTTAATATTTTTGACATTATCCAGAATTATTTATATTAATGAGAGAAGAATTATTTAATCACTTTGTGACAGTGTGTCACAAAGTGATTAAATAATTCTTCTCTCATTAATTTTTGCCTAACTATAAGACACAGAAGTGCAAAAATGTTTTGTGATTATTTTTTCTAGTGTACATACTGTTTTATTTAGCTTGAGTTTTAAATAAGTTTTAAATTATTTAATAAGTTTTAAAATATTTCTTATGGAAACTTTTTTCAAATCTGGCCTAAAAATATCCATATTAACTTTATCAGTAAATACACAGATATTTCTGAGCATAAATACATTCTGTAAAGTTATGTAAACTTCAGCATCATAGTCATATACTTAATGATTTTGATTATTTCTTACTCCTTTTAAATTTCTATACTTAGCAAGTTTGAGTGCACATATGCTAGGCACTGTACCAGGTGCTAGCAATACAAACCTTAATCTAAAAAATCTGGGAGTTAAAATTTAAAGAAAAAACAATATTTCCTATTATGTATACTAGTAGAAGGAGAAGGCAAT
The DNA here is from genome assembly GCF_002263795.3 of Bos taurus. Classification (NCBI taxonomy): domain Eukaryota; kingdom Metazoa; phylum Chordata; class Mammalia; order Artiodactyla; family Bovidae; genus Bos; species Bos taurus. Next base: position 43,858,632 of record NC_037349.1, on the reverse strand, counting down.
GGCACCCCACTCCAGTACTCTTGCTTGGAAAATCCCATGGACAGAGGAGCCTGGTAGGCTGAAATCCATGGGGTCGCTAAGAGTCGGACACGACTGAGCGATTTCACTTTCACTTTTCACTTTCATGCATTGGAGAAGGAAATGGCAACCCACTCCAGTGTTCTTACCTGGAGAATCCCAAGGACGGGGGAGCCTGGTGGGCTGCCGTCTGTGGGGTTGCACAGAGTCGGACACGACTGAAGTGACTTACCATAGCATACTAGTAGAAAAAAATCAGGCTTTTGCCTTAGATTTATAGGAAGAAAGAGGAAACTTAAGTTATAATGTTGTGAAGTTAATTATGTATCTTAATACTAAGGCTAGAAAATGTGGAACTACTTTAGTAACTTTTACAAAAGTACAATTTAAGTTTACAACTTAAGTATAACTTAAGACCACTCTGAGAATTCAGAGTTATATTTAAACTGTTGGTTTTCTTGCTTTACTAATTAGTCCTTTTTTTAAAAAAATAGGAAATTGCTGCACGAGTAAATCAGTCAGCTTTGGAAGCTGTCACTCCTTCCCCATCTTTCCAGCAGAGGCACGAGAGCCTGAGGCCGGCAGGGTGAGTTACCGGACTGTGGGTTATTTAAAAAGAACTATATGGGCTATTGAAAGTGTTAGCAAACACTTGGATTTTAGCAGTGCTAGTTACATTAGTACAAAATAGTTCTAGAAAATGTACTTTCAAATTGGTGAATTCACCAGCAAGAGCACTAAATAAATAAGGATTCCAAATTTCCTTAGTGTTTATCCCTAGGTTAAAATGATTTATTTTTCTGAATTTAGTAATTGGAAAGAAATCTTTTGATCAAGTAGCTGTGATTTGGGGTTGTATTTATTAAAATTTGTTCTTCTCATCGCTTTATAAAATTATTTTTTTTTCTCATGGTTTCAGTGTTTAATTTCCAATAAAAAACTAAATGCATGCCTTCTTGTTTTCTTCTCTGCTTAGACAATCTCGGCCACCCACAGCTCGAACCAGCAGTTCAGGATCCTTAGGATCTGAGTCCACAAATTTGGCTGCCCTCTCTCTAGATTCTCTTGTTGCCCCAGATACCCCAATACAGTTTGACATCATTTCTCCTGTGTGTGAAGATCAGTCTGGCCAGGCAAAAGCCTCTGGCCAGGGAGGCAGGTGGGTGATAGGTCTGTAAAGCTGTAAGGCTTATGAGTCCAGTTCTATAGTTGAGAGCCATCTCTCACATATCTTGTGCAGCAGCTATGTTTTTTTCTGTAATTACCTAACAGAATTTTGATAGTTGAAAAGGAATCATGAAGGCTTTTCTCTGTTTTTGCCTCAGTTGAATGAGTTCAGATAATTTAGTTTTAGAAATATTCAATTCTGAATGGTTTATCAGATCTACTTCTAAGGTATTTACTCTTAAAATTACAGAATAAAGGTGACAGTCCTGTGACAATACAGTTGATATCATGACAATATTTTAATGTATGAGAGTAATATATATGTGCCATAGGTTTATTGGAAAATGTTATCTTGTGTTAGAATAAGAAATCTCCAGCAAGGTACTAGGACATTGTCATGCTATGAATTATTAGTGAATTATCTTTATTTATATAATGATAAATCCTTATCAGAGTAGTTAAAACTTTATTATGGATGAGGGAAATATGGCTTAAGGCAAATCATTTATTAAGTAGGTTGGACACTTAATAAATTGATAATATAGTAACTGGGTGTACGTGACTGAGGCAAAGAAAGAATAATTTACATTTGATCATAGGAATATACTTAGCATTTGATATAATAGGTCAGATACATATTTAGGGAGATCAATTTCATGTTATCTGAAAGCCAGTGTTATCTTAGAACCATTTAGCTCTCTGTTTGCTTATAAATCCTACTTTGGATTGTACTTTTCTTCCTTTATTGTGGGTGTGTCATGACCCAAGCACAATTAGGGAGGAAGTTGCTTCCATCTCTGGTTAGCTGTTCTTCTTGCATTCTGTTATGGTGCCTTGAGAAATCAGGTCTAATACTAGAAAATGTTCAAATTATTGTAGTTAATTTGCGTCACTTACTTAGAGGACCTAAAAGGTGCCCCCCCCCCCACCCCGCCACAATCCAAGGAAATTCCTGGCATTTTTCTCATGTAACTAAAGTTGAAGCTAAATCAGCCATTTCTCTGTCCTGGTTTATTTAAATTCAGGAACTTGCAACATGGTTTATTATGATGTTGATTTTTGTATGTTTGTGGCACATCCTATCTGTCTACATTTTCTGAAATAATAGCAGCTTTGAGTTCAGCCTATTAGTGTGAGGGCAGGGGCCTTTGTAACAAGTAAGTTGGTCATCAGTAGTGTTCCTTAACAGGAAGGGGTATTTTTGAGCTTTTAAAAAATGTGTGTACAAGGTTTTCTGACTGTTAGTTTTTAACTCTGGGTTCAGTGATTGAGATTGCTTCCCTATGGCTCATGGTGACTGACCACTGGATCATAATTTTTTAAAATACTTTTCAGGCGTACAAATCCATTTGGAGAATCTGGAGGAGGTACAAAGTCTGAAACTGAAGGTAAAATAAGTGTAGTATTCTTATATTTTAGAGATTCTCAGAGCAGTAAACTGCGAGAAGAATTTGTTGTTTACATTTGTTCTGCTGTATGTTTTAACGGTATCTTCACAGTTTTTTCTTTTTACTCATAGTGCACTTAAAGCAACAGAACTTACTCAGACTTAAGTTTTCATTATTCACACAAAATTATAGAATATCATACTTTTGACCTCATAGTCAGATTCTCATTGTATAAGATATCCTTTGACCTTCCTAACAGCTATTTTCTTCTGGTTCTGGAGCATAATTATTTTTTTTTCTTTTTCCCATACTTATTTACTTTGATATAATTTCAGACTAACAGTAAAGCTGTCAGAATAGTAAAAGGAATTCTTTTAACTCAGAATCACCGGTTGCTTAAGCATAATCTTTTGCTGTTGGAATTTGAGATCTTACTTTTTCTGTAACATGAACACTGTAGTTAGGAGTTATTTCTGAGTGCTTCTGCTAGAGTGAATATATCACTGGAAAACCTAAAGAAGGCAGTGTATTTTTTCCCTAGGAAAAGAAATGTGGGATTTAAAATTACATAATGTACCTTGTTTTGTTGTAGAGTCTATTCTTCATCAGTTGTTTATTGTCCGATTCCTTGGTTCTATGGAGGTGAAATCAGATGACAATCCAGATGTTGTTTATGAAACAATGCGCCAAATTTTAGCTGCCCGGGCCATCCATAACATCTTTCGTATGACAGAATCACATTTATTAGTCACTTGTGATTGTTTAAAGTAAGTAGTAACCTGTCCCTCAAAAAACTGTGGGGAAAAATATTTACATAATTTTAGCATAATTAACATTTTTCCCCTAAATTTTATTTATTTATTTATAGGTTAATTGATCCACAGACACAAGTTACAAGGCTCACGGTGAGTTCTGCCTGTTTAAAGCTTTAAGTCTCTTTGTACATATACACATCTTACATCTGATAATCCTGATTCTGTATATTTGGATATGGAAGCATGAATTATGATTGATTTTTAGGTGGTTATAGTTGAGTTTATGGCCATCTCTCCAAAAAAAATTGTAACATTCCATGTAGTTGAAAGAATCAGTGCAGTCTGGTGCGATATTTACTATTTATATTTATCCGTCAGTTAGGGAACATATAGCATACACTAAAGAAGGTAGCTCAGATAGTAAAGCATCTGCCTACAGTGCAGGAGATCCGGATTTGATCCCTGGATCAGGAAGATCCCTGGGTCAGGAAGATCCCTGGGTCAGAAAGATCCCCCGAGAAGGAACTGGCAACCCTCTCCAGTATCCTTGCCTGGAAAATCCCATGGACAGAGGAGCCTAGTGGGCTACACAGTCCATGGGGTCACAAAGAGTTGGACATGACTGAGTGACTAACAAAGAAACTAACAAATTAAAGAATTAAAAGGCCATCATGGTTGAGTTTATTTTATAATTATCTATTTTGAAATAGCTGCAGGTGTGTGCTTGCTTAATCATTTAATAACAGAGACCATATTTATTACTGAATTTGACTTTGTAAAATGTGTAAATGACTAATAAATTCAGTATTCAACAGCCTTTTAATGTTTCTGGCAATCCAAACCAAATGTGAGATTGTTTGTTCTTGGATTACCATTCTGTTAAGAAAAATGGTTGACTCTAATGTTCTGTTTATGCTATTTAATAACTAAGTACGTGAGTTTGTCATATATAGAAGTGCTGTTACAATGGTCTGAAAAAATCTCATGTTTGCTTCTGATGTTTTCTGTGCAGTTTCCATTACCCAGTGTAGTTCTGTATGCTACACATCAGGAAAATAAGAGGCTTTTTGGATTTGTTCTTCGGACATCAGGAGGGAGAAGTGAAAGCAACTTGTCATCAGTCTGTTACATATTTGAATCAAACAACGAGGGTGAAAAGGTACTTGGCTTTTCAAAATGTGTTTCTATTGTGAAATATGTGTCAAAGTTCTTACTAAGATTTCTGGATAAAACTCCCAAACTTTGTCTAGTCCAACTGAGTTGCTTCAGCAAAGCCTATTGTTTTGAAGAGAGCTGAGCTGATGGGTTAGGCTATCTGACTCCACAGACCTTGTCTTCCTGGCCATTGAGAGCTGGTGCAATCTTCTGGCTTCATTAACTTGTCTTGGGAATCCAAAATATTCCCATAATCAGCCATTTCCAAATATCTCCAGCTTAGAATAGCAGCAGTAGCTGCTTGCTTTGTTCTTTGCAGCTTTACCATCTTAGTGATGAATCTGAGATAATAAGAAGTGAGGGACTTGAAAAATGTGAGAGCCAATGGTAGGAGCTCACAGACTGAAGAAAATACACAGAGGCTTGGTTTTGGGGCTGGAACATTCTTAAATCAACTTTTGTTTGAAAAAGTGTATTATAATGAGTTATGAAACTAGTTATATCAGCCATTTGGATACTTGAAATTATCACTTTGATGTATGAACTGTCTGAGTTTTTCTTACATTTTCCCTCTTTAGATTTGTGATTCTGTTGGATTGGCAAAACAGATAGCATTGCATGCAGAACTGGTAAGAATCTAAGATACTTAATTATCCAAGAATATTAACTCAAGTAATACAAGAGCTCTCATATTAACAAGTAAATAAAAATGATTTTGCTATACAAAGTTAACAATAGATGCTATTGCTGATATATAGCATTTAGAATTTGGATAAATGGCTAACATTAGGATGTAAATTTTTGGTGTGCTTTCTCATATAAATGCAAATAATAATTTGAAAGGTTACAAAGGTAATATTAATTGAAAAGTCAGTTATTTCATATTTAATTCATCAGTTGTATTCATCTATTCTTCAGGATCGCAGGGCATCAGAAAAACAAAAAGAAATAGAGAGAGTAAAAGAGAAGCAACAGAAAGAACTCAGTAAACAAAAACAAATTGAGAAGGTATGCAGTCTTAATGTCTAGATCTTCTCTGACCAGGTATGATGTTTACAGAGAGTTTCCTTAATTCAGCACTGTGACTTTCATATTGGAATTTTCAAGTGAAGGTTCCATTTCCACTCGCTTAGCTACGTCATAAACATGATTCACAGCATAGCAGAAAAGGATGACATCTGTCTTCTTGGCTTCACTGCTCGGCTTGTGGGATCTTAGTTCCCCCACCATGAATGAACCCGGGCCCTCAGCTGTGAGAGCGCAGAGTCCTAACCACTGGACCACCAGGGAATTCCTGACATCTGTCTTCTGATACAATGTTTACATTATAGTTATATTGACATGTAGTGTGACTTCTTGTTCTTCAGTCACTAAGTCATGTCCCACTCTCTGCAACCTCACAGACTGCAGCATGCCTGGCTTCCCTGTCCTTCACTATCTCCCGGAGTTTGCTCAAACTCACGTCCATTAAGTCAGTGATGCCATCCAACCATCTCATCCTCTATCACCCTCTTCTAGTGTGACTTGCTATTTAGCAAACAAACTAATATTCCAGTGAAGGTTGGAAGGTTGTCTCCTCAAAGCAGGTTTTTTGAGAGGAGATATATATGGCTTTCATCAAGGGTAGTTAAAGTATGTATGTCGGTATATACTTTCTCTAGTTTATAGTGAGAGATAATAATGGCCTGAATGTAAGTTGTTAACTGTAAAAATGCAGATGATAAAATGTTGACTTTGATAGGATTTCTGGAATGGTGTCAAAATATACGTTGGTGTTAACATTGGTTTGTGTAGTCTTTGTTTTCAGTAAGTTGCCAGAATTATGCATACATATTTATGACAAAAATATGGGAGTTGCTCTCAAGTATGTATTTAACTGCTTAGTTTTCCATTTGAAAAATTAAATTAACTCAGTTTCTTTTCTGTCTTTTCCAATAGGACTTAGAAGAACAAAGTCGGTTGATAGCTGCTTCCAGTAGACCAAACCAAGCCAGTAGCGAGGGGCAGTTTGTTGTCCTTAGCAGTAGCCAGTCAGAAGAGAGTGATTTGGGAGAAGAAGGAAAGAAAAGAGAGTCAGAAGCATAAACTTATCCTTGGTTTTTGGTTGATATTTCTCCCCCCTTGGAATTTGTTGACAATTTCTGTGGTAGAATGGCACAAGGTAACAACAATGTTGAACTATCAAGGAGACTAAAATTTGTATTTGCTTGTTTAACTTCACTTTTTAAACTAATATTAACCTTGATAACAGGTTTGCGTTGATTTTTTTTCCCCTGAGAAGTAATATACTATGCAGTAATTTTAAATTCCACATGTCTGAAAGAAACCTGTTCATATCCCTGAAGTAGACTGCTGAGGAATTACAGTTGCTCAAGCCTTTTCTTCCTTCCAATTGTGAACTTATTACCTTGCATCGTAATTGGCTATGACCATAAGAAATCATTTATTCTTCAGCTTCAGATATTCATGGATATGCTCCCTCTCTTTCATTAGGAACATTTTGCTGGCAGTGAGGAAGCTTTTGACTGAATAGGTTTAAAATCCTTATATAGAAGATTTTTCAAGTTTGCCAATATTTTAACAGTGTGCAATAGGACTTTTACAAAGTAGAGGTTTTAGACTTAAAGTTTCAAATTGTGGCAGGTGGTACTGTAGATTTCAGGGCGTTTTCTTGGATTGCTCGCATTTCTCTGATGGACTATACCTGATGCCAGTGGGAAAGAATCTTAAGTGTCTTCATTTCAAGATTGCTACAGCCCTCGGCATTTATTATCACATTCTTAGTTCTCAGGTTGGGACTTGAATTATTGCTGCAGAGCAGTAATGGTTAAAATAAGATTTTGGAATTTACTAAAGGGAATTTTTTTTTGTTCAAATAAGTTTTAGATTAGGATTTAACATGTAAAGATTGTTACAGGATAAATACATTGTATTTTCTGCATTGTGTGAAATAATTTTTATTGAAAATCAAGGGACATTTAGAAAGAAGTTCTATAGCAATTATGTTTCCTGCTTAAAGTAAAAATTCCTAGAATTTAGTTTAAAAATGTAATCTTTTAAATTTCAGACTGATACCCACAGTATTTTCATAATTCCATGTTTTTATAAAATACTGATCACCACTTTATATCCGTGTAGGCAAATAATATGTGAGCAGAGAATAATTTGCACTAATTATTGTAAATACTTATCCTCTTTAAATGAGTATAGTAAAAGGTCTAATTCCATGAAAGCCTGAAAAGTAATTGAGTGCTTGGTCGAGGAGAGTCAACCCAGGAAGGATTTTAACCTGGTGCCAAGGTTAAAATGACACTTCTCTACTGCCTAATTCTATGACAGAACTTGATTTTTTTTTTTTAACTCGGATTTTTAACATTGCTGATAGAAATTATGTTCCTGTGTTTCACATGTAAAAGTACATATAGCCACGTTAAATATATTGAACAAAATATTTTACATAGTCATATATTTAAAATTTTCAAGAGATTAGCCACTAATTTTACAAGGAAAAAAGCCTTTTGTTATTTGACATATAGTTTTTTCTTCTTAGTTCTGATTCAGAAATGGCATATAGTTCTTAGCTGTTTCACAATGTATATACACTGTTTTCTGTAGGAATGGAATAGATAATTATATATAGGATTGTGGTGTTTTTTTTAGCCATGTACCAAATGGGAATAATGATTACTTAATAATCATTATTTTGAAGCCTTATGTTACCAAAACATACAGTCAAAAAGTAGAAATTTATGGAATACTTTTTGAAAAGAGTTTATTTTGTCCTTGCTAAAGGGAACGCTTTCACAGTAGTTTGTGCATCATTCCTTTTTGTAGAAATTGAAATTTCTTCTCTGATCAGCATTTGGTTAGCCATGGCACATCCTGCTTTTAAGATGTTTTTGAGGATTAGTAAGCTTTTTGTCTCAGTAAGTCTTTTGTTTATACTATAAGGTTGCCACCTCACTTAGTTCAGGTGTAACTTGTCAGCCACCATGCAAGGAACATGGTCAGCATCAGGAGACAGTGTTAACCAGGCTGGTGCTTTGCATGGTAGCAAAGCGTTGCCCTTGGTAAGCGCTCTCGGGCAAAATGTAGATGAAAGGTAAAGGTACTGAGACTTAGGCATGCTGGACAAACTTGTGGCTTTTCTTAAGTCATATCTTGTTAGGAATTTCTACAATAACACACTCATGCCCCTAGATCAGACCAGAGCGCATTCCAATGCCAATCAGAAGTCATGTGTGGGCTTAACAATGTTAGATGATTCAACTTCTGTTTCATTGCTGTAGAACCATGTGAACTATTCCATTATGGCAGATACTTAAGCATCAACTTTAATAAATTCTATGTTCTGTTTAAAGAAGGCTCCCCATGGATTCTTGGCTTCCCTGGTAGCTTGGACGGTAAAGCGTCTGCCTACAATGCGGGAGAGACTGGGTTTGATCCCTGGGTCGGGAAGGTCCCCTGGAGAAGGAAATGGCAACCCACTCCAGTATTCATGCCTGGAAAATCCCATGGACCGAGGAGCCTGGTGGGCTACAGTCCATGGGATCACAAAGAGTCGGACATGACTGAGCGACTTCATTTCATTCATTCAAGCCGACCTTTGTTCCCCTTTGAAATCCCTTCAAGCTTTTGGATGTTCTTGGTGGTAACAGCATTAGATTTTGGGATATCTTTCTCGGATTCAACCTTGCATTTAATGGTTTTTAGACATTAACAAAACGGATTCTTTAAAAGGAAAGAAATTAAGTCTACCTAATTCTGCTAGGCACTCGTGCTCCCTGTGTCAACCGTACTTTTATAACTATGGTAATGAAGTCAATAGATAGCAAACTAATTATTCCTTCCCCCTTGTAAAATTGAGAAAACTTGCTAACAAGGAACTGAAACTGTTATCTTGAACATAGTCCCCAGTCTAGTTTTTGCCATGACTATAATGATTATAGTCATGTGTTTAATTTCAATTTCCTTGTGTTTAATTTCAAAAGAATTCTCAGATCCCACAGTATAGAGGTTGTAAATTTATGTTACTTTTATGCTTGAGAAAAGGATATTGGGGTGTTTATACCATTCTATGTCACATGTAATCATGTATGGTAAAGGCATCTGAGTTCCTTTTGAGTTATATATAGGAACTGCAAGTATTTGAGTTGAATCCTCTTATACATGCTGACAGACTAAGAGCCTATGTTTTGCAAAATCTGTCACCCAAATTAATAAAATGAAAATATTAACATTGACTTTGATAACAGTCTCCCAAGCATTCAAACTGTACTTTAAATATTCAAACACACTGATTATAGCAAGCAAGTCTTTGACTTTATTTTTAGCAAGTTTGGCTTACTCTTCTTTCATGAGATTTTTTTTCTTCCATAGTAATTAATACTACATAAAAAATTGAAACTGGAACTATATTATACTTTTTAACTAATCTCTTGTGGCTGTACTCATATGTAATTTACTTAGGTTAATATGAGAACCGGGGAGTAAGTTATAACTAATGTGCAAGACCGCTTTGTATATTTGGTGATTTTGTAATGTTAGTGAATTGGTTAATTCTTATTTCACTGATACTATTAATCGTGTATATGCAATTAAAAATTACGCTACATTTCTCTTTAGAATTAAATTTGAAGAACCTGACTTTATGTAATGGTGGTATACATGTGGAGTGGAGAACTTATTTTTTCATTATGTCAAAATAAGTATTCCTGATAAGGCTTCAGGAAATATGCTGTTAGGAGATTTTTAATGTATAATAAAGTCCATGATTTTTTATAGTCTTTTTTGTATGAAATATCTGGTATATACTCTGAATTTTATTGCTCCGAGTAATTTCAAATGATGCTTATAAAACAAATGGACTTTTTCTTAATCTTTTAAGATACTACTACACATCTAACTCTATTGCAATCCCATAACAACTAAAATGGGGGAAAAAATGTCACTCATGGGGAAATAGTATCAAATCTAGTGACTTTTTTCCTTTTAGAAAAATTAAGGGACTTTTCAGTAATTACCGTAGACATGTTACAGTGTATACTTGCTGTGCTTGGTCCTGTTCAAAGGAATCCTGTAAAGGACCAGGTTATTGTGTATGCCAGCTTATGTGGGTTGGGCCTGTAGTTGTAATACTAATGAAAATACATCCGCTGTGCTCTCTGTGGTTCCCTATAACATTCACCAAGTTCTGTTCTACTGGCAGTTTCTGTTTTAATTTGTTTTTAATTTTATGAAATGTATACATTCGTAGGAGGTCCAGGGAGTAGATGAAATTAACTTTAGAATTATATAATTTATCTAGATGCATGTATATCCTAAGTATATTTGTATATGAACATACATATAATCTAGCACTCATTTATAAACAGACACCACACTTTGATTAAAAAAAAATAAAAAAACTATTCATGCCAGCTAGTTTTGCAAATTTTCTATGTGAAAACTATATTATAAAAGTAATTTTAAGTCTGTACTTACTGAAATAGTCTTATATAGCCATGAATCCCTACATCAGAAAGAAATCATACAGCTTCAGTTTCTGTAAGAAGGACTGTATTATGCCAAAAAAAAAAAAAATGTATGCTAAGACTGAACACATAAACATCAAGCTATAACTGACTGGGCCTGTGGCCTTAATCGTGCCCCTCTGTCCTCTGTGTTGATGTGCCATATGATGGTACACAGGTGCGGCTGAATGAATGTCTTCTCAGTTTCTTTCCTCACTTCCACATCCAGAAACCTGTATTTAAATGCAACACAGAATATACAGAAACAAAATTGTAAACTAATATCTATAACTGCTTTTACCAGTGAGCCACTCCTCTCTGTCTATGGGACTGGACTCAGTGTAGAAATCATAAACCATCATCCATTTGAAAATACTTTGTTTTTATTCCAGTGATCACATGAACCAATAAATGGTAACGCTTAGCCAGGGTTTTGTGGAAAGAAGGAATACATGTATCCCGTTAATGATGAAACTGCAATTGAAGATTCTCTTTCAGCTGAATTACCTCAGTACTGCACTCTACACATAAACAGACACTAAGCTGGTCTTGGGACTTATGTACAGGAACAGCTAATTTCTAGGATCAGGTACTTGGGTCAATACTTAATCCATTGTAGGCACTAAGGCATTTTATATATGTATTTCTCTATAAAAAGTATTACTATTAAGAATTACCTTGAATTATCAGAGGTCGCATTTATTATTTTGGGCATATAAAAATATGAATTCATACATTTAATGTAAGATCAATATAGCATTAGAACTGATAATCTTAGTTGAAATTTTTACTTTGGGTTTTATTTTTATAAAACTGCCTTTCAGAATGCTAGCCATCTATTGAGAGGCTATGTTCAGAGTGACTCTCTGAAGAACCTAAACTGCATTGAGATTTTAGTCGCCAGGTAAAGTGAGAAATACAAGTCAAATTTTAAGAAAGACATCTGCAGATCTGTACCTTTTCATCCAGAATAGTTTGATTACCAGGTTCCTGTGAAAATTCCTTGTTCATAAAGGTCGTATTCTTTGTAAAGTACATATGCCTTTAGACGACTGGGTAGTGGAAGAAACGACATGAAGACGGGGCAGCGCAGACGCAAACGCCCCATACACTTCCGGATCTTGAGGCGGCACAAATGTTTAAGAGAGCGAGGGTTTGCTAAAATGCAAAAGAGGCACATTATCCAAAAGGAATAAGAATTGATTGATTTTTCATTGATCTTAGCCAATGTATTTTATACTTAAGCCACCAAGATTTTCCTTTGCTGTGACCAAATTGGGAAGTAGCTTTTCACTTCTCATTGCAAATCTTGTAGCTATGGTTTCAGACCACGTCATGTTAGAGTCCAAAGATTGGCATCAATTGTAGGTCTGGCCTGTGAGACCTAAAGCTCCTACATCTACATGTATTAACCCCCTGTCCTGCCCCTTGGGGTCAGACTAAAAACTAAAGACTCTGTGGGGAAATTAGATAAAAGAAATTCTTCTTAGTTTGATTTAGGTGCTACAATTTTGTTTGAAGGGTCATTTACTATCCTTTAGAGTCTTAGATCTTAGCATTTTCTCATCCCTGTTTTTAGTGCCATTTCATAGTTGTTTTTTTTTTAATATTTATTTATTTGCTTGCATCAAGTCTTTTTTGCAACTATCAGGATCTTCATTTTGCTGTAGCACAGTAGTTGCAGTATATCGGCATGTGGGATCTTTGTTCCCTGACCAGGGATTGAACCCATGTCCCCTGCAATGACAAGCTGATTCTTAACCACTGGACCATCAGGGAGGCCCCATTTCATAGTTTTTAATTCCTGTGTCTATGGTGTTCCATGGGATCAAAAGGAAATTATTATCTGCCTATATAATAAATAATTATGTAACAGATTTCATCTATTGGGAAATGGTTAATAAGTACACATTAAGTATATACAATAACATTTTTTTGGTAGGAATAGTCTTTTTCTTGGTTTCTTCAGGTCAAGCTTTTAACTGAAGAGAACAATGTTCTGCAAAACAAGAGTTCAATTAGTATTTTTTGGTAAGAATGTTCAAGAAAGATACTTACTCAAGATAAAATGGATTTCTGACCAGAGGCCCTGTTTTTGGAGCACAGCTTTCAACTTTGAACAGATCCTAACTTGGTCAACATAATCAAGCATCACTCGAACAACCTTCCCAGAGAGATGCTGCAGCCACGACAAAGTTATTACTTCACAGAACTGAGGAAGAAAATCAGAACCATGAAAGTAAATGAAAAACTTACGTATCTGTGTTTTAACATAGTCTTCAAAAGAACACTACACTCAGAGTCAGGAACCAAAGGTTTCAGGTTCTTCGTTTACAAACAAAGGTGTCGAACATGAAAACATCTCTTGACTCTTAACACTGGCAAAAATGCATACATGCATGCTAAGTCATTTTAGTTGTGTCCAACTCTGCAACCCTATGCACTATAGCCCTCCAGGCTTCTCTGTTCCTGGGATTCTCCAGGCAAGAATACTGGATTGGGTTGCCATTTCCTCTTCCAGGGGATCATTGGGAAAAATATTTACTACTAACTCTCCTGAACTTTGTAAGATACAATGAGGATTTAAAAGAGACTGTTAGATAATATTTATTACCCCTTTGTTTGCCCACACTGCTGTCTGGAATAAAGACTATATTTCCAGCTTCACTTGCATCTAGATGTGGCCACCTGACTGTCCCAGCCAATGGGATGTCAGTGGAAGTGTGAGCAACTCCCAGAATGTTACAGAAGAGCAAAGTGTGTGCTCCTTCCTGCCAGCCATCCTGCTCACTGCAGTGTGGGTGTGGGTTTCTCCTGTGAATCATGGAACTGTCCAGTTAGAACTCTATTTACATTTGCCTTTATTTTATGAAAGGGGAATAAGCCATCTTATTAGAGCCACCTTTATTTGGGGTTTTCTATCATTCATAACATAGTCCCACCCTGATACTTGAAGCGTAAGATAGTTTCTACCTTTAAGTGATTTACATGTCCTTAGACAAAATAAGCAGAGAAGGCAATGGCACCCCACTCCAGTACTCTTGCCTGGAAAATCCCATGGACAGAGGAGCCTGGTAGGCTGCAGTCCATGGGGTCGCTAAGGGTCGGACACGACTGAGCGACTTCACTTTCACTTTTCACTTTCATGCATTGGAGAAGGAAATGGCAACCCACTCCAGTGTTCTTGCCTGGAGAATCCCAGGGACGGTGGAGCCTGATGAGCTGCCATCTCTGGGGTCGCACAGAGTTGGACATGACTGAAGCGACTTAGCAGCAGCAGACAAGATGCCCATGTAAAAAGGCAAATAATACTATATGAAAAGTCAGGAAGCCATACAAGCTGACATATTACCTAAATTAACCAAGTCATTCATTAATTATAACCTAAAAGTAACATACAATATTAAAATATTTGCTTTTTATTTTTCAGAATTGATCCAAAGATTTTTTTCATTATATTTTCAGATTTTAACAATATGAATTCAAGTATTTATAGTACATCTATCTGAGCATAGATCTGTAAGCTGATGAAGGTGGTGAACAAAAGCTTACATTTATGTATTTGTAGGGAAGACAGATAATCAGTAAAATATTAAAGAATTTCAGAAACTGGTAAAAGTTTATAAAAGCATTAAAGAGAATGATTAAGAAGCAGAACTACCTTAAATAAGATCGGTAGGGAAGGGCCTCTGAAGAGGTAGCACTTGAGATGAGGCCTGAAGGGTGGCAGCTATTTGAAAAATCAGGGGAAAGGCTCAAGTTGGGGAAAAGAGAAGCGACCAGTTAGGCAGGGGGAAAGTAGGAGACTGGTGTGATGAAAGCAAAGAGAAAAATGTCTCAAGAAAAGGGAAGTCAGCAACATTTACTGGGATTCTTTTTTCACCAGAAAGTGACAGAAAAGAAAATCATTAATCAAATGGTTTAGAGTCAAAAACCTAGAGTACAGGGAACCCAGAAACATTCTAGCTAGATAACTCACTTCTTCAAAGAAAAAGCATAACTGTGATCATGTAAGGCTGCAATCATTCTTCGCAACCTTGTGCAGATGTTGCTTCATTTGTGAAATCCCCTGAGTAGAGTTAAATCACTTTTTCCTCCAAACTGTTTCTGTACTTTTTTCATCTTTCTGTCATCAGGTTTATCATATATTTATCGTATTAAAATCTTTCCAACCAGAGCTTCTGGAAAGAATGGAATTTTATCTGTTGCTGTAGTTCAGGGCCACCAATAATAACGACACAGGGTGACAGCTGCTATGGTGTGTACTTACCATTGTATCTTTGATAACTGTAGATGTCCAGCCTTCAGAAGCAGAGAAACGATGAACTTTGTCTCCATGAGGACAATCAAAGCATAGCTCTGTGTCATACCCATAATTCAGCAGCATCCTGAGCATGACTTCGTCTTTCAGTGTGTATTGCAGTGCCGATGGGAAATGTAAAGGGTTGACTCTGCAGAAGTAATTAACGTTCGCCCCGTGCCGTAGCAGCAGACTTACCAGCTCGTAGTTGCCCATCCTGAGGGCTATCTGGAGGCAGTTAACTGGGTCTTGATTAGGCATAGCTCCAGCACTCAGAAGCAGCTTAACTGAAGAGAGGTCACCATTTGATACAGCGAAATACAGAGCCGACTTCCTGTGGTCATCGTAGTGTTTGCGGATTCTCTGATCGAGCATGAAATTCACATCAAATCCCGCCTGGATGAGAAGTTCCAGGCATTTGGGGTGTGCTCCTGCTGCTGCACAGTGAATTGGACTGATGCCACTCCGCTTAATGGCAGCAAAATCAGTAACGGGAACCAAAGTCTTCAGAGCTCTGAGACAGAATTTCAAAGTGCATTAAAATTTTTTTGTTAAGATGCAGCATTGACCTGTTTGTACTTGCTTTATACTAGCACTGGGTGGTATTAGTATCAGGTAATATTTAGACACCCCAACCAAAAAAAAAAAAAGGCATAGTTCCTGCATGCAAAATCTCTGATACCAGGTAAAGTTACAGGTCTAAATAAAAAATTCAGAATTATCCCAGTCAGTGAGACACAAGGCTCCCTGCATTGCCAAGTGACCTGATAAGATAGTTTTATGTCTCTTCAGTGGCTACAGAGGAATCTGAATTTACCAATTCCTAGCTGGTCAAGAGTTTCTTAATTTAAAAAGTGGTGTTGAAGTTGGAGGATCAGAGATGAAGAATATCAAGTTCCCAGAAACCACCCCCCAATCCCATAGCTATTACTATTTCTATTTGCAATAGTGTGGTTGAACTTACAACAAGTGACCTCTGTCAGCTGCTACATGAATGGGCAGGTGACCTGAATTCTTAGGGACGTTGGCATCAGCTCCATACTCTAGCAAGAGAGTCACAGAGTCTGGATTTCCTCCGCTAGCAGCTTCAAGTAAGATGGAAGAAGAGTCAGAGGCCTGACCAAGAGCATTAGCTCCTAGGAGGAGAAAGAGTGATGTTATGCAGAGTCTTTTCACTGTATTGCTTAAGTATTCTCAAGTATAAATACACGTGTTGGCTTTCAGAGTAATTTTATAAGCTACATGTTTCTAACTTAAGGATCTCAGGAGAAATAATTTTATAGGTTTTATTTTCAGACCTGCATACAAAAGCTTGCTTACCTCATAACACACATATAAGATGGCACTAACTGTCCTGTTGAACTATGTCACCATGAATCTAATGAAGATCTTATGGTGGAAAGGGGTATTTGTTCTGTTTTAACTTGTTGCTAGGAGACTGTGCATACTAAGAGACACTAGCTGTTCTTAGTTGAAGGTGGAGACTGCTGATAGTTAAAAGGGTATATAGTACAGTACCCTGTAAGTTAAGTGCTCTGTGAATGGTGTGGGGAATAAGAGTATAGACACAGGCTGTCTTCTTGAAGATCTCAGGGCTGGGGCTGTGAGTGGGGCTGGGGTTGTAAGTGGGACTAGGATGTGAAGGAAGGAGAGATGAATTTTGGGTCAGTTTTGGAAGGCCTCTGAGTAAATGGGCTTTCAACAAAGAGTAGCATTCGAATGGACAAAAGAAAAGGAGGACACTCTGGTCCCCTTCATAGCTCATGTAAAAAAAGCTATGGTGACTTTAATTTAGTGTGGACTCCATAATCATTAGAATATAAAATGGCTGCTCCAGAACCCCAGTTCTAGAATGCTTTCAATTCAGTTCAGTTCAGTCGCTCAGTCATGTCCGACTCTTTGCGACCCTGTGAATCGCAGCACGCCAGGCCTCTCTGTCCATGACCAACTCCCAGAGTTCACTCAAGAAGTGTCTAATAAGTCCCCATGTAACGAGTACTCACTAGGTACTAGTTCCTTTATGTATATAGTAATCTCTAAACTTCACAACAACCCTAGGAGGTAGATGCTAACATGTTCATTTTAAAGATGAAGACACTCAGCTTCATTGAGATTAAATTACTTCACCAGAGATGCACAACTAGTCAGCAAGGTAGTCAGGATTCATGCCAGGTGGACCAGACCCAGGGCCTATATCTATGATGATGCTATGTTACCAGTCTAGCAATGCAGGGTGGTAAACTAATGTGATTTGGAATGAGACAGTTGGGGGGGTCAAAGCCTGGCTCTGTTATTTAGTAGCCATGAGCAAATGACTGTAAAGGGGCTTACCTAAGGGAGATGCCCCCTCACTAAGGTCAACCCATACTTGTTTGTTTGTTTTTTTTTTAAGGTTAAGGATTTAAAATCTGTTGCTTCTCTTGTTTCTTTATGTTTTAATCAATGATCTGCACAAAAGGTTGCAGATGAAGGATCCACTGTTTACTTTGTTTTTCCAGCTAATGACCTGAGCCATCTCTGATAGCACTCAAAACATTTTACTTGAAATGTTTTATGGCCATTTATTGGGAACTAGCCTCTCCTTATATGATAGGAAGGATTTAGGTAAGTCTAAAAAGCATAAAGTTGTTCTGTGCAGTCTAGAAAATTGGAAACCAGGACCATCTGTTGTTAGAGAAAGAAATAAGGCTTCTGGACACAAATGGGGAGGAGAATAAAGAAGATAATTCTAATATTGGGACTTTATGAAATCTTGGGAAAGATTTGCTTCTTTGAACAAAAGCTTTAGATAATACACTGCTTCGTCTCACAGTGTCATCAATGGTGGTGGCGGGGGGGGGGGGGATCTCCTCAAAGACAGTAAATGCCAACGTTCTCTGAGCCAGGGTCTCTGCGAGTTAAACCAGGATCTAAGATGTCCATAGCTACAGCACTGGTGGCAGGAGAGGATATGTTGAAGGGAAGTCCTGCAACTGGTACCATCGCCGAGCCTCACTTTTCTCAAGGCTAAAATGAGAATAATGCCTACCTCACAGGGTTTGCAGAAGACTGTCTGAGGTAAAATAAGCAGCTTAATACCTGGTGCTGAGAAAGTAGTCAACATATGTAAGTTGCCTTCTTTCCCCTTCTCTCAGAGTTTTATTTATTACTAGAGAGGAGAACTGGGACTCACAAAGAAGAAATCAGGAAGAATTTCCTAATAATTCATCTGGTAACAAATTGGACTGCCTCATCACTTAGCTCAAGCAGAGAAAACATATAGAGGATTTTGTGAAGCCTTTCATTCTATGAATCTAAAAAAGAACAGTCACACACAAAAATTAAACAGAAAGCAACCATCCTCTTAACATGGTCAGGGAACATTAAGTAGAAGAGTAAACTGCAGCCGAGAAATTTCAGGGAATCTACTTCAGAGCAAGTAAGAAGTAGTCAATCCCTATTTTAGGTTTTTTTCAGTAGCTAATGTATTAACATGTACTTTCATGAATATTAAGCTTAAATGAAATGTTAACTTCTATTACTTTGAAGCTCTCAGTGAAGAGGAGAACACTTTGGCCATGTTACCCTTTAGTAAAAGTGTGCTGACTGTATAGAAAAATCTTGCCTTTCTGCAGTAAGAGTTCCATGATTTCAGTGTGTCCACTTTGGGCAGCAAGAGCAAGAGGAGTGAATCCGTAGGAGCTCTGTGGGTCAGGGTATGCCCCGGAAGCCAGCAGGAGTGCCACTATGTCCCGTCTGCCCAGCTTGGCTGCTTCGTGGAGCGCTGTCCTCTTGTTGGAACACAAAAGATTGACATTGGCTCCATGGCTGATCAGCAAGGAGGCCATATCGTAGGAGTCCTGTAGAACAGCTGGGAAATTGGAAGTGAGGGAGGCGTCATGTTCGACAGGAAATTCAGGCCAGAGTGTCTGATCAGCTAGTTTCCCTGAGGCTTCTTAAGGAGTTCTTCCTACCTGCCCTCCATGTGCCAACAATTTGTGCTTAGGAAAAAAATGAGGTACATATTAAGTAATATTAATAGTGTTTTAATCAATATGGGCTACTTGCTTTTAAGTCATGACCAATTATTCATTGTCTGTTGGCTACTTATGGGCTGAAAAACAAGGTTTTCATGTATCATCTTTATGTTCTCAAGAAAATAGGAACTTAAGTATCCAGTACAGCCCCAGGAATGTTTGTAGTTGCTTTACATAAAGAAAAACAAAAAAAGCTATAATTAGGAAATAATTTTTAACCTCACACTTTGTAAACCAAATTCTCTAACTGGTATTTATGCATTTATGCTGTTAATTCACATTTGGATGATAATCTTTAGTCCTTTAAGATTCTAGAACTTAATTTATCCATCTCCCTATCCATTCACTAATTGTTGGCACCAACTGTGTCTGAGGAACCTTGCTAGGTGTCAGACACTGAATCAGGATGAATTCTGCTCACCACTGTTTATAATATGCCATATAAAGAGCTGCTGCTGCTGCTGCTGCTAAGTCGCTTCAGTCGTGTCCGACTCTGCGACCCCATAGACGGCAGCCCACCAGGCTCCCCCGTCCCTGGGATTCTCCAGGCAAGAACACTGGAGTGGGTTGCCATTTCCTTCTCCAATGCATGAAAGTGAAAATGAAAGTGAAGTCGCTCAGTCGTGTCTGACTCCTCGACCCCATGGACTGCAGCCCACCAGGCTCCTCCGTCCATGGGATTTTCCAGGCAAGAGTACTGGAGTGGGGTGCCATTGCCTTCTCCGATATAAAGAGCTATAATTGCTCTAAGACTAGAAATATGGAGTACCCAAGGGTATTGGGTCTTTTTTAAATCATGGAGTTGGCACTTTGTGCCCTTTCATTCTAGAAACACACGTCCTTTGTTTTAGGAAATAACTCTCTTGACCTGTTTCACTGATGGCACACTGCCGCCTTGTGTGTTCTTTCTGCTATTTCTGTTATTCACATGTTGCCCTTCTTCAATGGTCATCCTAGTTCTTAGTTATTTTTCTTTCCTATTTTTCATTTCTTTTCTTCTTTTCAGTTATGTAAGATAAAGCTTACATAACTTTATCTTATAGCATTTTAAAAAATTTCTACCATATTTTTAATTTTCAAGAATGTTATTTGTTCTTTTTTTAGTAGTATCCTGATATTTTATTAACTTTCATTGATTTTTCTGAGAAAATTAATGATAACTTTCCCTTACATTTTATTTTCCCTAAATAATCTGTTTCTTCCAAGTTGTTTATCTTTGCTTGTTGGAGACTTTTCTCAGATAGTCCTTGGATATCTGCTCATGATTAAGAATTGGAAACTAAAAATCTGACTGGAAATTCTAAACACTGACTTAACTGAAGGTTGATATGCCTGGGCCATTTGTTGGGCAACCTCCAATTTCACTATTTTTAGTTCTTTCTCCTTGAGCTGATCAGAGAAGCCTTCTCTTGGAGGGTGAAGTTCTAGCTACCAGCTTTCTAGAATTTGGTGGAGGAGAGCTGGGAGATCTCAGCTGGTGTTTGCTTAATTCCTCCAGTGTTTCAAATCCAGTATTCCTGCCCTTGCCTAATAATCTCCAGTCCTGAGAACCTTTGCTTACACTATTCAGAGAATAAACCTCCAAAATTTTGCTGGGGTTGGGGAGGAATCTGACCCAGCAGGGCAGATTGGGAGAAGTAATCTAGATACCTGAGTACTGGTTTCTTAATAGTTTTCAATCAATTTTTCTATTTTAGCTGCTGTTCTTCATCCCTGTGTCCCAGGAGGTAACTGTAGCCAACAGTTTCCAGGCCTTTTGATACAGCTGCACTGGTTTTTGGCTTTCCCCACTCCAATTTAAGATTTGGCTTTCTTGTCACTTGTTAATCATTCATCTGTCTGCTCTTCTGATTTTTAAAAATCATGTTACTCTTGTCTCCTCTTCCAGTCTTTCCATTCTTCTGTATCTTAACCCTTTAAAACATTTAATGAACTGTACTTCTCCTGAAGACTCAGGAGGCAGCAAAATTAGTCATTCATATTTAATCTGCCGACTTTACCCAAACACTGGCTGCTTCTTCCTACTCTGCTCCTCTTCTATATTTCTTATACCAAGATTAACTTGTTCAGCTGGGGTATCAGGCAAACAACCAGCTCATAACTGGGCAGACACTTTGCCTCACCTCGCAAGCCAGTCTATACAAAGCTTCTTGGGAGTCAGATACCACATGTGGTCAGCTGGGATTAGTGACAGTGCTGCAACTATGCACCAAAAGACTGCCTGTGAAGCCCCTGGGTCTAGAGGAGACACAGGCCACAGACTGTTCTCCAGAGCCAAGGTGTTAATTTACCTGTAAGAAGAGGTGAATTGCCTTCGACATTCTTGGTATTTGGATTGCAGCCATTGAGAAGGAGAAAACTAACGTTTTCTAAGAGGCAATTGCTGACAGCCAAAAACAGTGGCGTCTCACCATTGTGGGTGGTTTGCTCCCATACACTGAGTTTTGAGGCTGAAATAAATCCAGTTAGACCACACAGATTAAAATATGAAAATAAATTTTAAACTTATTTCTCAGAAGCATCAAAGAAGAGTTGTAAAGGGAGTTTACCTTTCAGGGTGATTTCCAAAATGTTCTTATTTAATTGTACTGCAGCCTTATGGAGAGGAAGCCAGCCTATCTCATCTGCTTCATCAAAAGCTGAATGGTACTTGGTCAACTGTGACAATACATCTTCCTTACCTATTAGTATGTCAAATGAGGACATATTCACATTTGGCACACGTACAAGGCAGCCCATACTGCTTCTGAATTCCATCATCAAGGTTAGTGCATGAGAGAATGAAATTCTGGCACCACCTTTTATGAAAGACAAATGTAAATCGCATAGGGCAAATAAGGGCTTCTCTGGTGGCTCAGACAGTAAAGAATTCGCCTACAATGCAGGAAATCTGGGTTAGATCCCTGGGTACAGAAGATCCCCTGAAGAAGGAAATGTCAACCCACCCCAGTATTCTTGCCTGGAAAATTCCATGGACAGAGGAGCCTGGCAATCTATAGTCCATGGGGTCACGAAAGGTCAGACATGACTAGGTGACTAACACACATGCAGGGAAATAAGCGGTAAGGTCTTTCATCTAGCATTCCATATCACCTGGGTCTGTGAATACCTGTCATCTTATTACATACAGAAAACAGTTCTGTTCACCGAGGAGCCCAGGAGTTCTTTGCTAAGTTGTGCTGAAGTAGTTTTTCTCAGGAAAGCCCGTATCAGACTCCTGACAATCAGCTGTGGACTCCATAGTGTTCAGCATTTGGGAGATCCTGTTTCTAGGCTTCCTGAACTCAGAGGGAAAATGCTGCTAGTTGTCACCATCACATCTTACCACAAGTTGAAAGGGACAGAATAAGAAGAGTACTTAACTGTCTCTATTGTTTCAACTATCTTCTTATAGTAAGCACTCAGAAAGCTGCAGGGGAAAAAAATATATGTGAAATTCCAAAACTGAGGGAAAAAGTTAAGGATATAAAGCAAAAGGAAAGGGTAAAGTCAATAGTAGTTAACCAGGAGTAAACTTATAATGAGGCCATAACTGAGGCATAATAGAAATACTTCAAAACGTAGTATAAACCCTTTATGTGCTCCAAAGAAACTCCTTTCTCATGTCTTCCTCATCAGTTTCTTTAGGGCAAGAACTGTGAGAACACAGATCACAGTTGGCCCTCAGTCGATACTTGCTGAACTGAATCAAAGCTGTCCAGGATGGAAATGTCATATTATCACATTAAAATTTAAATGGCCACTCTATAGTGTCACTGAGTTTAGCAAAAATTATTTTTTTTAAAAAGTAAATAATCATGGTGTAAGATTTCAAAAAAATATTCATGGTCAGAATCTGTGCTCAAAAAACACTATTAGCAGTTTTTTTAAGTAGTATTTTTATTAAAATATTTAAAGTTTTAAAGAACAATTTATGGATCTTGCATTATTTTTTAAATCTAGTAAATAACAATGATCACCTTTCCATTTTTCTTTTGATTATTCAATGAACCTAGCTTGAAGATAATAAATTCCCTTAGACAATCTGTCCTGCTTACAATCTGGTCAACCAAATTCTCTTAAACATTTAAAACTGTAGTTATTGATTTAGCATTGTATTAGTTTTCTGTAACAGCTGTGTGAAATTACCACACACTGAGTGGGTTAAAATAAGGCAAATTTATTATGTTCTGCAGTTCAGGAGTACAGAATGGGTCTTACTGGACCAAGGTCAATGTGTTGGTAGTGTTGTGTTCCTTCTGAAGGCTCTACGGAAGAATCCACTTCCTTTTCCAGCTTCTAGAGGCCACCCGCATTTCTTAGTTCACTGACCCCTTCTTCCACCATCAAAGCTAACAATGTTGGGCCATGTCCTTCTACCCAGCCATCTCTCAGGATCTCGTTCTTCTGCTTCTCTCTTCCACTTTTAAGGACCCTTGTGATTACACTGGGCCTGTCTGGATAACCTAGGATAATCTCCCTATCATCAGCAATCTTAATTCCATCTGCAAACTTAATTCTCCATTGCCATGTAAGGTTACATAGTCATAAATTCTGGGGATTAGGACTGGACATCTTTCTGTAGGGGGGGAGCGCTTTATTGCTCCTGTCTCAAGTATATGCTTGTTTCCTAATTCCTTCAAGTACCTGATCAAATAAGTAAACCTTGCTAAGTATCATACAATTCTTTCAAATCTAATAACTGAAATATATAACTATAGTCAATTTTAATTTCTTTGAAACATTTCAATACTCTTAATTAAAATCTCTTTTACCTTTCAATGTAAAATCATGACTTCAAAATTAATCACAAGGTTAATACAACAGGTAATCCAATGAAATCCAATTTCTTTACAAAACTTTTAACTATTTAAAGATTATTTTAAAGATTGTTTCTAAATTTAACACAAAAGTGTAGGTATAGTGTGATAAAGAACAAAGACTCTGAAGCCAGGCTCTTTACTTACTAGCTCTGTGACTTTGGGTTAGTCGCTTAATTTCTCTATGCCTCAGTTTCTTCACCTCTAAGTGGGGATAATACTACTACCTACCACATAGAGAGGTAATGAGAATTAAAATTTAAATGAGAAATGCTCAAAAGTGTGGCACACAATCACTCCGAGTGTTACTTTAAAAAATAAAAAAAACCCAACTGTAGGTTTGATAAACTTCAACATCTCTACATTTAATTTTAAAATCTCTTGGAGTTAAAACACATTTATCCCATTTTACCTCCAGCAGGCAAATAGAGGTCACCATCCCAAGCAAACGGTTTATCACCCCTGATAACTACTCAGGGGCTTGAACTGCTGACCAGCCAGACAGCATTTGACGAGGTGTGCTTGGCTGCAGATCCCAAAGGCAATATCCAGGGCAAGTCTCTAGTTGTCAGCATCACATCTTACCACAAGTTGAAAGGGACAGAATAAGAAGAGGGGTCCATGGAGTCCTTTTCTAGTGCTGTCATATCAGAACTCTGAATCGGCACCCTTCCGAAGGGGTAGTCTCTTCTGGGTTTAAGTTTACACAATTATTCCTTCTGATTTGAATAAAGACTTTACCCTATCCCACCCACCCCACTAAGACTGACAACAACTTGTGTCTTCGATTTATACATTTCCTTGATGCATTAGGGTTTTCTAGCCCTTCAAACTCTCATCTGTTTCTCCTTTTTGATTTCCAGTCTGCCTCTCCTCACCCATATTTGTAACTAACCTCCTCCAACTATTTTCTTTACTGCCTAATTAAATTCTGAATTATTTTCTAATTTCTCCTGTCTGGTCAGACATCGTCTCATAGATACTATTTAAACGATAGCTCCTTGAGTTCTGACTCTCTCTTCTGTTTTTGTCATAACACTAGCATCATGCTTATGACAAGTCTCAACTGTTGAATACCTATAATGCATTGCCAAAGAGATACCATTACCTCTCATCCTCAGGTGACTGCTGTCCAGTTCCTGGCTTGTGAATATCCTGTAAACTCTGTTGAATGATGAGCTGGGTGTCAAAGTCATCATCAATGTCTTCATCACTGGTGTAATTATCCATGTGGAATGCAGACAGATTTACTTTAAAGTCAAAATGAATTAAAAATATTTTTCCAGTTGTGGAAACAGATTATCAACTGATAAAAATTATAAATGAAATTCAGAAAACTAAAATAAATCATAGGATTGATAAATGAAAAAATGCAAAATTTAGAACACAAAATATTCATTTACAAATTTTTCGAAAACTCCAAAGAGTTTTCTGAACTGCCACAGATTCAACATAAATTAGAAATTTTCCATGAGTAACCATCTACTTAAAAGCTTACTCAGGAAACACAAGTTTTCACATGAAACTTAAGTCAGTAACATTGTAACTATGAAAATGATATTGATCTATTTTAAACTTAGCTTATGCGTTTTTCTCAGTGATTATAGCATTCACTCAAAAGAATATCTTTCCTACATGCAGTATTATGCTAAAAGTATTTTAGTAAATGTTAAAAATAAACATGTTATAGGAATAAATGTGCTCTCATAATATAACATTTAACTGGAATAGTGGGGGAAAGCCCCAGTATATTTTATTAGGCAATATCTCAATGGCTTTAAAAGAACACTTCAGGTTTAACATAGAATAGGTTTGATCACATACCAAAGACGTTTTACCTTTTGTGATATCCTCCAGGACAGCACTGAAGTTTTCACTGTTAAGGATTAGCACATCAGAATTTTGATTTATATTTAGGATCTCCACTCCCCAGTAGTGACTATTCCATTAATAGCTTTACTATAAATACTTGATCATAAGACAGTCTGGCACATTCCCCTTGTGTTTTACATGTGGTTTAGCTCTGTTTGGAAACATGGTCTCTTTACTTCACTGCTGTATTCATGAAATTTAAAAGATGAAACATTTCATTCCTGGAATAAAATGCTTTAGCAGGAGGTTGACCGTGTGAGGTGAACTCTTCCTCTGAGAACTCATGCACATAGCCATGGCAAACCAGAACCAATGTTTCATGTAAGAGAGGCCAAACATTTTGCTCTGACTTAATTATCAAAAATGACTATCCCTATGGTTCTGATTCACTGGGAAGCTCCACCTACATTTTCTTTGAATTATAGAGCTGCAGCCTAAAATATCCAGGGAATCTTAAAGAAGGAATTAACTCCACACAAGATAATAAAATTTTGACTATAATTTTGTTTTGTTGAAATATTTAAAAATGGATAATGTACACTAGTATTATGAACGCACACTAAATAATAAGAATAATAACTATTAAAAATAACACAGAGCCCACCTGGCATTTCCAGTTAAATGTGAAGCAAATGCCAAGAAGCATGATACACCTCCAGTGTACAGGATCTCCCTCCAGCTGTCTTACTGCCTTTGCGCGTCAGCCTCAGCGCTTTGAGTTTCCTTTCCTTGTCACAGGGGTACTGTGAGAAATATGGATCTGACGTTTTAAGAGTAAGACAGAAGAGGTTTAGTTCTGAAATTGTTTCAGCATTTTCCTTATTTATAATTTATGCATTTTAAATGTTTGTGTATAATCACAATAGTTGAGTAGAAAGTAAATTATTACTGAAGCTGATGAAATGACTTAACACTTGTGAAAAAGTTAATTTTTGATATTAGTTAAAATTTTATCCAGCTAGTCTTCCCAAATCTGTTTTTCACATATATATCAAACTAAAAAAAGGAACTAAATAAAAGTTTCAAAGATTTTCCATATGACTCCAAATACACATTTCATGTTTTTCTTCACAGTTGTCTGTGGTCTCAAGAATCCATCTGGAGGGCTGTACTGCAATCGAGAGTGGTATATCACGGACGAGAACAATGTAAAGACCATTCACAAAGATCACTGAAAAGAATTACACCGAGATACTTGGGTTTTATAATGTATATATTTTCAAGTAAGCAAAGGCAATTTTTTTGTAACTTCTTTCAGATGTTTTATGAAGTTGTCCAATTTAGTCGTCTAATTGACAAAGCAAAGCAACCCCACGTTTGATCCAGTGTTGAGTAGGTTGGTCTGTTTTTAACAACATTGCAATGACAAAGTTAGTAGAATGTCCTGTGGTGGAAAGAGTTCCTTTACGTTCACTTGTCTTGTAAAGAGGACAGACATAGGCATTCGACTTCACGATCTTAGACTTTATAGCTTGAAAAAAAGGAAATACAGTCATTTGATAAAGGAAAAACAGTCACTGCTACTAAAAGAACAACTATTTATCTTGTAATAAAATGACCACTACTAAATCTCAGATCATGATTATGATATTTGAATATTTTAAAGTTGTTTTGGCTTTTCTTTTTTCATAGTTGGCATATAATTATGGTTATGAAACAACGTAAGTGATTTCAATATGGTACGTGATTTTAAAGACCTGATCACTTAGTCCTCTTGATCACTCAAGAGGACTTAGGAGATAAGAAGGAGAAACAAAACACAGCATAGGTAATGGGGGAGATGCAAAAATAGAAACACAGTTGCTTAGAGGTCTAATATAAGAAATCCATAAATTAGAAGAAATTGAAGTTACTATTGGTTTTCACTAGGTTATTATTCAGAAATATACACTAACTCACAAAAAGAATCTCTACATAATCCTTGCAAAGCCAGATATGAGATATTAGAAATCTTTCTAAACTGAGGCCTCATCATAGTTATAAAATGAACTGCTTTAGAAATAAAAACACTTAATAGGTTGAGTGGTAATTGGGTGATTTGTAAATGTTTTCATTTACAGTTATTTGAAAATTTTAAAAAAATAGAGAGGAAGGACAAAAGAATGAGCCTCAATTGTTCACATTTGGTGGGAAAATGATGATGGCAAAAAGGAAGAAGCAAGTAGGTTTTAAAGGGGGCAAAGCTGGTCTCCACGCCTAGTGGCTTGGGTCACCTGGCTGGTTCCTAGGCCTAGGAGTTTCTTATAGCCAGAAGACTCTAGTCAATAACTGGAGACTATGTGTCAAACCTGTTTGTGTCTCTAAGATGTGTACAAAGGCACTTCAGGATCAAAATATTGATGGGAAGCTCTAGACTTGGAAAAAGGAGAAGTGAAGGGGAGGGGCAAAGAAAATGTTATATCCCATGTGATAAGAGCAAAAAGGGGCGAAATAATAGTCATAAAATAATAAAAATGCAACACAAAAAGGGAGAATAATGTATTTCCAATATAAACATTAAATCAATATTTACTATAATTGAACAAATTCTAATAGGTCTGAGCAGAGACTTATTTGGAAAGCAGTTAAAAATATCTATCATTATGCTCCATACAACTCTACAAAGTTTTGTTAGAAATACATTTACTTGGTTTTATCCATATGATGGGCATCAGGTCAAACAGAAGTTTGGGGTACTGTTCAGCAAGCAATCCACTGTGAAGAGAAATTGACAGATGTTTATTAGAAGTAAAACAAAATCTGCATCTTAGAAATTGTGACTTAGACATTGGCTTTTAATACAAGAGAGGACCAGAAATATGCAGGGAAAAAAATGTCAAAACAAAACCAAGTAAAAGGCAATGAAGAATTGAGAAAAACAGAAGAAAATTATGGAAAGGTAATGTGTTAAATAGTAGACAAATATCAATTACTGCCACTTTAAAAGTAATGTCCATGAGGCAGACACTATGCTGTTATATTTGACCTTCACAGTAGTCTTGGCCCCATTCCAATTCCTATTTCACAGATGAAGAGTGGAGACTCAGAGGGGCTGAGTACTTTTCTCACAGTAACAGAGTTCTTAAGTACCAGTGTCAGGATTCAAATATAGAGCTTTCTATATAGAAAATGTAGTCTATCTTTCTTATGTTACATTGCGTATTTGTTTGCTTATAAGATGGAAGGAAGAAAGAAATGAAAAGATGAATACATACATAAGAAAAAGTAAGTTAAGAGAAACATCATGAGAATGAAGAAAATGAAAAGAGAAATAATCACATGAGCTATGTGTAGCTAACTCTCCTCATATCCCAGTCTTAGAACCATCTCTGTAGAACCACCTTCATGTTCCTTTTTTTAAAAAATTTATTTATTTTAATTGGAGGTTAATTACTTTACAATATTGTAGTGGGTTTTGCCGTACATTGACATGGATCAGCCATGGGTGTACCTGTGTTCCCCATCTGAACCCCCTTCCCACCTCCCTCCCCATCCCATCCCTCAGGGTCATCCTAGTGCACCAACCCTGACACCCTGTCTCATGCATCAAACCTGGACTGGCGATCTGTTTCACATATATACATGTTTCAGTGCTATTCTCTCAGATCATCCCACAGAGTCCAAAAGACTGTTCTATACATCTGTGTCTCTTTTGCTATCTTGCATACAGGGTTATCGTTACCATTTTTCTAAATTCCATATATATGTGTTAGTATACTGTATTGGTGTTTTTCTCTCTGGCTTGCTCCACTCCGTATAATAGGCTCCAGTTTCATCCACCTCATTAGAACTGATTCAAATGTATTTTTTAATGGCTGAGCAATATTCCCTTGTGTATATGTACCACAGCTTTTTTTTTTTTAAACTTTACATAATTGTATTAGTTTTGCCAAATATCAAAATGAATCCGCCACAGGTATACATGTGTTCCCCATCCTGAACCCTCCTCCCTCCTCCCTCCCCATACCATCCCTCTGGGTCATCCCAGTGCACTAGCCCCAAGCATCCAGTATCGTGCATCGAACCTGGACTGGCAACTCGTTTCTTACATGATATTTTACATGTTTCAATGTCATTATCCCAAATCTTCCCACCCTCTCCCTCTCCCACAGAGTCCATAAGACTGTTCTATACATCAGTGTCTCTTTTGCTGTCTCGTACACCGGGTTATTGTTACCATCTTTCTAAATTCCATATATATGCGTTAGTATACTGTATTTATGTTTTTCCTTCTGGCTTACTTCACTCTGTATAATAGGCTCCAGTTTCATCCACCTCATTAGAACTGATTCAAATGTATTCTTTTTAATGGCTGAGTAATACTCCATTGTGTATATGTACCACAGCTTTCTTATCCATTCATCTGCTGATGGACATCTAGGTTGCTTCCATGTCCTGGCTATTATAAACAGTGCTGCGATGAACATTGGGGTACACGTGTCTCTTTCCCTTCTGGTTTCCTCAGTGTGTATGCCCAGCAGTGGGATTGCTGGATCATAAGGCAGTTCTATTTCCAGTTTTTTAAGGAATCTCCACACTGTTCTCCATAGTGTACCACAGCTTTCTTATCCATTCGTCTGCTGATGGACATCTAGGTTGCTTCCATGTCCTGGCTATAATAAACAGTGCTGCGATGAACATTGGGGTACACATGTCTCTTTCAATTCTGGTTTCCTCAGTGTGTATGCCCAGCAGTGGGATTGCTGGGTCATATGGCAATTCTATTTCCAGTTTTTTCAGGAATCTCCACACTGTTCTCCATAGTGACTGTACTAGTTTGCATTCCCACCAACAGTGTAAGAGGGTTCCCTTTTCTCCACACCCTCTCCAGCATTTATTGTTTGTAGGTTTTTGGATAGCAGCCATTCTGACCGGAGTGAGACGGTACCTCATTGTGATTTTGATTTGCATTTCTCTAATAAAGATGTTGACTTCATGCTCCTTAAGCAACTTTCCCTGCCTTGACTTTTAACCCCTCCTTGATAGGAAAGTCTAACCCTGACTCTGGAAATAGCAATGGACTGTTAAAGAGCAGAGCTCCAAGGGAAATAATCTTTCCCTTTCTCTCTTATCTGTCTACATAGACACACACACAAATCTAAGCATTGATTAGTTTCCTATGCTGGAAATTCAGTATTTATTTATTTTGGCTGTGCTACATGTCTTGTGGGATCTTAGTTCCCCAACCAGGGATTGAACCTGGGCCACTGCATTGAAAGTGCCAAGTTCTAACTACTGGACAGCCAGGGTATCCCCTCAGTATTCTAAATATTTATTTATTATGTCTTCAAAATATAAGAAAAAGTTTTCCATTCACCCGTAGAAATGGGAACTTTACTATAACTGTAAACTATTTAAAAGTGAGGTGCTCCTACACATTACAAAACAGAAGTTAACTCATAAAACAGAAGAAGGAAAATAAATTCAACTAACTTTTCTACTGGTAAGTCCATTGAAATATTAACTCAAAATTGTTCAGAATCTAAAATTACTCACTTACTAATTGCTGCAGCCTGAATAATGATTTATGGCAAGAATTCTAATATTACTTATTACTTGTCATATTCTCTAGAAGAAGCCTTTTGGCTGTGGAGGATGGCAGGGGTGAAGGGCAGCAGACAGCTTATCTCACCTATGATTCACCTACTACTAAAGAGTCTTTGCAGTTGAAACTACTGACCTTGTTCTGTCCCAGCGGGCTCCATCAAGATATAATCCATGGATATAAACACCATCTTCTGGTGCTTCCTTAGAGGTATCAGAAGGAATAACCTGAAGGCAGAAACAAATGCTAGTAGAGATTTCCTCCCTAGGTAAATGTCTCATAAAGAAAGTATTACCTAAATTTTCAGAACACGTTCAGAGAAACTTGTCCATAAAATAGCTTCTTAAACTATACTTTTTTCTCAGTGAAATGTAATTTTAAAATAATACAGTTCTTTTTAAAGTATTTTATCTGGTTTTACTGTACATCATATTGATTTCTGCTAAAATAGAAAAGCAGTGTTGGATTATTTGAATTGAATATTGAGATGTATAAAAATTCTCTCATGGAGACAGCAAGGCAAATACTATATACTTTCTTCATAAATACAAAGAATGGAAAGAAGAAGAATTATTTGCAATGGGCAATAAAAATATGAATTCTTCATGTCCTCCTTGCTTAAATACATGCCTTTGAAGTAATGATATGCTCTGGAGTTTAAGGAGTTTACTGTACCTCAAATTCATATCCCAGTAAGTCAATAGGGATGGTATATTTTCTGGCATAATTCTGCATTGCTCCAGTTAAAAAGGCTTGGGTAAAAAAGAAGCCTGAGAGCCAAAACACACAAGGTTTTCCTGAATTATACCAGTCCTATAAAGGAAAAACAAACATTATGTTCCTTTTACTTCCTCAAGAATTACCTGACATACAATTACTGATTCTGGTTTCTGTGTATGCTGCCCACACTTTCCATCATGGGACTCTCTTTCCTGACACCAAACATACAACCTTTATTGGCCCTCCTACCTTTATCCCTTTTAGTTACTCTTCTTGGGAAATTCAAACTAATTTTAACATTAACCTGAATAAAACAAACTTTACTTGTTGTGAAAGATTAAAATCTTCTGTAAAAAGGCAAATTAAATTATTTGAGGGCTTACTATATTACTTAATCCCACTCAAAAGCAGCCATCTTTAGAAATCCTATATATTGTCTAACTACAGCCCTCATGTATTGGTTCCAATTCCTTGATTCTCTTAACCTCCTTGCCTCCACACCACGATTCTGGCTCCACTTTAGATACCCTGGTCTTCTTTCCCAATCATGTGTACCTCTTTTTGTTTCTTCCCTTTCTCTGTTCAATACATCTATAATGATGCTGCCAGAGTACACCTCTCCATGCATGGTTTGGATGGCTCAACATCTCATACAATACTTCAGTGATCTACTACTACCCTACCAAAGTAAAGCCTAAAACACCTCAAGTCTCCCATTCAAGATACTTCATAAGCTGGTCCCAGATTGTATTTATATATCTTTGCCTTTTAGTTCCCCTTTAAACATCTGACATTCTGATCAAATGGTGGCCTCTTCTCTGCAGTTGGTAAACTTCTGTTGTTTTTTCTGTTTATCTGAAAGTGGTATGACTCTTATTTCCCTCTATGGGATGAATCCTCCTAACATTTCAACTGGAACACCACTCTGGTGGTGGAGCTCTACCTTCTGGAGTGGGCATGTGATTCATGCCAAGCTGATCATACTCCAGTCATAGTGACTGATTCGGGAATGGACATGTAACCCAATCAAAGCCAGAGATGTACAGACTCTTGCTGGGACTTCTGGGGGAAAAGATTCACTCTAAACAGTTTTGTGGATATGATGCCAGAGCTTCTATTGCTATCCTGCTGCCATCAAACAAGAACATAGAGTGGAGTTAACCCACAGAGAATGAAGCCAAGCGATGAAGGGCAAGATGCCAGGATCAGGTAACTGCATTTGCATCCCAGGTAAAAAGCTGCCTGGATTTTTCAGTTACATGAGGGAATGAATTTAATTTTTGCTTTTATCAAAAATTTTACTAAATAATCAATCCTAAATGATATACTGTCTTTCATCATCCAGGTGTCTCTAAGCCCTCTTCCTTTATTTGCAGTGTTCAAAACCATTCATCCTTTAGACCAGCTCACATGCTACCTCATCCAAAAACCATCTGCTTTCTTATGTTAAAAAAACTCTCTCCCTTTTTTGAATTCCCGGAGCATTTTACATGTTGGTCTTTTATGACACATCCCTTACTATACTGAATTACATAGGTTATCATCTGAGGGCTATTGGCAAACTGAAGGCAACCTGGCAACCCTGTCTAATGACAAGATGCTTTTGACAAAGTGAGTCTCAATTCACATCTGAATGAACAGATGAATCAATAAAATGAACGTTGTCTCTGAGTGAGCAGCACACTATGGGAAGGAGTCAGCTTTGCTTCCTGGGAAGAAGAGAACAAACCACTGCTGGAGATGCTGCAACTGTACAAGCTGCCAGATCAAGAAGAGGTAAAGAAAGAGATGGAGCTCAGTAAGGGTACAAGCCAGGCAGAACGAGCACCATGCAGAGAAAGCTGTAAGAACCCAGAAAGCAAGTATATAGAACATTCCCTTGCTCACTTCAGGTCTTCATTTAGCCAAGAATGTCATGAATGTCTGGGTCAGCTACTTACATATCCATAAAATCTCTGAACTAGCTACCATTTATTGTTTAGTGTATGCCAGGAGCTAGGTGATTTACATGCATCACCTCATTTAGTCCATAATTCAGTGAGTTAGGTATTATTCCTCCCATTTTGCCAATGAGGAAATCAAGGTGCAAAAAGATGAGTATCTTCTTCAAAGTCACATACATACTAAATGTTGGATCCTGGATTTAATCTGAGATGCCAGCCAGTGTGCAAAAAACTTAAAAAAAAAAAAAAAAGGCACAGGCTGGAGGAAAGGAAGATAAGCAGGGTGAACGGTGAGAGAGAAATGAGAAAAGGGGGGAAAAAAACTCCAGACCACTCATTTGTTTAATTTGTTAATTCTAAGAACCATTAGGAGGTGAAAAGACAGTGTCTTCAATAATTATTACTGGGAAAACTGGACAGCCACATGTAAAAGAATGAGATTAGAACATTCTCTAACACCATACAAAAAAATAAACTCAATATGCATTAAAGACCTATATGTAAGACCACACAGTATAAAACTCCTAGAGGAAAACACAGGCAGAACAGGCTTGCACATAAATCGCAGCAGATTTTTTTGAATCTGTCTCCTAAAGTAAAAGAAATAAAGGCAAAAATAAACAAATGGGACCTAATTAAACTTAAAGTTTTTGCATAGCAAAGGAAACTATAAACAAAATGAAAAGACAACCTATTGAATGGGAGAAAATATTTGCAAATGATACGACCAATGGGAGATTAGTACCCAACATATATAAGTAGTTCATACACCTCAACATCAAACAGCCCAATTAAAGCATGGGCAGAAGAACTGAAGAGACATTTTTCCGAACAGCAGATACAGATGGTCAACAGGTACATGAAAAGATGCTCAACATCACTAATCATCACAGAAATGCAAATTCAAAACCACAATGAGATACCACCCTGCACCTGTCAGAACGGCTATCACCAAAATGAACATAAATAACAAATGTTGGTGAAGATGTGAAGAAAAGGGAACCCTTGTACACAGTTGATGGGAATGTAAATTGATGCAGGCAGTATGGAAAACAGTATGGAGGTTTCTCAAATAACTAAAAAGGAGAACTAACATATGACCCAGAAACTCCACTCTAGGATATATATTGGGGGAAAAAAACACACTAAAGATTCATGCACCTCAATGTTCATAGCAGCATTATGTACGATTGCTAATATGTGGACGCAGCCTAAGTGCCCATCAATAGATAAAGAAGACCGGGTATACACATACAATGGAATGCTACTTGCCATTAAAAAGAATAAAATTTTGCCATTTGAAGCAACAAAGATGGACTTGAAATACGTTATGCTAAGTGAAATAAGTCAGACAAAGAAAGACAAATACTGTATGATGTCCCTTATATATGGAATCTAAAAAATACAACAAACTAAGTAAGTATAGCAGAAAAAAAAAAGAAGCAGACTCACAAAAATAGAGAACTAGTGGTTGCCAGTTGGAGGGACGGGCAGCAGTATAGGGATGGACGACTGGAAAGCACAAACTATTGGGTGCTAAGCAGCTCAAGGATATTGGTACAACGTGGAGAATAAAGCCAACATTTGGTAATAACTGTAAATGGAAAGTGACCTTTAAAATTTTTATAAAAAGAAACAAAAATAGTCCAATGAAAAATTGATCAAGGAGATGAACAGCAATTCACAGGAGAAGATTTGAATAAAAATGGCAAGTACACATACAAAAAGAAGCACAGACTCACTAAAAATCAAAGAAACTCAACTTGAAACAATAAGATATGACTGACCTATCAGATTGGCAAAAATTAAAAAGGGATGTGTATGAGAAAGCCTCTCTATCCACATCTTCACAAATATGGCTGTTTTATTATTAGCTTCTGTAGTAAAACTAATAGAGCTTTCATATAATAAAGCGGCAACTGAAAACTGAAAGATCATATATATGAATTTCCAAAACGTATTCTGGGGGCTCTCCCCACCAACTAGCCCCATGTAAGCATCAACCATAGGGTGGGGAGAAGCAGAGGAGCTGTGGAGGAAAACACTGTGCTGCCCACATATCCTTTACCTGTGAGTTTGGGGGGTGAAGGGCTTAGAGATTTCAAAGCACTCACCTTTTCCCTGGCTTTATGAGATAAGAGATAAGATGCACTGATTTCTATATAATGGCCAATTACTGATTAATCCAAGCCTCAGGCTTTTTTTGTAATTTACTGTCAGCATCAAAATCATAAGACCAAGTTGTGGTCACAGAAACCACAAACAGAATCTTCAGAAATATAACTGTCACGTGTTACTTGAGTTTGAGTAACATAACATTTTAATCACTTTCAAATACGTGTACTTCTCAATACTCTAAAATTTCGGTTAGATTACCATGAAACTACTTATCCATTTCATCTAACTCAGAGACATTCAAGTGACCACGGGCAATTTTTAGTATCTCTCCAGTCAAGCAGAGAAATGAAATAGTATGTATAAATTATATATAACTTTTAACCTGTAAAAAGTTCAGCCGGGCTAGAAAATCTGTGATGTAACTTCCTAGGGGTTTAAGACTTGGGTATGAGCGTTGCGCCCATATTTCTGGAACCTTTCCAACAAGCAGACTGCCAGACAGTGCCTCCAACGCAGAATCCATCACGACCACACCCCTAATAGCTTTTTCAAGGTCCCGTAGAGTGTTGCGTATAGTTTTAATTAAGCTGCAAGGAAAGCAATTGTGTCATCATCATATATATGATAATAAATATCAATATACAGTCCATCCAGAAGAAAGAGTAGGATATCATTCACGGTTTTATGGGAGTATTTCCCAAAATTTGGTCACCTCCCACTTCATAATGTAAGGTAATTTTAGGTGATACTTGGATGAACATTTTTCATTTTAATTATTACATATGCATTTTAAATATAGAAAATAATATAACTTGCACATCAAAATTGCTTTCTGGGTAATATTGCTTAAGACCAGGCTAATTTAAACAGAGAATTATTTAAGGAAAAGTATCAGGTAAATAACGTTACAGGTGACATGCAAATATGGGAAGAGTTATAAAGGCACAATGCAATGGTTGAAACTTTGGAAACACTGCATAAAAATCTAAAGTGTATATTCATTCATACCCTTATAAGTACTTTGCTTCTCACTTAGATCCCAAATTCTAAGAACATCATAAATATACCTCAAGTGAGGGTTTTGGGCTATAAGCCTAAACAACTGAGAGACAATATGTTATTATGTACAAACACATATGGTCTTTGTATTGTTGTTGCTGTTTAGTTGCTCAGTCGTGTCTGATTTTTTGTGATCTCACGGACTGGAGCCTGCCAGGCTCTTCTGTCCATGGCATCTGCCAGGGAAGAATACTAGAGTGGGTTGCCATTTTCTTCTCCAGGGGGTCTTCCTGACCCAGGGGTCAAACCCATGTCTCCTACATTGGCAGGCAGATTCTTTACAACTGAGCCACCAGGCAAGTCTAGATGTATAAGATGTATAAGTCTTTGTATAAGAGATACTAAATTCATTAAGGCATCATAGGGTTTTAATATGTCTTATTTTAAAAAGTCTGGGAAGTTAAACTTGGAAACACTAGAAAATTCATAACCAAAACAATTCTCCATTCCTTAAGCCAGTATTGAGCTTTAGAAAATTCAATTTAAAAATTTAAAGCAAATAATCTGCTTGCTATTTTAGGGTACCTACCAATCTAGATTAGACTTAGGAAGAAAGTGGGCAGAAAAATGACTAAATATGTATCTACACATAGGCTTAGATAAAGGTCATTCCAGCTTTATTTCCTGAGGAGAAGAGCAATGGATAGATGAAAAATTACGATTAATGAATATTTTTAACCAGATCTCTTTTTTCATCATCATTTTTACATTAGAAAAGGTATACTCCCTTCTGGGGCAGTATGCAACTCTAAAAAAGGAGACAAATTCTAACAAAATGGCAAGTTTTGATAATTTTTTCTTAAAATTTTGATTCAATACTGGTGTATCTTTTTATCAACTTTGGCTGGTAGCTTTCTGAATCACTGGGTGTAGAGCTCCTTACTTGTTAAATCTTTCCATTTCTTGCACTAACACAGTATTCATGCTCTCTTCATATCTCACAGGATACTTGAGCAGTGCTGATTCAATGTCAAAGTCACTTGGTAGCTAAGAGAATAAAATTTGAAGATCACGTATTACTCTCAAAATGAACAGTGTCATTCGGCTATAATATCAATAATAGTTAACATTAGGCATTTACTATGTGCCAAGAATTATGTTAAGTGCTTTCCAAATATTATGTAATCCTTGCCATACAGTTTCAGGTGGCCATTATTATCTCCATTTTACAGATAAGAACATTTAAGTACAGAGAGGTGAAGCAAATGCCTAAAGGTACACAATTCAGAAGCAGTCTGTTCAAATCCATAGGTCTCTAACACTAAGGCCCATGCTCTTTCCTATAGGATATAGCACTGAGTAGAAGATATATATTTCTAAAAAGCTGTGTAATTTTCTTTTGTAAATTGGATTTTATTTTCCATTAATAAAACTGATATATCATTTCACAACTGTTTTATATTTATTTCAACAAATTATCAACAGGCTCAAAATAGCTTTGTTTACACCACTACCAAATAATTAATGTGTAAGTGTAGCAAGGTTCCAGGGCTTAGGGAGAAAGAAAGTCACTGAGTATCTGATTTTAATGAGGCATCTCAGAGACGGTTGAGAAGAAGTGATAACAAGGACTTTGGGGGTATAAGCAAGCCCCCTGACACTGGCGTTTGCACTCTTAGAGGAATTTCCCTACGAGAAATTTCCCTATGAGGAAGGTGCCAAACTAAAAAGTTGAGCATCCAGACCGTCCCCAGGTGATGGCCCTTGGTGGTGCAAAAGAATTCTAAGTCACACTAGGCAGCATCATTCAAAGTATGACACCAGTGGTTGGTCAGCACAACCATTCTACACCAACTAAGTCCCATATGCCACCGCCAGGTAACTTCTTACTGGGGTCTTGTAAGAGCCACCATTTTGGGAGGACAAGAACCTTTCCCCAAAGACATAAATCACACAAGCAGGAGGGTCTGGGGTGAGAAGTAGCAGTCCATAGGTAGAGGCGGGAGAACGTTGGTGTGCTTTCACACTAGGGCAGCAGGCAATGATGCTCACTACTTGTCTCCAGTGACCACAGCCAGACTGAAGCTTCTAGGTCTGAGTAGGCTCTACTTAAGGAGTGGTGTAAGGCAAGGGCACTGACTGGAAGAGGAGGCTAGGTGCCATCTGAGGACTTACAAGGCAGATGGA
Organism: Bos taurus; assembly: GCF_002263795.3. Classification (NCBI taxonomy): domain Eukaryota; kingdom Metazoa; phylum Chordata; class Mammalia; order Artiodactyla; family Bovidae; genus Bos; species Bos taurus. Next base: position 43,819,159 of record NC_037349.1, on the reverse strand, counting down.
GCAGGGTCAGGCTGTGCTCTGTCAGAGTGCCTGATGCTGAAACATGGGGATAATTATAGTGCTCATCCTGGAGAGGAGCTGTGAAGATCTCTGCTTGGGGCTATAAAGTCCTCTTAGTAGTTCCCTATTCAATTTAAGGCAGAAAAAAGTGAGGAAAGAGAACACCATTTCATTCTCCCAGGGCTAAGTACACTGGAATGCAGTATGGGAGGAGAAGCTGTAGCTGCTAATTTAGTGCTGCTCTTACCTCCCTGTGCCTCCTCACTTCTGAAGTATAGATTAAACAGCATTCCATTCTTGAATCAGCAAGTTCAGACAGTTTCCCCCATTTAAAAAAAGAGTAGGTGCACCATTTTTATTTAGAAATGATAAGAAATCATATATTCAGTAGCTCCACAACTCTAGTTACTAGGAACTTAATATTTGCAGGCATTATGCAAAGCGCTTCAAATTAACGATACCCTGAATGTTCACAAGAACCTTACACAGGTGGCACTGTCATCACCACTTTTCTAGTTTGGAAACTAATGTTCAGAAAAGCAAAGTATCTCACTCAGGCATAATGTTGCTACCTGGAGTTTTCAGATTGACATTTCAGTCCCATTTTGATTTATGTTATATTCCAAGAAACACATTTTAAGCTAAATATTACCTTGTTGAGAATATCTTTGGTAATTTCTAGTAGAATCTGGTCAGTGCTTCCTGAGGATCCTGTTTGTTTGGAGCCTCCTTGGGTGAGGAGCAATGACTCAAAGAGGACTTTCGTTTGTTGAAGATCTTTGGAGATATCAACATTTTCATGTAATCCAAATATCTCAGGGTGTTGAGTAAAAGGAAGTTTCTACCAGAAAATAAATTCAACAAGCATTACAGTTTAATTGGGTACGTTAATTCATAAGGTAGACATGTGCAGACCGAAAAGGGTTAAAAATCAACTAAACATCAAACAACAGAGGGATCAAACTTTTCCAAGTCTCAGTAACTACGAGAAACAAAAACACTGTATTGAAAGCTGATTGTACCTAAGACTTGTCTAATTTTTTACATTACGGGGGACTACTTCACTATTTGCTTTTAAGAAAATCACACTTGAATCTAACCCTATTTTCAGTGACATCAGTTACCTTAATGAATTCAATGTATTCATTATAAGTGCCTTTGGGAGGGGCAAAATAGTTTCCGCTAGGAGAAAACTTATAATGAGAGTTTTCGATTATGTGTGGGTTATAAAAGTCAGCCAGCATGGTTAAGAGGAGACGTCTGTCCCAGTCATCTGTCACTCTTCCTCCGTAGTTACACTCCCCAGTCAGGTAAGAGATCGCTTCAAATGGAATTGTATCATATTCATTGATAAATAGCTGAAACAAAGCAAAAATGAAATGAGAAAAACCATAGTGTATTTCACTTCATTTCCATTCAATCAATCAATCAATCACTGATCAGTCTATACACATGGAAGTGGGGCTGGAAGAACTATCATCAGGGTTGTTTTAAAGCCTCGTGTTGTTAAGGCCCTTATCACAGCAAAGAGGCAGAATATACAGGATCCTGTGGTTCTCTAGTTGGATTGATATGGTTGGTAAAACATGACAGAAATGATGGGAAAGTACTGGAGTTGGACAGACTTGAAGTTCAAATCCTACTTCAATGGGTAAATTCACTTCTTAGCTTTGGTTTCCTCCAAAACAGGCATAATACCCACCATACAGTGTTGCTGTGAGGATTAGAATTCATGCAGATAATGTAAGTAATGTGCCTAGTTCAAAGTCTGAGTGAGCAGGAACTCATAGTGGACATTTGTTCCTCTGTTTGTTTGTTGGAGGATGCTGACCATCTCATGCGTCTCATGTTTCACTGCAAGTCTACAGAAACTGAAAACAACCAATCGCTCACTTTCTCAGTCCCCTTTGGCTAAAGCCTAGGCCTGTGACCTGGGCTTGGAATCTCAGATGCAGCCGTGCTGGACTGAACTGGAGTTTAGTGTGCAAAGAAGCAGGGACAGCGAAAGATCTTTTTTGATGACCTCATAGCAGATGAAAGTCTCAGTGGCACCTATGAGAGCTGCAGTGTCTAATATTTAACAGGGGTAGAAGGAACGCTCTCACCAGATATGGTACGATTCTAGATATGACACTGCATGCCATGGCTGTCCAGCCATCTTGGTGATTCTGTGACCTACACAATATTCTTTCAATAGATTCCTTTTCTACTGTTTTTGTTGACTGATAGAGGTAAATTGTTGATTTAACTGAGAGGAAGCTAAGAGGAGCGTATAGTGAGGACCTATACAAAGCCAACACTGAGGAGGGCACTGCCAAAAGAAAGAACTAGGGTCTTTGATAGCAACACTTTTGTTGAAAAACCCCCTCCAGAGTCTGTCTTTCCTCCGCAACTCTTTTTCACGTGAGATAAAAAGTTTCATTATGGATTAAGCCAGTTTGAATCAAGGTTCCCATTATTTGCGGCAGAAAAACTCAGATGGAAAAATATCCTTTGTAAGCCAAAATTATAATTATTACTGCCATCCAGCCAACTATTCGTGTTGTTGGGAGAAATGAATGTTATTCTAAGCAAAGGGAATTGCCTAGGGCCTGGAACACAGTAATCCCCCATCAACATTAGTCTTTCTAATTTTACCTGTAGTTGTCGAATACTGATGCGTAAGTCGGATTCATTAAATCCATATGGAATATTCCACCCAAGAGGACCAAATTTCTTTCGCTCCTGCACAAGGGCATGAAAAAAGCAAACTCCAAACAGCAACTTCTCCCAAGCCTTTAAGACAAAAATATGCAACAAGAGAAAATTCTGATCAGATTTCCGTTATTAAAATGAAGGGGACTGATGACCTTTCATTGTGAGATTCTATGATCATATATCTCTACAAACTTTTATTTAGAAAGACTATCTAAAACAATGCTCACTATAAAAAATATTAATCTCACAACTTCTACATCTTGTACAAACACTTATGCATTGCCCTTAGTCTGCATTTGTACACTGACAGTTTGGAAGGCTGTGGAACCTACTATGGATCTCACCACAGCTGGCTGGGTTCAAGGCCACCAAAGGCAACAGAGCGTCTGCTTGGAGCCATTCACCAGAGGGGACAGAGAAAAGAATGAACAAGGCCTCAAATTACCAGGGGCTTGTAATCTGGCAGGAAAACTAGCCAGGTGGGCAAGGATCACACAGAATCTGATCAGGACTGTGGCACTGAAAAGAATGAGTAATTGTGCCTTCAGGGAACAGTCTGAGGGGAAGAAGCCAGAGTGTTAACAGTGGGCACTTTATATTAAAACAAACAAACAAAAATCTTATGACTTAACAAAACCCTCCAAAGCTAGACAAACTGCAATAACATTATACATTATTAAAATGCAATAGTGCTGGAGAGACATGCCAAGATGGCAGAATACGAAGATCCTGAACTCATCTCCTTCCTTGATGCACCAAAGTTACCACTGCTTATAGAGCAGCTATCTATGAGAACAACCTGAGGAATAGCAGAAAAGATTTTCCACAACCGAAGACATAAAGAAGCAATCATAAGATGGGTAGGAGGATCACCATACCACCTTCTCCACTCTACTAAGTCCTCTTTCCAGCTAAAATCACAAATATCCTCCCTTTGTCCCAGAGCTACAAACAAAATTATTGCTCAGGACTGGGGTCACACAGAGCATCATCAAGCAGAAAGAAACAAGCTGGCTTCCAAAGAATTTGACCCTTTATCTGCAATATCATTCTTTTTCCGGTTCAAATAGGCAAATATGATAAATACCATAGTATGCATGTGTGTAAAGGGAGAGGATGGTTTTCTCTTAGTACTGATGCTTCCTTCCATGTAGGGAAATATCAATTAATGTAACACTCCTGGATTTTCTATGTTCTTAAACTCAATGGTAGAGAGAGGAGTACCTATCTAATGGGTAAATTTGGGAAAAGTTAAGCAAATAAGATTTGCTCAGCTTTTCCCTTTTCTTTCTTAGATGTGAGCTTCCTGCTGGGAAGGAAGTTTTCCTCTGTTCCTCTGGGTAGATAAACCTGCTTCATTCTGGGTTCTGTAACATTAAGTTCATTTGTTCACAGATATAATCCAAATCTTCCAACCTAGTCTGTATCAGTAATTAAGGTTATAATTTGGTTCCCATATATTTATACTTTTTTCCTGTTTCTTAACTGGTAAGAATTTGGGTAGAGAAGAGGAGTGCTATTTATTGGAACTGCTACTGTCCTCAATACCATGTGCAAAACTGTTTTACAAACAGACACACTGAAGAAGATAAATAAAAGAAGGCTGAGCAAGAGAGTTCCAGAAAAACATCTACTTCTGCTTTATTGACTACACCAAAGCCTGTGATTGTGTGGATCACAAAAAAATGTGGAAAATTCGTAAAGAGATGGGAACACCAGACCACCTTACATGCCTCCTGAGAAATCTGTATGCAGGTCAAGAAGCAACAGTTAGAACTGGACATGGAACAACAGACTGGTTCCAAATTGGGAAAGGAGTAGTACATCAAGGCTATATATTGTCACCCTGCTTATTTAACTTACTTGCAGAGTACATTATGCGAAATGCCAAGCTGGATGAAGCACAAGCTAGAATCAAGATTGCTGGGAGAAATATCAATAACCTCAGATATGCAGATGACACCACCCTTATTTATGGTAAAAAGCAAAGAGAAACTGAAGAGCCTCTTGATAAAAGTGAAAGAGGAAAGTGAAAAAGCTGGCTTGAAACTCAACATTCAAAAAACGAAAATCATGGCATTTGGTCCCATCACTTCATGGCAGATAGATGGGGAAACAATGGAAACAGTGACAGACTTTATTATTTTGGGCTCCCAAATCACTGCAAATGGTGACTGCAGCCATGAAATTAAAAGACGCTAGCTCTTTAGAAGAAAAGTTATGATCAATATAGACAGCACATTAAAAAGCAGAGACATTACTTTGCCAACAAAGTCTGTCTAGTTAAAGCTATGGTTTTTCCAGTAGTCATGTATGGATGTGAGAGCTGGACTATAAAGAAAGCTCAGCACTGAAGAATTGATGCTTTTGAGCTGTGGTGTTGGAGAAGACTCTTGAGAGTCCCTTGGACAGCTAGGAGATCAAACCAGTCAATCCTAAAGGAAATCAACCCTGAATATTCATTGGAAGGACTGGTACTGTAGCTGAAGCTCCAATTCTTTGGCCACCTGATGCAAAGAACCGACTTGTTGGAGAAGACCTTGATGCTGAGAAAGATTGAGGGCAGGAGAATAAGGAGGTGAGAGAGAATGAGTCGTTGGATGGCATCACTGTCTCAATGGTCATGAGTTTGAGCAAACTTAGAGAGATAGTGAAGGACAGGGAAGTTTGGCATGCTGCAGTTTATGGGGTCGCAAACAGTCAGACATGACTTAGTGACCGAACAACAACACTGAAGAGTGTTATTAATATGTCAAAACATTATTATTAGAATTTCCATGAAGACAGATTTTTTTTGGTGGTGGTGGTGTCTATTTTATTCTCACTGCCTTATATTTAGTACCTAACACACATATTGTTGAAACAATAAAAAATAATGTGAAAATAGACTGCTAAAGGCACTGTTGGACTTTTGTACAAACTAAGATATATTCATTCACTCAGTTCAGTTCACTCAGTCGTGTCCGACTCTTTGCGACCCCATGAACTGTAGCACACCAGGCCTCCCTGTCCATCACCACCTGCCAGAGTCTACCCAAACCCATGTCCATTGAGTCAGTGATGCCATCCAACCATCTCATCCTCTGTCGTCCCCTTCTCTTCCTGCTCTCAATCTTTCCCAGCATCAGGGTCTTTTCCAATGAGTCAGCTCTTCACATCAGGTGGCCAAAGTATTGGAGTTTCAGCTTCAACATCAGTCCTTCCAATGAACACCCAGGACTGAACTCCTTTAGGATGGACTGGTTGAATCTCCTTGCAGTCCAAGGGACTCTCAAGAGTCTTCTCCAACACCACAGCTCAAAAGTATCAATTCTTTGGCACTCAGCTTTCTTTACAGTCCAACTCTCACATCCATACATGACTACTGGAAAAACTATAGCCTTGACTAGATGAACCTTTGTTGACAAAGTAATGTCTCTGCTTTTTAATATGCTGTCTAGGTTGGTCATAACTTTCCTTCCAAGGAGTAATCATCTTTTAATTTCATGGCTGCAGTCACCATCTGCAGTGATTTTGCCCAAAAAAATAAAGTCTGACACTCTTTCCACTGTTTCCCCATCTATTTGCCATCCATCCATGGGACTGGATGCCATGATCTTAGTTTTCTGAATGTTGAGCTTTAAGCCAACTTTCTCCCTCTTCTCTTTCACTTTCATCAAGAGGCTCTTTAGTTCTTCTTCACTTTCTGCCATAAGGGTGGTGTCATCTGCATATCTGAGGTTATTGATATTTCTCCCAGCAATCTTGATTCCAGCTTGTGCTTCCTCCAGCCCAGCGTTTCTCATGATGTACTCTCTGCATATCAGTTAAATAAGCAGGGTGACAGTATACAGCCTTGACGTACTCTTTTTCCTATTTGGTACCAGTTGTTGTTCCAAACTGTTGTTCCATGTCCAGTTCTAACTGCTGCTTCCTGACCTGCATACAGGTTTCTCAAGAGGCAGGTCAGCTGGTCTGGTATTCCCATCTCCTTCAGAATTTTCCACAGATTATTCACTCAATAAATATTTATTTGAATATCTACTACACGTGAAGCAGAACACAAACTATTGGGAATAAAATGATGAGCAAGATAGGTACAATTTCTGTCTTCTTAGGAAATGCGTAAAGTTTAGTATTAAATAAAATATTTATGTTCTCATATTTTTCACTGTAAAACACATTTTAAAAGTTCCAGAGGCTGAATATTACCAGTTCCTTTCCTTCACATCCACTGAAAAACTCAGGATCAGAAACTGGATCAGTGAGGTAAGACTGGAGAAGATTTAGCCGAAGACCAGTAGGAGGTTCATTAGTCATTTTGACTCCATTCTGTAGAATTGTTACTGGGAACTGAGACAGAACAAACAAAGAGCATTACTCTAGATAACCACTCAAGTCTTAAAAATGCATACAGTAGTGGATTAAAAGTAGGTATAAGAGAGGACTCCAGAAATATTTTTTAAAACCTCGTAATGTTAAGCATTTAAGATATACAGTGTAATAGTTAACCAAATAAATGTACTAAAATCCATAAGAAATAAACATACTTTTGGAGATGGGTAACTTGTGAGCCAAAGCCTAAAGGATGAGTTACAGGCTTCAGGAGAAAAATCTTCACATATTTTTTCTAACATGGGCATCCAGGAGACAGCGAGGTGACAATTCTGTAGGCAAACCCAAGTTCCTTCCTCTATTGCTGCTTTAACCATTTTTGTTGCAATGGGTCCTTGTCCCTGTCCCAGTGAAATAGCTTGAAATTTATTTCCAGACATAGCTTTATCATTTGCAAATTTTAGGAGGCCTAAGAGGGCATAAAAATAAATGGTTTCACTGCTTATTCTAAAATTATAAAATATGCTTTATGTTTCAGTATATAACAAGCATTTAACTGTGAAAAATTCTAGTTATTACTTTTCCTTATAAATACCAAATTTACTAAGTGATTTATAATCATCCAGGAAATAGATACTGAACAAGACGATTTATTATTTCTTAAAGTTGGCAGTAGGCTTCCCTGGTGGCTCAGGTATAAAGAGTCTGCCTGCCAACACAGGAGACAAAGGTTTGATCCCTGGGTCAGAAGATCCCCTGGAGAAGGAACTTGCAATCCACTCCAGTATTCTTTCCTGGAAAAATTCCATGGACAGAGGAGCCTGGCAGGCTACAGTACATTGGGTCACAAAAGGTTCGAACACAACTTAGTGACTAAACAACAACAAAAGTTGATGGTATATGCTTACTGGCCATGGGATCTGCTCCTGGAGACAACACAAAAATTAAGGGAATGGTGCAATTTGAATCCAAATAACTCTTTGTCAAATCAAATGGTGGAGGCTCTACAAACTTTTTCCCTAGTTTGTCAGTTACATAATTAGTTATAGCTGGAGTTATCTGTTGAAGAGAGAAAAAATACAATCTTTAGAGTAATTTTTACTTCACAAAACAACTTTTTTCCTGAAAACTGACAAAGAGCAAACTCTGAGTCTAATGGACAAGAAAAACATGCAGTATATGATAGGCAAAGTTCTAGTTTTCCTAATATACAAAAAGTACCTATAAAGTAATGGACAAGACTAACAATCCAAGAGAAAATGGGCAAAGAAGATAAACAGTTTATAGAAAATGAAATAGAAATGGATCTTAAACATGTGAAAGGATGTTCAATCTCATTCAGTATAGCAGAGACTGCAAACTGTCCCATTCTGTGTCTCCTATTGGTAACAGAACCCCAAGTTTTCCCAGCCTTTCATGCAGCAAGATGTGGCCAAGTTTTGGTCAGAGAAATACAAATAGAAATTATATATGGAGCTTCCAGATTCTATTTTTATAAGGAAACTGTTTGCTTTCAACACTCTCTTCTCCTGTTCAACAGAAGTGGTGTTTATGAGCTAGCTTCAATCTCACTGACAAGGACCAAACTTCAGGAGACTTCTCTAGCATGAGAAAAGAAACTTGAGTCCCTGGATGATCTTAAGAATCTCTGTACCCTGCCAGCTTTCAAGCATTTGCTCAGGGCTCTTAGGAAAGATGGAGATTAACTTCTATTTCATTTAAGCTACTGTATTTTAGGTCTCTTTGTTACAGAAGCTTAGTCTATACCCTAATACTTAAAAATAAGAAAAATACAGATTATAATTAGTTGCTGAGTTGTGTCTGACTCTTTGCAACCCCACAGATTGTTAACCTGTCAGGCTCCTCTGTCCATGGGATTCTTCAGGCAAGAATACTAGAGTGGGTAGCCATTCCCTTCTCCAAGGGATCTTCCTAACTCCAGGGGATCTTCCTAACCTAGCACTCCCACACTGCAGGAAAGATTCTTTACCATCTGAGCCATCCTTATCAGATGGTTAAATAAATGGGACATCAATAGCCTCTGTGTACTCATCCCTAGACTGTTTATTTTTCACAGTAGGCTAAAACCTGTTAGCTCAAAAGTCCATTGGCACTAAATTCAAAATATTACATATTCAACTGTTTTAAACATAGCCTAAATAAGCAGATTTTTAGCCATTTAGAGCCTGTCTACTTTGCGGCAGACAAAGGATGAGATGGTTGGATGGCATCACTGACTCAATGGACATGAGTTTGAGCAAACTCAGGGAGACAGTGAAGGACAGGGAAGCCTGGTGTGCTGCAGTTCACAGGGTCTCGAAGGGTCGGACACGACTTAGCGAATGAACAACAATAGCAGATTCGACACTACAAAAGAAGAAATCACCACATTTAAAGACAACAATAGAAACTGTCCAACTGAGGCAAAGTGATACAAAAAATTTTAAAGTAATTAACAGAATATCAGACAACTGTGGTATAATATCAAGTAGTATGCATGCTAAGTTACTTCTCATGTCAGCCTCTGTATGACCCTATGGACTGTAGGCCCCCAGGCTCCTCTGTCCATGGGGATTCTCCAGGCAAGAATAGTGGAGTGGGTTGCCATGCCCTCCTCATCAAGCAGTGTAATGTATATTTAATTGAAATCATGGGCATAAAATATTTGAAGAAATAATAGCCAAAGTTTTTCTCGAGTTGAAGAAAACTATAAATTTACAGATCCAAGGACCTCAGTGAACCCATCTGAGCATCTGAAATGAAGGTTAAAGTACCAAATAATAGTAACTTTAAACCTAGTGTTTTATAAATGGCAGATTATCTGGGTTCCAAATAGAACCCATCTGTTTTTTACCTTATCAGGTCTTAAGCACCGAAGAATGATTATTTTCTGTAGTTCATTTAGCCTTGTATCCATTGGTGCTGGAAATTTAGCATTGTGTGGCTCCTTACTGTCATAGATCTCCCGCCATTCAGATACATTGTCATAAAAATGATCCCTAACGGAAAGAAAAGCTTAACAATTATCCTTTCACTGAGAAAAACTGAAAGAGATCATTGAATGAGGAGATGAATCAAGACAGTTTTATAACTGTTTTTTAAAGATCACTAGATTACAGATTTACCCATCACCATTCAGTGCTAAGTCATCATGTTTAAACAAGTACCTGAGTCCTCTGAAGGCAGGAAATTCACTTGCACGACAAATTTCCTCCCAGCTTTTATCCTGCAGCCAAGTTGGATCAGGATTTTTCTCAGCACTCTTAAGACTTACTCCTCCAGTTAAAAGAAACATCAGTTCTTGGTATTCAATCTCTTTCTTTGCCCTGTGTTCCCAAAATAAGGACTGTTGTAAATTGTTTTAACATTAAATGAAGTCAATTTCTGCTTCTATAGCATGGATAAAACAATCAGAATGGACTTATATTACTGCTATTAACAAGTAGAAAAAACAGAAAAAAAAATCAAAGAAACAATTATTTTTAGAAATTGTAATAGCCAATGAAGGACTGTGGTACCTGAAAAAAAAGGGAGACAAGGTGATCCCTATGATTGCCTCAGCTATCTGCCTGGAGGCACCTTTCAGACTATAAAACAGGGGAGGGGGAAATCAAAATCAGAAACTAGGAGTATTGTGGAGTTGAAGAGAAAGAGGTCAGAGTTAAGGAAGGCTGAGGTGACTGGAATTTGTGGGCAGAGTACTAGAGGTGGGAGAAGGCAATGGCACCCCACTTCAGTACTCTTGCCTGGAAAGTCCCATGGGCAGAGGAGCCTGGTAGGCTGCAGTCCATGGGGTCGCTAAGAGTCGGACACGACTGAGCGACTTCACTTTCATTTTTCACTTTCATGCATTAGAGAAGGAAATGGCAACGCACTCCAGTGTTCTTGCCTGGAGAATCCCAGGGACGGGGGAGCCTGGTGAGCTGCCATCTATGGGGTCGCACAGAGTCGGACACGACTGAAGTGACTTAGCGTAGCAGCAGCAGTACCAGAGGGAGGGAGATTCATGGAAAAGGAGCTCCAGAAATCTGCATACATATCCTCTTGATTCTTTTATTAAATTCCAAGTTATGTATGTGGATGGTAAAACTCTATGAACCCAGGCAAAGAATATCTGGGGAGCTGTAAACTAAGTAGCTATCGAAACTCACACAGGACTTAAGATATGAGTTATTGCCAACTAGACTTGAATCTTGATTGAACACCAGGACAGTTCAGTGGTGACACTGGAGGGATTATACTTTAGTAGAGCTAACCTAGCTGTAGAATAAAGTCTATTCTAAAACTGCTGTAAGAAAGTGTAAAAAGAAAAGGGCCTGAAAAGGTCAAATGATTCAGTATAATTTAAACACATGCAAAGTAAAGTCTAGAGCAGAATAAAATCTAGAGCTCTTAAAGAAATATTAATAATAAAATAATAATAATAAAACCCAGCATTTACCAAAGTAAACTTCACAGCATCCATAACCAGGAGAAAAATCAGTATGTAGATACAGACATAGAAGTGGTAGAGATGATATAACAAGCCAACAAGAATGTTAAAAGAGCTATTATAAATACGCTGAAGGAGTGAAAGTGAAACATGAACATAATGAAGACAGAATTGGGCAATATAAAGAAAATAATCAATGAAACTTCCAGAGATAAAATATTAAAATCACGATAACCCTGTATACGAGACAGCAAAAGAGACACTGATGTATAGAACAGTCTTATGGACTCTGTGGGAGAGGGAGAGGGTGGGAAGATTTGGGAGAATGGCATTGAAACATGTGAAACGTCATGTATGAAACGAGATGCCAGTCCAGGTTCAATGCACGATGCTGGATGCTTGGGGCTGGTGCACTGGGACGACCCAGAGGGATGGTGTGGGGAGGGAGGAGGAAGGAGGGTTCAGGATGGGGAACACATGTATACTAATTAAATAATTTTCTATTAAAGAAAAAAAAATATTAAAATCTGAAAGAAAAATTCACTGAATTTTTCTCAGGTTTATAAAACCTGAAAGTATCCATTACCAGATGGTGACTGCAGCCGTGAAATTAAAAGATGCTTACTCCTTGGAAGGAAAGTTATGACCAACCTAGATAGCATATTCAAAAGCAGAGACATTACTTTGCCAACAAAGGTTCATCTAGTCAAGGCTATGGTTTTTCCTGTGGTCATGTATGGATGTGAGAGTTGGACTGTGAAGAAGGCTGAGTGCCGAAGAACTGATGCTTTTGAAGTGTGGTGTTGGAGAAGACTCTTGAGAGTCCCTTGGACTGCAAGGAGATCCAACCGGTCCATTCTGAAGGAGATCAGTCCCGCGTGTTCTTTGGAAGGAATGATGCTAAAGCTGAAACTCCAGTACTTTGGCCACCTCATGCGAAGAGTTGACTCACTGGAAAAGACTCTGATGCTGGGAGAGATTGGGGGCAAGAGGAGAAGGGGACGACAGAGGATGAGATGGCTGGATGGCATCACTGACTCGATGGACGTGAGTCTCAGTGAACTCTGGGAGTTGGTGATGGACAGGGAGGCCTGGCGTGCTGCCATTCATGGGGTCGCAAAGAATCGGACACGACTGAGCGACTGATCTGATCTGATCCATTACCAGAAGACTTATACTATAAGAAATGTTAAAGGAAGCTTCAAGGAGATGCAAATTTGAATCAACAAAAAAGAATAAAGAGCATCAGGAATGGTTAACTAGAAGATAAACATAAAAAGTATTGTCCTATAATTTGTCTCTTTAAAAAATAATTGACTATTTAGAGCAAAAGAGCAATGTGCTGCAGGCTTTATAACATATGTACAAGTGAAATATAAAACAATAAAACAAAAGCTACAAGGGAGAGATGAGAGTATATTGTTTTAAGGTCTTATATATATATAATATATATATATACATACACACACAAATATATATACTTTTCTCTCTACCCTTATACCTTTTACCTTATACCTGTCATATATATATGCAAATCAAAAGATATACTATAACCCTAACAAATCACTAAAATAATAAAAAATAAAATTATAGCTAATAAATGAACAAAGGAGATAAACTGGAATCACAAAAATAGTCAAAGAAAAACAGAAAATGAGGAAATGCAATAAAGAACAGATTGGCAAAACAGAAAATAAAATCATAAGACAGTAGATTTAAATATAACTCTATTATCTCATTAAATATATATAGTCTAAATGATTTTATTAAAGGCAGTGATTATCAGATTGGATAAGTAAGCCCCTACTACATGCTATCTACAAATCTAGTTTAAATATAAAACAAATAGGTTAAAAGTATGGAAAAATATATACGATGCTAACAGTACTCAAAAGAAAGCCGGAGGGGCTACAATAATATCATAGAAAGTAGATTTCAGAGCAATGGTATTACCAGGGATTTTAAAAGGTCAAATAGATTTATCAGATCAATATAACAGTCCTAATCATTTACACATCTAATAACAAAACATCAAAACACAAAGTAGTATTGATGGAACTGCAGGAGAAATCTCTGCAGAGATTCCAGATCTCTCTCAATAATTGAACAAATAGAAAAGCAACAAGAATATAGAAGATATATGGACCATCTTAACCTTCTTGACTGTTTTAGAACATTCCACCCAAGAACAGCAAAATTACACAGTCTTTTCAAGAGCACATAGAACATTGACAAAGATAGATCATATTCTGGGCCACCTAATATCTCATTCATAAAATTTCTGGAATAGGAATAACTATGGAGACAGAAAGCAGATGAGTGTTACTGGGGCTGGTAGTAGGAGCAACAATTGACTAAATTGCCACAAGGAAACTTCTGGGGATGATAGAAGTATCCTAAAACTGGATTTGGGTGATGGCTGCACAATTGTATAAGTGTACAAAAAAATCATCTACCTGTATTCTTACAATGGGGAGACTGCATGATATGTCAATTATATCTAATAAAGCTGAAAGAACAAAAGGGTATCTCTATTGAGTAACTTCCATCTACATTAATAGAAAAAGGTGCAAAAGAACATTAACAGTGTATTCCCTTTGTGTAGAAAACCATATACAAATTATATAAACAGATATTTAGATACAGATATATACATACCCTTCACAAAAATTTATTTGAAATGGATCATAGACCTAAATGTAAAATGCAAACCTATGAAATTCCTAGAACATAGGAAAAAATCTAGGAGGCTTTAGGTATGGCAATAACTTTCTAGATACAATACAAAAGGCATGATCCATGAAAGAAAGAATTGATAAGATGGACTTCATTAAACTTTACAACATCTGCTCTGTGAAAGACACTGTCAAAAGCATGAGAAAGCAAGCCACACACTGGGAGAAAATATTTCCCAAAGATGTATCTGATAAAGGACTGTCATCCAACTCAACAATAAAAAATGAACAATCAAACCAATTAATAAATGGACAAAAGCCCTTACAGATACCTCACCAAAAAGATAACAAATAAGCAAACTTCATTATCATATATCATTAGTGAAAATGATAATGATATATCATTATCATTGAATTGAAAATTAAAACAAGACAACACTCCACATCTGTTTGGTGAAATCCAGAACACTGACAAGACCAAATGCTAGCAAGGTTGTGAAGTAACAGGAAATCTCATTCACTGCTGATAGAACGCAATGGATTATGAGATGTGCACTATATGCTTGTTGGGTCTCTTCTGGGACCTGTTATGTAAAACAGGTTTAAACTTCCACTTAGGACCCATTTTCAAAGTAATTTTCACAGAGAAAATATGAATCAAGAAGGAAAATCTTTTAATAATTTAATGGTCCCATAAGTAAGAAAGTAAATTACTCCTCCAGCACTTTATTCTGCTCAATATGTGCTGGCTTCTGAGTTCCTGCTTCTTCCAGAATGTGGGTCAGTATCAACATTCAGGATCCCAAGGACCACAAGCCAAGATTCCTAAAAAGCTGAGGTGCCACATGGAATATCTTGGAAGACAGTCTCTTACAAAACTAAATATAGCAAATTCCCATCTGCTATCTATTTTACACATGGTAATGTAAGTTTCCATGTTACTGTCTCCACACTCATGGAACTCAAACAGGGGCTCTATATCAACCTAGAGGGCTGGGATGGGGAGAGAAATGGGAGGGAGATTCAAGAAGGGGGGGACATATGTATACCTATGGCTGATTCATACTGATGTTTGAGAGAAAAGAACAAAATTCTGTAAAATAATTACCCTTCAATTAAAAAATAATTTTAAAAAAACTTAATACACTTATTCATGATCCAGCAATCACACTTAGTATTTAACTAAATAAGCTAAAACATACATATATCCAAAAACCTGCACACAAATGGTTTCAGCAGTTTTATTCATACTTTTCAAAACTTGTAAGCAACCAAGATGTCCTTCAGTAGGTGAACAGATAAACTGTAGTATATGCAGACAATGAAATGTTACTCAGTGCTAAAAAGAAATGAATCATCAAGCCATGAAAAGACAGAGAAGCTTAAATGCATATTAAGTGAAAGAAGCCAATCTAAAAACCCTATTTTTTTTTTCTTTTGGCCATGCCACACACCAACGGTGGTATCTTAGTTCTCTGACCAGGCCCAGCAGTGAAAGTGCCAAGTCCTAACCACTGGAATGCCAGGGAATTCCCTGAAAAAAAAAACTATTTCCTTAGATGAATGGTAGTTACACAGATTTTTTGCTTTGTAGGAATTTACTAGACTGTTGAACATTTTTTGAGTTCTTTTGTATAACCCAAATTTTAAAAGTCGAACATAAAAATACCAACACTACTAGAGAGAAATGAACTAAATTCACGACTGAAAAACAGAGTAAAAAAACATGATATCCTTCTGTGAGAAGCCACTGATTAGGTTTTCAGGGTAGGTTTTTAAAATAAAGAAAAAGCAAGTAACTTACAAAAGGAGGTTGGCACACAATAAAAAGGAAAACAATAGCTTGTCCTTCTCGAACAGTGACCGGCATATATTACAATATAAGTTGTATGTAAAGTGGTCATTTAAATATCTTAGGCGCTTTTCCAAAATTTTGGATTTGTTACTGAAAGGTTAAAAAAAAGAAAATATATTGAGTCAAGTAAATCTAAGAAAAAATAAGTTACACATGAATTAACATACACATTTTATTTTATCAAAATAACCACTGTTAAAAACATGAAACTACACACACACACATACACACACATACACATGAGTGCATATTAAAAAATGGTGAAATCTGAATAAGCTCTCTGGATTGTACCAATATAAATTTTCTGGTTGTGATACTGTATATAGTTACAGAAGAAGCTATCGTTGGAAGGGAACCCGCGTGCACTATTGGTGGAAATGTAAATTGATACAGCCATCATGAAAAACAGCACAGAGGTTTCTCAAAAAAATTAAAAATAAAACTACCATACAATCCAGCAATTCCACTTCTGAGTATTTACCCCTAAAAAACTCCAAAAAACACAAACTCAAAAGATATGTGTACCCCTATGTTTACTACAGCATTATTGTTTTCCTAACTGAAGTATAGTTTAAGTACAGCACAGTAATTCAGATATATACACTTCTAAAAGTGTTTCCAAAGTGGATGCACTATATTACGAGGGTTCCATTCACATCCTCGTCGACTTGCTATTGACATTTATGTCAATTCTTCAGCTTGAATATCCTCCATCATGTACGGTGAGTTAATTCAAATTCCAAATCCCAGCTGGGAAAGCTTAGGGATTTCAATCACTCAGGAAAGACTGTTCCACCAAGAGCCCATGTAGAACACATATGCTAGGCTCAAATCATATTTTTTTCCTACTTAACAAGTTACTTAATACCAGACATTGTTAAAAATACTTTACAAATATTATCTTTTAATTCTCAAAAGAACTCTTAAAGGTAGGTTCTATTATTATCCCTATTTTACAGATAAGGAAAATTGAGGCAATTACAGAAAAGTTAACTGTCTTGCCTATATTCATGTAGCTATTTAATTGAAATTAAACTTCAGTTAAACTGAAATTTACTCCCTTGGAAGAACTGAAATTTAATCCCTTACTCCAGTCTAATTCCAAGATCTGTGTACATTCATTAATTGATTAAAGTGAAAACATCTAGCAAATGATTAGAAATGTGGAGCTGAAACTTAGGGACCTCAAGGCTGGAGGAAGATAAACTGGAGTTGCTAGCAAAGATAGGTTATTGCCTTAGCAAAATATTTAAAAGAAAGGTGGGGAAAGGACTAAAGCTAATCCCTCTATGCTTAAATCTTGAGTAGGAGTGAAATAAAACTTAGAATAGAAGAGAGGTCTGCTTGCTTGCTTTCTCCTTCTTCCTTTCCTTCCTTGCTCCCTCCCTTCCTCCCTTTCTTCCTCCCTTCTTTCCCATCCTTCCTTCCTTCACTTCTTCCTTCATTCCTTCACTTCTTCCTTCATTCCTTCACTTTCCCATATTTTGTAATCATCAATAATGAATATGTATTATATATAAATAATAAGAAAAGCTATATATTTTAAATAGAAAGGATGGTGAAAATACAACCTAGGGAGAATGAATGATGCTAGAGAATGTTTACCTGTCATGAATAGAGTTGATATAAAGGTTCACAAACCAGATGAGAGAGTACTGGTACATGGGATCGATGTTAGCCAGGTCTGCAATGCTAAAGAATAACACTGATGAATGTTTAGCAATAGGTCTATAACCTTCTCGAGACTCTGCTATTTTGAGTTCTGTTTTTTCTGCAATCTGGAAGAAGAGAAAAATCAAGATGAAGAAATAGGAGATGTGTTTTAATTATATATATTTCATACAATGAAATTTATATTAAAAATATCCCCTAAGTTAATGACAAAATTATACGGGCATGGATTACATGAAAGGGCTTTATTATGCAAACATCTATAAAGAAAGAAAGGGAAAGAAAGGAAGTAAAGAACTAGGGAGACAGGGAAGAGAATGAAGAGAGAGTGGAAAGAAGGAAGGTAAAAGAAAGAAAAATATCTTTACAGATCAAAGGTGTAACTACCCATCAATTATCTCTTTCTTATTTGAGGACGACAAAGCTGTCAATCTCTGCTTATTCTTTGCCTTAATCTGACATGTATCTACTATTGTCACTCACCCTCTTTCAAACCTAGACAGCATACTAAAAAGCAGAGACATCACTTTGCCAACAAAGTTCCGGATAGTCAAAGCTATGATTTTTCTAGTAATCACATAAGTGTGAGAGAGGTGGACCGTAAAGAAGGCTGAGTGCGGAAGAACTGATGCTTTCAAACTGTGGTGCTGGAGAAGATTCTTGAGAGTCCCTTGGACAGCTAGGAGATCAAATCTGTCAATCCTAAAGGAAATCAACCCTGAATCATTGGAAGGACTGATGCTGAAGCTGAAGCACCAGTGCTTAGGCCATCTGATGTGAAGAACTGACTCATTAGAAAAGACCCTGATGCTGTGAAAGATTGAGGACGGGAGAAGAGGGTGACAGAGGATGAGATGGTTGAATGGCATCGCCAACTCAATGGACATGAGTTTGAGCAAACTCAGGGAGATAGGGAAGGACAGGCAAGCATGGTGTGCTACAGTCTATGTGGTTGCAAAGAGTCCAACATGACTTAGTGACTGAACACCCTCTTTTAATAGGTCAGAGACAGAGGGAGAAGGAGAGAGAGAGAAAGTGTGTATATGTGTATGGTTTAAGGCACCAACATGTTACCAGAACCCAGCACAAAGTCTAGCAAATCAAGAATTTGGAAGTATTTGTTGGCTGTTTATTTGTTGTTCTTGTTACATTAAGAACATCTTTTTTTTTTCAGTGAGATTCTCATAATTTTAACTTTTTTCTAATAGGGGTATAGATAGATAGATATTCAACCTCCAAAAGAAAAAAAAAATTTCTTCAAGACAACAGTCATTCCAATGACAACTCAGTATGCTAGGGTGATATTCTATAGGAAAAACGTATAGAGCACTTTTCCAACCCACTCTCCCTTCTTTGGACATGCTGTCCACAAACTCTGCTGAATAAGTTGCCTATGTAGCCACATTTATACTGAATGATCCTGTTTTAAGCTGATTCAATCAGGTGGTAGGGACAGAACCGGACCCAATATTAGCTAATACATTTTCCCTCCAGAGAATTAGATCTTCAGGAGCATCAAAAACTGCAATCAGGTGGTGCTCAGCCTTAGAGCTAAAAGGTAATGGTATCAGAGTTGGTTTATATGTGCAAGATAAAAGTACAAAGTAACAGTACAGAAGTTTTACAGAAAAGAACTTGGTCTCCAGATGGAGCAGAATGAAGCATGTATGAGGACCACACAACCTTAGAGAAAAGGAGAGACAAAGAGCATAGAAATTTAACACTTTCCCTTCATTCCTGAGGCCTACATGTACTTCCTACACTGGGGAAAATAAAATATCCCCAATTTGAGTGGGTTTGTGTTCCTTACAAGCAAACTTTCCCCCAAATTACAGTATAACTACAATTAAAAGTAAGTTTTGAAGCTCCATCTTGACTATAACTAAAACAAAGTTATCAACAATGGAAATGAATGACACCTTTACAAAAGAAAGTATGATCTTAGTATTCTCATTTAAATCTTCTGTTATTTAACCCTTAATTTTTCAGCCAAGTACTATTTACCACTGCAGTGATCAACACAAATAAATGATTACTTTTTAGTCATCAATGCAAAAAAATGATTACTTTTCAGCGATCAGTGCAAAAAAATAGAGGAAAACAACAGAATGGGAGAGACTAGAGATCTCTTCAAGAAAATTAGAGATACCAAAGGAACATTTCATGCAAAGATGGGCACAATAAAGGACAGAAATCGGATGGACCTAACAGAAGCAGAAGATACTAAGGAGAGGTAGCAAGAACTATACAAAAAAGAACTTCATGATCCAGAGGACCACAATGGTGTGATCACTCGCCTAGAGCCAGTCATCCTGGAGTCTGAATTCAAGTGAACTTTAGAAAGCATCACTACAAACAAAGCTAGTGGAGGTCATGGAATTCCAGGTAAGCTATTTCAAGTCCTGAAAGATGATACTGTTAAAGTGCTGCACTCAATTCGCCAGCAAATTTGGAAAACTCAACAGTGGCCATATGATTGGAAGAGGTCAGTTTTCATTCCAATTCCAAAGAAAGGCAATGCCAAACAATGTTCAAACTACTGCACAATTGCACTCATCTCACACACTAGCAAAGTAATGCTCAAAATTCTCCAAGCCAGGCTTCAACAGTATGTGAATTAAGAACTTCCAGATGCTCAAGCTGGATTTAGAAAAGACAAAGGAACCAGACATCAAAATGCCAACATCTGTTGGATCATCAAAAAAGCAAGAGAGTTCCAGAAAGACATCTCCTTGACTATGCCAAAGCCTTTGATTGTGTGGATCACAACAAAATGCAGAAAATTCCTAAAGTGATGGGAATACCAGACTGCCTGACTTGCCTCTTGAGAAATCTGTACGCAGGTCAGGAAGTAACAGTTAGAAATGGACATGGAACAACAGACTGGTTCCAAATAGGGAAAGGAGTACATCAAGGCTGTATATTGTCACCCTGCTTATTTAACTTATATGCAGAGTACATCATGTGAAATGTACTGGACTGGATGAAGCATAAGCTGGAATCAAGACTGCCAGAAGAAATATCAATAACCTCAGATATGCAGATGACACCACCCTTATGGCAGAAAGTGAAGAGGAACTAAAGAGCCTCTTGATGAAAGTGGAAGAGGAGAGTGAAAAGATGGCTTAAAACTCAAATGAGCTGACTCATTTGAAAAGACCCTGATGGGGGAAAGATTGAGGACAGGAGGAAGAGGGACAACAGAGGATGAGATGGTTAGATGGCATCACTGACTCAATGGACATGAGTTTGGGTAGGCTCTGGGAGTTGGTTCTGGACAGGGAGGTCTGGCGTGCTGCAGCTCGTGGGGTCACAAAGAGTCAGACACAACTGAGCGACTGAACTGAACTGAACTGAAAACTCAACATTTAAAAAACAAAGATCATGGCATTCAGTCCCATCACTTCATGGCAAATAGATGGAAACAGCGAGAGACTTTATTTTCTTGGGCTCCAAAATCACTGCATATGGTGACTGCAGCCATGAAATTAAAAGATGCTTGCTCCTTAGAAGGGAAGTTATGACCAACCTAGACAGCATATTAAAAAGCAGAGACATTACTTTGCCAACAAAGGTCTGTCTAGTCAAAGCTATGGTTTTTCCAGTGCTTATGTATGGATGTGAGAGTTGGACTATAAACAAAGCTGAGCACCGAAGAATTGACGCTTTTGAACTGTGGTGTTGGAAAAGACTCTTAAGGGTCCCTTGGACTGCAAGGAGATCCAACCTGTCCATCCTAAAGGAAATCGGCCCTGAATATTTATTGGAAGGACTGATGCTGAAACTAAAACTCCAATACTTTGGCCACCTGATGGGAAGAACTGACTCACTGGAAAAGACCCTGATGAGATGAGATGGATGGCATCTCCGACTCAATGGACATGAGTTTGAGTAAACTCCGGGAGTTGGCGACGGACAGGGAGGCCTGGCGTGCTACAGTCCATGAGGTGGCAAAGAGTTGGACATGACTGAGCTACCGAACTGAACTGAACTGAACTGAACCGAACTGAACCGAACCATTTACCATTCAGTTCAGTTCAGTTCAGTTTGCTTACTGTTAATGGTAAATGTTAATTTACATTACATTTACCATTAACAGTAAGAAGAGTAAATAATAATTTAACTCAGGTTCCAAGGCTTGCTCTATAGTATATTTATAAATAGCATTACATTTACATATACTTGAACCCTTAGTATGAACACATAGAGATTTTTTATTAATTGTTATTAATTACCTAAAATCAAACAATTTGTTATTTTCTAACAAATAAACATTGTGAGCATATGATGTTAAAAAATTGAAGTGTGAAATTCACCAGGAGGAGAATTTATTATCTGTAAAAATTTCCTGATATTTATATATATTATATATTTATACAGTAATATTTATATATTTTATATTTATATATATTATACTTCCCTAGAATCCACTAGAATGTATTTTAGTCATGACAACTTTTGTTGGGGGGAAACCTCTGGAACCTATAGAACAAATCCTTAAAGTTTCACTTGTGTTTGTTTAATCTTATGGTTTGGGACAAAAAGGAAGGTGGGTTTTAGACTACGTGCAAAGACTTGCTGTGAAGATGTGTTTTCTGACCTTGAGTGGGTGGAACAGAAGTCATGGCCATATACAGAGCAAGTTTTGAATCAAAATATATAGAGATTTCTAAATTATGTTTGTAAAGATCAACGAGACCCAGTCAAAAAGACAAGATTAAATTTCTCTCTCTTTGTAAGATAAAGTATTTGAACAAATAAATATTGATATCTACTTTCCTCTTTGAGCCTAATAGAAAATAAGCTGATAAATGCTTCTTGTCTTTTCTTTCACTTTGAAAAAAATGTGGTGAGAGGAGAGTGAGGAATGGGCTCTGTTTTGATAGACAGTAATTGGGAAGGTAGACATTATCAAATATCTCAGCCATGGACCCCAGGTGAGAGGCTACTCTGAGACATTACTCCTTTTGGCTCTCTTGAAATGAAAAACACAAGCACAAAACAAAACAGTACACCCAGAGAGAGTCGTTTCCCTCACATTCACATAAACTAAACCCATCCCAAAGGGAAGTCCTCTCCCCCAAAAACGGGTGAGTGAGGTAGGGTGCAAACAGAAGGATGCCGAGCAATTAGTGAAATTTCTACTTAGGATTCTCCTTATTTTTTAATTATCCCAATACTAAAGATATGTTTAGTTCATTGGGTGGGCTATAGAGGATAGAAGGGTCTGAAAATCATTAAAGTAAGCCTACTGAAGTCAATCTGTATTATCATTTCATTGTGTAAACTTGGGGCTTAACTATTTTTTCTGGGCCCTGCTCTTCTCAACTATGAAATGCTAAAATGACTAATAGCTAAGGCCCCTTTAACCTGTAACACTAGGATTATATTTTTTAAGACAATATAAAAATACCATTTGAAAAAAATTTTTAAATACCATTTGACTGCATTAGATTAATTTGCAGCAAGTATGCTGTTGTGTGAGTCTTCTTCCTCCACCTGCCACTCCCAACTCTCATACCTCCTCCCTCTCAGACAGATGACAAGGCAACATCAGAAGAACATCCTCATTAGCTCCTAGAACCACGTACTGTCCAAATAACCAGCAATGACCTCATACATCTTAAGTTCCAACCAGGAAGAGGCAAGCCAAGTTCTCAAACTGAAGTTTTAGCTGAGGAGTCAATCAAAACCTGAATGAACCTGACTCACTTACCCTACCTATGGAACAACAAAAATTATATTAAAACTTTTTTTCACTCCAAATTTATTTCTTCTATTTATAGGTACCACATAGATGACACAGATTTTGAATGATTCAACAGTAAGAGATATTCTTATGAGTTTAAAACTAGTTTATATGCTGTGGTATTTTATGAATTATTTTCCTCTTCCCATAAGCCTACTACAGCACTTTACTTAGGAAGTGGGAGCAAACTGGACTCCAAAGAATCAAAAAAATTTCTAGGATTCTTTTTTTACCTGTTGTTTCTTGGTTATCTCATTGGACATCAATTTAGCAGAGTCCAAGATTTTAATCGCACTTTCATCTTCTAAAATGTTTCCTTCTGAAGATGATAATGTTTCTAAAATTTTTTTCTCTATATCTTTCAGCTGTTTCTTATTAGCTGCAGACTGAAGAATAAGAGCATTTCGTTCCTCTTCTAACTCTGGTCTAAAAAGATAAAAACATTTGATCTAAATTTGTAGTATTTTATCTAAATATTAGACATCACCATTTTGTAGGCATTTAAATATAACAATTTTGTAGACACGTAACACAAATTAAGATGATTAACCTCTTTAACTTAAGGAAAAAACATTTCCATGAAAATGATTTGAGAAATTCAAGCAAAAAAAAAAGCATTAATTATAAATATGTAAAATGCAGCAATAATATATACTATGTTAAGTCCAAAAATATGTTAAGTTTACCCATATGGCTTAGCTCATTGTGTGAGAATAAGAACTGGAAAAGACACTCAGAATATGAAACTTCTATTCCTTGGCTTAATCATATTCATTCTCATTTTCAGCATCTCTTCTATAATAGCAGACACAGAAAAGATGACTTATACAACTGGCTCAAAGAAAACGAATTGGCACTTAATACCTTAACAAAGATGGTATGAAACTTCAAATAACATAATTCATGTTATAGAATATGTTATGACATAGTTCTGTCTTAGATATTACGCAAGTGGGATGAATACTGAAAATAACTAAAGTACCTCATGGTACATATTTTCACTTATAAATTGATTTCATTTAATTGACTACTTGATAGTGTTATATTAAGCTTCAAGCTGAGTCAAAGATTTCCTTCAGGAAGCAATTCTTTTTTAAAAAATAGTTATTTATTTGGCTGTGCTAGGTCTTAGTTGTGGCATGTGGGATCTAGTTCCCTGACCAGGGATAAAAGATGGGCCTGCATTGGGAGCTTACAGTCTTAGCCACTTTAAAGGAAATCCCAGGAAGCAATTCTTTACTAGTAGCCCTTCCAGGGATCATAATATTTTTCCTCATTAAAAAAAAATAACACACGCTAGTAATGGAAAAATAATGAGTTATCCATAATCTTACTACTCCTAAGGATTATCACTATTAATATTCTGGTGTATTCTTTCTCAATCTTTTTTTCATATATATGGATATCCATTCATGTATTAACTTTGAAAAACAAATTATCCCTATCATATATAGTTTTGTATCCTGCTTTTTCATTCTTGTCCTAAGTATTTTATTTCATTAATATTCTGTATATGTCTTTGAACACATTTCTGATTTTGTCCAAAACATACATTTCAAGAAACAAAAATTTTTTTTTCAAACAATCAGATACAAGTCAAAAGTCATGGCACATCATCTAAATCCTATTACCCATACTAAAAGCCCAATATAACATGGTTGGCTTATAACTTATTTGTTATAGAATGATTGTTTTAAAGAATTCTGTATTTATTTAATTTATAATGACAAAGGAGATCAAACCAGTCCATCCTAAAGGAAATCAATCCTGAATATTCACTGGAAGGACTGATGCTGAAGCTAAAGCTCCAGTACTTTGGCCACCAGATGTGAAGAGCCAACTCATTAGAAAAGACCCTGGTGCTGGGAAAGACTGAAGGCAAAGGAGAAGAGGGCAGCAGAGAATGAGTTAGTTAGATAGCATCACTGACTCAGTGGACATGAATGTGAGCAAACTCCAGGAGATAGTGAAGGACAGGCAAGCCTGGCGTGCTGCAGTTCACGGGATCGCGAAGAGTGGGACACAACTTAGCGAATGAACAACAATAAAATTTAGACAAGATTTCAGAATAATCACATAACAGAAGTATTCAGTTCAGTTCAGTCGCTCAGCCGTGTCCAACTCTTTGAGACCCCATGGACTGCAGCACGCCAGGCCTCCCTGTCCATCGCCAACTCCTGGAGTTTACTCAAACTCATGTCCATTGAGTCGGAGACACCATCCAGCCCTCTCATCCTCGGTTGTCCCCTTCTCCTCCCGCCTTCAATCCTTCCCAGCATCAGGGCTTTTCCAAGGAGTCAGTTCTTCCCATCAGGTGGCCAAAGTTGCCATGATGATCATCTTTGTCATGATCAACAAAGATGCCATGATCTTAGTTTTCTGAATGTTGAGCCTCAAGCCAACTTTATGGCCTACAAATATTCTTTTCTAGACTATCTGAAAGTATCTAAGAAAATACATACCTCTCCTTTGCAACAACAATACCAAGTAATTGATCTTCAAGTCCTTCTGGAGTTATCATGAAATTGAGCAAAGATACCTTTGTAGCCAGCTCTGGCATATAATGTGGATTTCTCAACTTTGTGGTGATATAAAACTTGAAATCAAAGGAATACTCAATAATGACCTCACCAAGTCTGATGCAATCAATGCCACCTGTATTTCAGAGAAAAATGTATAATAAATAAGCCAAAGTTACATAGCCTTTCCCCTTCTGTTAAAACCCATCCTAGGTTATAAGTAAAATGTCATAAAGTAATTTCAAATAGAATACAAGTGTTGCAAAAGCCAAAGACACAGAGGCAAGTAAGCAATTATATAGCATGAATCATTAATTCTGGGGTAATATAAGATGTCTTTTCTGGTTGTCATGGAGCCTTCTAAATTAAGATTCCTTTTGATCTTACTTCCTCTATTAATTTTCAATAATGGTTCCAAAATTATTTATATATGACTAAAGCTCTTAAAAGTACTAGAGTTTGACAGAGAAAAAATTTAAAAGCAGAAAGATATACAAGGTGGACAATGTTTACCTAAAGTCAACTCTGGTCCACATTAACCATTGCTATTCATAGTAATGGACTTTGTGTGGCCCTTGGTCATAAGATAAAGGAATTTCAGGCTGGATTCAACTTAAGTGTGTTTTCTAGAGAACAACAATCTAAATAACAGTGACTAAGGCAATCAAAGGAAGGCAAAGTATTTATTTTAGAATATCTGATACTTGTTCAAATTTCCTTTCATGCATAACAATGACACAGAAGTTTTGCATTATTAAGATATTACTCAGCCATTAAAAAGAATACATTTGAATCAGTTCTAATGAGGTGGATGAAACTGGAGCCTATTATACAGAGTGAAGTAAGCCAGAAGGAAAAACATAAATACAGTATACTAACGCATATATATGGAATTTAGAAAGATGGTAACAATAACCCGGTGTACGAGACAGCAAAAGAGACACTGATGTATAGAACAGTCTTATGGACTCTGTGGGAGAGGGAGAGGGTGGGAAGATTTGGGAGAATGGCATTGAAACATGTAAAATATCATGTAAGAAACGAGTTGCCAGTCCAGGTTCGATGCACGATACTGGATACTTGGGGCTAGTGCACTGGGACGACCCAGAGGGATGGTATGGGGAGGGAGGAGGGAGGAGGGTTCAGGTTGGGGAACACATGTATACCTGTGGTGGATTCATTTTGATATTTGGCAAAACTAATGCAATTATGTAAAGTTTAAAAATAAAATAAAATTAGAAAAAAAAAATAAAATTATGTAGTAGTTTTCTTCCCTCAAAGATAAGCCTCAAAGATAATCCAATCATCTTTCAGTTTTAGCAACTAATACCAATCAACTTCTACCTTGTTTAAAAGTTTGTCTAAGTAGTAAAGGTTCCAAGGATGGATCCAGTTCTTCACCAACATTTTCTAATAGAAGTGGAGTTCCAAATTGAATACAGTTTTCCAGTGTTCTCATATAGTCTGCATCTGATAGCTTAATAACACTAAGTTGATTTTCTTTCTCAGAGTTTTTGATCCACTTATTGGCTTGACCCTGGGGGTCAATCATTAAAGGCCTAAAATACAATAAGAAAAATTTTCAGGGGACTAAATAGATGTTGAGATTTATCTAAAATTATATAATTTAAATAATAAATATTCACATACATTATCAGGATAAATCTTCACAAAAGTTCTGTGAGGAAAAGGAAAAAGGAGTTTCATTCTCATTTATTTTTGAAATGAAGAAATGAAGTACTTTGCCCAAGGTTTTAAGGTTAAGAAACTAGTAATGTCAGAAGTAGGATCTTATGAATATGTAAGCTGTGCTCTTTCCAATGTAACACATGGTGTTCATAGTAATTATAACACATATCATCTGTTAACATAATATGAAAAATAATCCTATGTATCGGATAAGAATTTAAAATAAAAGATCTACTGGCCTATAATGGATTTCCTTAAGTTATGAGTAGAAACATAAACTAAGTTTCCAAGTTTAGTCTCGTATATATTTGAGATCTATTTAGGAAATTTTTTCTATGTAAGTATGGTAAAAGACTTTGTGTTCAAGAACATACAATTCGTAGTTTCAGAGAATCAATATATGAGGTGCTTTCCTCCTTCTCCGTGATGATACTGACTGTCCTGAGTTCCTTTTGTATTCGGTACAATGCATTAAATTATTTTTTAAAATATTAATATTAACACAGAAAGGGGAATTTTCACTTCATGTTACTTTGGCTTTCCCAGACATTCTCCTTCTAGTTCAACAATTTCTAGGGATAAAAATCCCCTTTCCCTTAGCCTAAAAATAAGCTCTTTAATCAACTAATCCCAGATAACTCTGTTCTTTTATTTTCTTTCCTTTCCAAAAGACAAAACAATTCAACAACAGCTGTATGGTTGTCTTCTTTCTCCACTCAAATTGTGCTGAAATCCTATTGAAAACACAAGAAGTTCAGATACCAGTTAAAATTTACTTTGCTA
This sequence comes from Bos taurus, assembly GCF_002263795.3. Taxonomy (NCBI): domain Eukaryota; kingdom Metazoa; phylum Chordata; class Mammalia; order Artiodactyla; family Bovidae; genus Bos; species Bos taurus. Next base: position 43,790,775 of record NC_037349.1, on the reverse strand, counting down.
TCACAGCAAACAGATAAAAAGTGTTCTAGAAACGAGAAATCTAGAAACGAGAAAGTTATTTTGCATACGACTGTTTAAAAGTTGCTAGTAGTTAGACTAGATGCTTTTAGTACCTTTCAAAGTCCTGTTTAAAGGAACATTTTTTCCCCTCCTTTTAAAAAAAATTTTTTAGTTTTATTATTTATTTATTTTTAAAAAATTAGGCTAATTACTTACAATACTGCAGTGATTTTTGCCATACATTGACATAACTTTATTATTGGAAAAAAATATGGTATTTGTTCATTCCCTACAAAAAGTAATGATTTCTGTAAATTATCTCCAATATTCTGGCCACCTGATGTGAAGAACTGACTTGTTGGAAAAGACCCTGATGCTGGGAAAGATTGAAAACAGGAGGAGAAGGGCACAGCAGAGGATGAGATAGTTGGATGGCATCACTGACTCAATGGACATGAGTTTGAGTAAGCTCCAGGGGTTGGTGATGAACAGGGAAGCCTGGCATGGGGTCACAAAGAGTCGGACACAACTGAGCAACTGAACTGAACTGAACTGATTATAAACTCTAGAGCAAACATTAAAAGTAAGGAATGTATAACCAGTAAGCAAGTAGTGGAGATAAAATGGAATCATAAAAAACTCAATTAATCCAAAGCCAGGTGAAAAAAAGAAGATAAAAGGAAAAAATAACAGATGAGATAAACAGAAAAGAACTAGCAAGATGGCAGATTTAAATCTAAATGTATCAATAATTCCATTTAAGTACAAATAATCAAAATACTTTGATTACAAGTGAAAATTATGTCAATTATAATCTCTATTTTAAAAAATAGGGGGAAAAGAGTCATATGATCCCTCCCATTTAATAGCTTCAAATGGGTATTCCCTAGTGGCTCAGTGGTAAAGAATCCACTTGCCAGCACTGGAGACACAGGTGCGAATCCAGCAAGATCCCACATGCCATGGAGCAACTAAGCTTGTGGGCCACAACTAGCCAGCCTCTGCTCTAGAGCTGGGAACTGCAACTACTGAAGCCCTTGAGCCCTACAGCCTGTGCTCCACAGCTACAGAGCAGCCTCCACTCGTCCCACCTAGAGAAAAAACGGTGCAGCCATGAGACCCAGTACAACCAAAAATAAATACATAAAAGCTTCAGATGGTTGGTGATATTCTGCATCTTGATTGTCACAGGGATCATATGACCACAGGCTTTAGTCAAACTTCATGCTGCTGCTGCTGCTGCTAAGCCGTGTCAGCTGTGTCTGACTCTGTGCGACTCCATAGATGGCAGCCCACCAGGCTTCCCCGTCCCTGGGATTCTCCAGGCAAGAACACTGGAGTGGGTTGCCATTTCCTTCTCCAGTGCATGAGAGTGAAAAGTGAAAGTGAAGTTGCTCAGTTGTGTTGACTCTTCGCGACCCCATGGACTGCAGCCTACCAGGCTCCTCTGTCCATGGGATTTTTCAGGCAAGAGTACTGGAGTGAGTCAAACTTCATAAAAGTGCTCTAAAAAGGTTGAATTTTATTGCATATATTATATGCAATAAGCCTCAATAAGCCCAACATAAAATTAAAGAAAAAATAGAGGAAAAAAAGACATTTTCAGACCAGTGCACAAGAAAGACTAAAGGACAAAGACAGCATTACAAATCAGTGAGGAAAGGAAGGATAACTCCATAAACACCGCTAGGGTAAATGGTTATCATTATAAAATAATTAAAATTAGATCCTTACCTTTCATCACATCCAAAGATACAATAAATGTAATAGGGTCCTATTGTTAAACTGCTTTCCCAGTTTATGACTCTTCAGATGGTAAAGAAAGTGCTTGCAATGCAGGAGACCCAGGTTCAATCCTTGGGTCGGGAAGATCTGGAGAAGAAAATAGCCACCCACTCCAGTATTCTTGCCTGGAGAATTCCAAGGACAGAGGAGCCTGGTGGGCTACAGTCCATGGAGTCGCAAAAAGTTAGACATAACTGAGTGACTAACACTTTCACTTTTTCGTTGTCTCACTTTTATATTCCTGACCTATACCAATGTGTTTAACCATAATGGCTCGGCCCCCAGCCATAGGTGATAAGACTAGGGTGGATATTTGTCCCATGCCAGACTAATCAGATTTTTCTCTCATGGGATTTGCAGTTGTACTTAATGATTTGGGTTTTTGTATATTATTCAACAGATGTGTTTAGTGAACTTAGGAACTAAGGCTTCATTAAGGAATGGCCATGTGTACAGAAGAACAGAGTCAGCAAATAATCAGAGACAGATTAATGAAGCAGTGGAGAAAAACAAGGAAGGTAGGTCCTACAGCCTGAGAGAGACAGTAAGAGAGGGAGAGAGAGAGAGAATGATTGAGAGAGATACCAATTTTCACATTACAAAAGTCTGATAGCCCAGCTTTTCTCTGAGGTACACCTAAGATGGGCTTCCCTGGTGGCACAGACAGTAAAGAATCTGCCTGAAATGCAGCAGGCAAAGGTTCAGTTCCTGGGTTGAGAAGATTCTCTGGAAGGGGAAATGGCAACCCACTCCAGTATTCTTCCCTGGATAATTCCATGGACAGAGGAACCTGGAGGGCTACAGTCCATAGAGTCACAAAGAGTAAGACACGACTGAGCAAGTAATACTTTCACACACACTATTCACACTTAAGATACTCAAAAGTGAGTAACCAAAAGAGTGAACATAAGTTACATTACTGGATTCTGCTGTCAGGAGGTAGGGAGAGGAGATTAAGCCTCTGTCATCACTCAGCCTAATGTCAAGAATGATGATGGCCATAGATGACCACTTTGGTCCCAACTGCCAAGAAGTGAAGTCTGGTCTATAAGGATGGAGACTTATCCTTCAAAACTGACACAATCCATGACCTGTTGATCAGCCAGCCCAAAAATATCAGGTACAAAGTAGTGACACCACTGAAAGATTACTTTATTAGAAGAGTTATCTTTCTGCCAGAAAATGACAGATTGTTTTCTTCAATTTACATACAACTCTGAAACTTCTGGTTTCTCTGGATTTCCATTAAGCCTAATAGACATTCTGCTAACATTTTAAACCGCTATTTTAAAAATCAAAATGGCACCAAATGCATAAAAAAGAGTTCTAAAACAGGGTCTAATATTCTGTTAATTAGAACATTCCCTGCTCCACAAGAGAACACATTTTTGGGAATAGCTAATTATACTTCCTCAGATTATAATGCTGCTGCTAAGTCACTTCAGTTGTGTCCAACTCTTTGCAACACATGGACTGTAGTCTGCCAGGCTCCTCTGTCCGTGGAATTTTCCAGGCGAGAATCCTGGATTGGGTTGCCATGCCCTCCTCCAGGGGAACTTCACTACCCAGGGATCGAACCCACATCTCTTATGTCTCTTGCATTGGCAGGCAGATTCTTTACCACTGAGCTACCAGGGATTTTACCAATTGCCTAGACATTTCAACCTAAGGATGTTCACTCTCAAGTAAAAAATACTATCAATATAAAGGAGACTTAGATGTCTTGAAGTATCTAGTAAGGTTTCCAAAGAATATAAACAAACAATACCTCAAACTTTCAGAATATAAGATTTCTTTGTATCTTTACCATATCTTATATCCCAAAAGAAGACTGAAACTTCCATTACAGTTTTAAAGGTAGTTAAATGTGATATCCTATTTCACATTTCACTTAACATAGTAAGTAAGAATTAGGATTTGGAAGTTAAGTTGTCTGGGTTCAAATTCTGATTACACCATTTATTAGCTCAGTTATCTCACTAAATTTCAAACTACTAATTTATTCTGGGCCTCAGCTGTCTCATTTATAAAATGGAATAATAAGAAGAAGAACTCACTCATAGGAATTTGTGAGAATATAAGGCATTAAAATAGTATCTCATGAATTTAAGAACTCAGTATTATCCATCATAGTTTGTTTGACATAAGGTCAAGAAAAGACTTTTATATTAGATGGCAATATGACTAGATAACTATTTACAAGAAAATATCTTTCAGATGAGAATAATTTCCCAAGTTTCCAAAAGTAATATAAATAAAAAGATAATAAAAACCATCTGCAAAGCTCATACAGTTATCACACTATGATAGCAGCTATAAAAGATTTACATGAAATTGCATAAATTACTGTTACAGTATCATGAAAATAAGTAGATACCTAGCTAAAATCAATACACTGAATAGCTAAGAACTGGAAACAGCCCAAGTGTCCAACAACAGGAAAACACATAAACAATTACAGAGTCATGTAACTGAATAATACTCAGCAACAAAAATTAGTAAGACTATGCTGTGTGGAAAAAGCCTTACACAAAAGACTGCATACAGTACAATTTCATTTATATGAAGTTCTAGAATAGGCAAAACTAACCTGTGATGGAAAATAATCAGAATAATAATTTCCTATGCAGTGAACGAGGGGATTTACTGGGATGGGACAAAAAAGACTGTGTTATACCCTGACTCAAACCCTGAGGTTTGAGCTGCACAAGTGCATACTTTTGTTAGAACTCACAGGTTTGTGTATTTTTGTGTATTTGTATTAAATTGTATATATTTCATCGTATGTAAATTTTACCTCAAAAGAAAAAAAATATTGAACTTTACTTAATGATATGCATGCTGAAGTATACGGGAGGAAGTACGTCCCTGTCTGCAACATATGTAGAAATACATAAAAAAGGATGAGTTGATGGATGGATAGAGGGATGGACAAGAATAATGAAATGTTAACTGCAGGATCTAGGAGTAGTAGCTATATGGGTGCTTACTCTGAAATCCTTTCAATTTTTCTCTATATTCAAAAAGTTTCAAATAAAATAATTGAAAAATAAACACTTTATCTTCCTTACCAGCGCCTGGAGTTGTTAACAATCACTCCATTGTCTACGGAGAAAGTATCTGTAGGCAATCCAGCAATATTCCAGGCTCTGATTGTTACTGGATCACCCAGGGTCTTACTCAGTGAGAACTCCTCTGAACACGGGATTTTTTTCTCCTGTTAGAAATACACAGATTTATTTTTGACATTTTCTCTTATCTTGTTGATTAAAATATTTTTAGTTAATATATTATTTGTTGTTAGACAGTATTTAATAATTCTTAACAACTGAAAAAACTGAATGAAAAGTTAGACTATGGAAATATTTTACTGATCAAATAAGAAGAAAAAAAACTTCATATTTTCAGTCATTTCTTTCCTTCTCTATTTTTATTATCAACCTTTCCCCCCAAATACCCCAACATATATTTTAAATGTTCTAAAAATAAACTCTTAAGAAAATATAAAACCATTACCTTGCACAACATGCTCCAATCTTCTGTACATGTTTGTCGAAAGCCAGAAGTGAAAGCACCAAGGTAGGCTATTACTCCTGCTGATATTAAGACATCACCAGTCAAATTTTCATATACTATCTGAAGGTCATCTGCAGCTTGAGACCATCTAGGAGACCAATCAAAGGCAAAACAGCCTCACCAAAGAGAATGATTTAAGGCAGTAATGAAACAGCCAGGGGTTTCTAGTCCAAATTCTATAACAAAATGCCATGAAAAGTTGGGTACTTGCGTATCTATAAAATGAGGAGGTTAGGTCCCTTCTAGCTCTAATGTGCTATAATATACATTTATGTTTTATAAACAATAATTCACTATTCATTATTAGAATATTACGCATTTCTTATAGGATTTGTTCTTTCAGGATAGGAAAACAGAAACAAAAAAAAATCACCAGAATTTTGTCTAATAATTTTATTCAGGATGATTTGGCCCAGTGGCCCTGCTATTTGTTTCTGAAAAACACAGAAACATTTGTAATTCATTACCAAAAATTACATTTAAGTTGTATAGCAGTTGGCGTACTATAGCTAAGGTTGGTATCTTTTTCCATTTAATGAAACTTTTACCATAAAAAGTGCATTTCAAAACCATCTAATCTGCACTACGAAGTACTGTCAAAAGTATGTTACTTTATCATGCTATTCATTCAACAAATACAATTAATAGCTATGATAGTTGGCTGACTAGTATAAATAGATTAGAATAAAGCTAACTGGCTTTGTTACATCAAGTCAGTTATTTAAAATAAATTTAACAAAATAAACCATATATTCACTACTCCCTTCCAAACACTTTATTACAAAACATTTGAACACAAAATTGGAAAGAACTGCACAGTGATCATCCACATACTCACCACTAAGATTAAAACTTGTCTTAAGCCTTATTTGCCTCTTTCTCTTTCTCTCTCTCTTTTAACATTTGAAAGCAAGTTGCAAACACCATCCTTGACACTGAAATTCTGTTAGGAGAAGCCTAGCCAGGTGCTTTATAGAAAGTCCCATATTCTCAACCAGCCATTTAAAAATCAGTAATCAAAATAAACAACTCACTCCAGTATTCTTGCCTGGAAAAATACCATGGACAGAGAAGCCTGGCAGGCTACAGTCTATGAGGTCACAAAGAGTCAGATACGACTGAAGTGACTGAGCATGGCATGGCATGGCAATCATAATACCCAAAGAGAGCTGCACAGTCAAGCCAGACATTTTAAAACATTGTTAAAATGAGTAGAAATCTGACCTCGATTTTTCTCCACCTAGTCCTCCAATTAGTTTTGAGGCTCTTTCAAGTTTCTTAGCACAAAGTTCCACCTGGTCTTCTAAACGAGCTTTTTCCTCAGTTTTCTCAAGAAATATTCTTTCTAAATTTTCCAAATGATGTTCTACTTCTGCTAGTTCTTCTCTCTTCTGATTCAAAAGCTCCATTGTCTCAGCTAAGGACTTCTGAGCTTCTGTTAAGCGGGCTTTCTTAGGAGCCACTACCTGTTTGGGAACAGTACACACAGCTATAACATGTACTATATATAACACTGACAATCAACATAATCCTTTAAGATATCATGAATTTTAAATGTTTATTTATGATTATAAATACATTTATTACTTATAAAAATAAACCATGCAAATTTTAAATGCCTTAAATCTTATATTTTCATATGCAAATAAAGTAAAATATATTTTATCTTATAAAATATATAAAATCATCCTGACCAGCAAACTTCATCTATAAATAGGCAAGTTACTCTAATAATATGTCACAATATGTAGCACAACAGCATAATATGTAGCAAAACATCTCAATACAATCAGGAGTTGCCTTTGAACTGTCGCAAAACAGAAAAACATGCAACAGAAATGACAAACGCTTAAAAATACATGAATGTGCTGCCTTTTTTTTTTTTTTTTTTAAGCATTTCCAAGCTTTTGATTTCCTTCCCAGTCAGTTGAGGATTACATTTGTCTTGAGGAGATTAAGACAGTAGCAGTAATACAAAGAGAAATAAAGACTTGGTATTTAGCTTCACTATCAAAATTGAATTTTCCTCAACAAATTGTGAAAAGTGATGCTTTGTTGAGAGAAAAACGATTTCCTAAAGTTTTTATTTTATTATGCTCATAAGTATATGAAGAATGGGGTATGGCCAACTTGGTTAGAGTATACTGTAAGACACCAGTATAAGGAACTTACAAAATGACCAAAGAGAGTATATGTCCATTTGAAAGAAGGGAGACCTAAGTCTACTGACACATTGCCATGAGTGAGCTGAAGGCTAAGAGGAAGACTGAAGCAAAGAATCAGATACGATTGACCTGCTTTCTCTCCTCAGGGCAGAAATCCTGAAGGCAGAATGTTTTAAACAGAAATTAGGAAGCTTTTCTTCCTACTTTGGACTTTAGAGAAGAGTTTGCTGGATATCTCCCTTCGACCTTTCTATAACAACACGAGGCAGGTACATTGGAATTAAAATAATGTGGAGGTACAGGGCTTACTCCTTGGAAGGAAAGTTTTGACCAACCTACATAGCATATTCAAAAGTAGAGACATTACTTTGTCAACAAAGGTCCGTCTAGTCAAGGCTATTGTTTTTCCAGTGGTCATGCATGGATGTGAGAGTTGGACTGTGAAGAAAGCTGAGAGCCGAAGAATTGATGCTTTTGAAATGTGGTGTTGGAGAAGACTCTTGAGAGTCCCTTGGACTGCAAGGAGATCCAACCAGTCCATCCTAAAGGAGATCGGTCCTGGGTGTTCATTGGAAGGACTGACGCTGAGGCTGAAACTCCAATACTTTGGCCACCTCGTGTGAAGAGTTGACTCATTGGAAAAGACCCTGATGCTGAGAGGGATTAGGGGCAGGAGGAGAAGGGGACGACAGAGGATGAGATGGTTGGATGGCTTCACCGACTCGATGTACATGAGTCTGAGTAGACTCCTAGAGTTGGTGATGGACAGGGAGGCCTGGCGTGCTGCAATTTATGCGGTCACAAAGAGTCAGACACGACTGAGTGACTGAACTGAACTGAACAGGGTGGGAAGTCAGAAAAGAACCTGAATACCTTAGATTCTCTGCTTTATAGAAAGAATCCAGAATATTCCACCTGTCTTGTGGGTTATGTAGAAACAGGCTGAGTTGACAGCTTGCAGACCTGCTGGGATTACTATGGGGAGGGACAAGATGTTCAAATGGAAGAACATTCAGATAGAATTAATTTTATTTATACCAGGTGTATACTGGTCTACTCCTCTGAAATGAACAAAATCCATACCTCTCTACAAGCACGTATGCCTCATTAGGAATATCTTTTCAATTGTTACAGCCTGATTACTCATTCTGTACTCTAAGGTTTTTCTAAACACATAATGTCATGTATTTCCATGGGCATTTTTATTTATATTTTCTGCTCCCCTTGGTAGAATTTTGCAAGTTACAGAGGGCAAGACCAGTGCTTCCTTGGTCCTTTGCTAGTCAAATTTGCAAAGTGCTCTTTTTAAAAATTTATTTATTTTTAATTGAAGGATAATTGTTTTATAATATTGGTTTCTGCCATATATCAATATGAATCAGCCATAGGTATACATATGTCCCCTCTCTCTTGAAGCTTTCTCCTACCCCATACAAAATGCTCTTAACCATTCTCTGCTCTCCTGTAATTTGGCCCCAGGGAGTCTCCAAAAAAACTCCCTATCACTGCTTGAGTCCATCCTTCTCCTCTTAACCCGACTGGAATTTCTTACTTCTGACCTCTGCATCAAGATTTTCATCTGCCACTTGGCCTTTGATGTTTTGGATTTTTCTTTGCTTCTGCTGTCTCCCATAAAACTTAATTCTCTTTTGCCCCAGGTCCCTGTAACTATAGGTCAGTCTGGCCAGTTCTGTTGATCTCCCTGCTCTCATGTATACTGGTCCCAACAGGTTATGTCATATGTAAGCATTCTCTTCATCCACTAGACACTCAATTAACGTCTGATTATGCTGTCCATGGGGTGGCAAAGAGTCGGACAAGACTGAGTGACTGAACTGAACTGATTATGCTGGAGCAGGACAAATTCTCTGTGGGATCGCTTTTAGAAACTTCTGAACTAGTAAATAAGGGCATAGATATTTTATTATGAACAAATTTATTTCAATTTTCCTTTCTTCACCAAATATTTGTTAATACAGTGAATTCAAAACACCACTTTTTTTTCAGTTGAAGAAAGAACCTCAATCCTAAAATGACAGATTAAAAATCACAAACATTTTTATTAAATATGAGGGGAAATGAGTTAGGCTGAACTCAACAGAAGCTAACCTTAGAGTTTTCAAAGGCATTGGTTGGTTTAGTTCCTAAGTCGTGTCCTACTCTTATGACCCCATGGACGGTAATCTGCCAGGCTCCTCTGCCCAAGGGATTCTCCAGGAAAGAATACTGGAGCAGGTTGCCATTTCCTTCTCCATTTCAAAGGCATAGATTTTAATTTATGGGAATATTTCAATAGAAAATGGATGTGCTGATCCTCAAAATACCTTTGCAACTCTGTCATACACTTCCATAGCCATGATCCACTTACACAGACCCTCAGCTGCAGAGGAAGCTTTAGCAACCTTAGGAGGATCAAATTCAGGGTTTGTTAAGTATTCACCACGAATCTTCTGCATAACAGTCACCTGGGAAACAAAGATTTAGATCTTAAAATTTCAACATGTACCACACAATCATTAGATGAAAAATTGATCATATATAGTTTAAAAAAGAGTATATAAAACAGTTGTGTTGTCTTTAAAAGCCAAAGTCAGTACTTTGAGATATTTTTAAAATAAGCATAATTGCAGCAAATTTATTACAGGTAGACAAGATATGTCTTCTAAAAAAATTTAAAAAGACCTTTGCAGTTTGGGAAAACATGTGTAAACAAGGAAAAAGAACAACTAAACATAAATAAATAGAAGTTTGGACGAAAAAGTATATACTTTTAATCTCAGAAATTTGTGTATCCAACTTGTTAAGAAATAAACTATTTTAAGAAGACACTTCGAGAACTCTTGCATGTCAGTAATACACTAAAACAGTTAATTTATTCAGTGACTTTGGATGGTCTGAAAGAGAAGTGGTTTTATGCATTATGAGAATTCATAATATAGTCATTAATAAATATTCCTTTACTATTTTAATTCTACTGACACTCTATTTGCTTACATTTTATATAATATTGAAAAATGTTAAAGATTTTATATATCTTGGCAAAATTACATTTATAGAAAAAAATCCAATGAAACTCACCGGAATATTGTCCTTGTCATATTCTCTCAAATCTCTTAAGAAATTCATATCTCCCAGAAGTTTTTTGCTAGGTCCCCAGTAATCTAATATCTATAAATAAAATTTACAGAAACATTATATGTACAGTTAAATATGTTTGATATAAAACTTTTCTTCTTGAGGTTTAAGGTATACTAATCCAGAGAAACTATACACTGAACTTTCAAAATACCTACTTATATGTCCTTGGAAATGAAATAAAGAGACTCCTCTCTCTGAGAACAAGGTAAGTATATCAAATATTTTAAATATGCATATTAATTTACATATTTAACTTATTATTAAAAATTAAATATTGAGGGTTTCCCTGGTGGTCCAGTGGTTAAGAGTCCATCTTGCAATGCAGAGAACAGGGGTTAGATCCCTGGTTCGGGAAGATCCCACATGCCACAGAACAACTAAGACCATGTACCACGTCACAGGTACTGAGCCTGCGCTCTGAAGCCCTTGTTCCACAACAAGAAAAGCCACTGCAATGAGAAGTCTGTGCACCAGAACTAGAGAAAAGCTGTGCATAGCAACAAAGACCCAGCACAGTCCAAAAAATGAGTAAATTTTTTAAAAGTTTAATAAAAAAAACACATCGACAGGCAAAAAATATGATCATTTCTTTTTAGAAAACTAAGAAAAGCAGCTGGTACAAATAACATCCAAATTTCATGTAAGCAAAATATTTTTATTATTTCAACTTTTATTTTCCTTTAATCTTGACTTTCAAATCATAAAGGTAGTGCTATAAACTGAAAGTCTGTGTCCTCTCCCCAAATTCCTATGCTAAAACCTACTTCCCAGTATAATCGTATTTGGAGGTAGGGTCTTAGGAACGTGATTAAGGCATGGATGTAATCAGTCCCTTTATAAAACAGAGGGCAGGGGGCTCCCTCTCATTCCACCATGAGAACACCGCAAGCAGACAGTATTCTATAAACCAGGACTGGACCCTCACCAGACACTGGATCTACTGCAGGCTTGACTTTGGACTTACCAGCCTCTAGAAGTGTGAGCAATAAATGTTTGTTCATAAGCAATTTGTTAGAGTAGCCCAAATGGACTAGGACGGGTAGCAAACATTTTTCTTACAGAAAATCCCCTCACCTACCTAGATTTTCCCAAGTGGAATACATAAAAGAAAGAGGTAAGACAAAGATTATACACTGCTCAGTCAGTTATAAGATAAAGCACATGGTGCTCACGCTCATAAAATAAAATATGTTAAATAACTAGCTGAACATTCTTAATTTCAGAAGCTTGATAGGGGTGTGTGAGCATGGTGTGTGTGTGTGTGTGTGTGAGAATAACTTGATAAGGTAAGAGCCTATTTTTTATCTTTATTATCTCAAGGGAGGACAGAATGGGCCCCCCACAAAAATCCCAATTCTCCAATTCAAGGATTCAAACCTAGGTATTGTAAAAACTTGAAAAGAAAAAGAAAAAAACCCTGAAAAGAAAATAAGTCTATAAATTTAGTTTAGGATAGATGTTATACCTTTCTTTTTAAGGGATATACCTTTGAATAACAATTGCAATAATAACAGCTAACGTTTACTAATAAATGTGTAGCATTTATTATCACAGACAGCTTACTGTGTGAAAGGCCTTATATGTTAAGAGATTGGTATGTAGTAACTAACCCAATCCTCACGTTAACTTTGTCACGAAAGTACTTTGACAATGCTCCTTTTACAGAGTTCCACAGAGGTTAAGCATCTTCCCCAGGGTCACACTGCTGGGAGGGTCAGGATTTCTGAATACAGACATTCTGGCTCCCAAGCACATAGTTTTAACGACATCACAGTACAAGTTACCTCAGCAGAATTTCTTGAATGCTTGGAAACAACACCTGTATAACCATGTCACATTCTTGAGGCTCTTAGCAAGAAAATCACAGCTATCTCCCTGTTCATTCACCCCAATAGAGTGGCGAATCCTGCATAGCCAGAAAAGGAGGTGGAAACCACTGGGACTACATTTCTCTGATACTATACTGCCCTCGGGCTTCTGTGGTGGCTCAGAAGGTAAAGAATCCACCAGCAATGTGGGAGACCTGGGTTCAATCCCTGGGTTGGGAAGATCCCCTGGGGGAGGGAGAAGTAACCCACTCCAGTATTCTTACCTGGAGAATCCTCACGGACAGAGGAACCTGGTGGTCTATAGTCCATGGGGTTGCAAAGAGTCAGACACGATTAAGTGACTCAACATAGCACAGCATACTGCCTTCACTTTACCCTGGAGTACATATACAATGTGTCTTCCTTGGACTGGGTACTATTGACATTTAATTTGATAATAGTTGTTGTAAAGTGTTCTGGACATTCATGAACGTAATATAAATCTGTGTCTAGTTATTACCTTGCCTCCAGTTCCTGAAGGATCCGAAATTTTTTCTGGTTTTATATCTTTCATAACACAAACAGCAGCCATAACTAGTTTAACACCAGATGGAGGATTCTTCATTGACTTCACAATCGTAATGTCAGCTGGCTAAATCAAAAGAAAACAGGATGCCTTTAGGACAGCCTATTTGTAAATAATGACAGTTATTTTATAATGTTGGAGAGTAATAACAGCACTGATTTTCATCTGAAACTATAATTGTTTTTTGCTCTGTGTGGTTATAAAAAAGGTAACAAAAAAATTGAAGCCAGTAAATTAATGTTTCCCAAGTGTTTGAGAGTTCACAGATCCTTATGAGAACATGGTGTCAACTAAGAACATTTCTAATAAAATATTTTTGCACACATACACAAAATTTTTATACAATGATATACCAAGCATTAAATCCATCTTAAGAACCCTAATTTAGATAAAGGCTTAATTCCAGCTTTGCTTACATATTAGTTTTACCCACCAAAAATGAAAGAAGAGGTAGTTTCCAATTCCAAGTTTATTTTCTAAAAAGGCATATATTGTTATGACAGACACAATAGATCCATTTATTTACTATCCTCTCCAATATCCTCTGACTTCCCTTGCAATTGCTGGAAAGCTAACAACAATAGATCTTAGTTTCCTACGCAGCTGGAGCTGCAGGAGGTCATTAGGTTCTACCATCAGATCATTTCAGTGATGCTTAACTGCAAGATGCTTAACTACTGACAGGTTGAGCTTACCATTTTGTCAGATATTTTACATGAAAGTCAGGGCACTGATTAGGAAAAAAGGCATAGAGTGGGGACTGGATATCCTGAACTCCCATACTACACTGGGCCTCCCTAGCTAATAGAAGCTCATCTCTCTGACCTGTTTGGTGAGATTATTCTGGTTTTGCCTAAAGACCCTGTAAAGAGAAATAAGCAACAGTCTAATGCAGACAAGTGCAACCCACATCTACATTAGGAATGATCTTTAGGTTTTTCTGTACATGCATGACCAGAAGGCTGCAGAGAGGTGACTCCATATTCTATTTAACAAATGCCTCCTGGCTCATGTACAGAACCACTTTGGCCTCTTGGAGATTGTTCCATTCCTACTGGAATGTCCTGAATGAAAATTATAAATAAATATACAAAAGCAAAAACATAAGATAACAATATATCAAAGAGGAACTGTTAAGAGTCAAATTTAATTTGACTGGATGATAACAATATAATAGCACCCACTGAAAATGATCAACACGGAATTAACCAAGTCTGTTACACAGTTACAGTTGCTGATAAAACACAAGCTCATTCCAACACTTGCCTTTAGTGTATCCAGTGCAGACAGGGCTGCTTCCAAGGCTGGAATTGCCTCAGCTAGATCACTTTCACATTCATTCTTCAGAGTTTGGGCTTCCTCAGCTTTTCCACTGGCTATCTCTTCATCAAATTTCACAAATTTTCTTTTTGCTTCCACTTGTGCAGATTCTATCTCGATAAGCTAAGCAAAAGAGAGAAAAAAATAAAGACATCTTAAACATGCTTAAACATCCTACTGTTTTCTCTATCCTAGAGACAAAAGAATATTTGAAAAGTAGGACACCAAACATATAATTTTAAAGGATAAAATGAGGAGAAATGTAAATATATGAGACCTAATTTAGTGATGGGCTTCTCATCTTTCTTCAAAAACAACAGAACCCACAAGGAACCCAGTGAATCAACTGAAAAGAGTAACGTCCCAAAGATCTTGTCGCAAATGAATTAAGGCTTATTATCAAAGCTGAATTTATGTATTTCAATTGTCTTTTGTCATCAATTTTTAAAAAATTCAGGACACTTTACCTGCATCATATTTGCATTTTCAACTTTTGCTTCCTCTAATTTGGGCTGCAATTGGACAAGCTCTGTTTTCATTTCACCAACCTAAATAGACAATTTGTCATTAGTTTTCATAACTACAATAGCTATAAAGCCAAGCAGAGAAAACTGAAACTTAAAATCAGGACCAGAAAAGCTTAACTTTTTTTCCAGTTCTTTACATGATGAACAAAGCCATGAGAGTGTGGCCAGTTTTCTTCACAAAAGACTTTATCTTTCTTGAGTATGACAGGGCAATGGAAGAATGCAGTTGTCATGGAAGAAAAGTCAGATAGAAAAATGGTAGCAGCTCTGGGTATCCCTATTATATTATGTGTATGGTGTACAATTCATTCAGACCACCCACTCTGCTGCTTATGTTGAAATAATGCTAATAAGTATTACTTGACTCATTTGAAGAAAAGTCTTATATTTAACCAGTTATTATAATAAAAAGTCAACCCTGACACTGTACTTTCTCCAAATGCCAAAAAGTTAAGAATAAAACTGGATGTATTTGAGTCTGCGCAGTCTGAATGAACTTCTCTAAAATTCTAAAATTCACTTTACTCATCTGTAATATGAGGATCATAAAAGCGTCTACCTCATGGAGTTATCATGAGGAATAATTAGAGTAATGCAAATGAAGTACATAACTAATGCAAATGAAGTACATAACATAGTACCTGCATTCTCAATAAATTGTATCTCTTATATTTCCACTTGAGCAGCTCCTCAAATTTACCTGAGACCCAGCAAAAGCTAATTTGTCAAGTCCATTCACATAGCGCTGTTTTGCTTCCATTATAGCTTGTCGTCTCTTAGTCAACAGTTGTCGAAATGAGGCAATGAGTTCAAGGTAAGAAGTAGCAGTAACATAGTTATGTCGTCCTAACTCTTGCAAGAACCTAAAAGAGAGGCAGACAGTATTACTATAAATAATGGGTTTTACAAAGTAAGAAGTAAATTCAACATAGCATTAACAACAAATGTTTAAGAATAAAGGTTGATTTTACTCAGAAGCTGCTGAGTACTTAACTTTATACAGAACCACGTCCTAATTTCTAGTCTGCAAAATATTAGTATCAAATAGCAATGATGTAGTAAAAAAGCACAAATCAACAAAGATTTGTCTCAAGAGAGAACTATGCAAGAATGATAGAGGCCTTTTTATATGTTTCATATGCCAGGAGGATCTAATCCTGTAGCAGACCCAAGAGACTGTACACAAGGAAAGAGGACTACAGACAGGACAGCAAGAAAAAGTCGTCATTCCTTGCACGTGTGTCACATGTTGGTTAAATGGAGCTCGGCCACAAATATAAGACTACTACTCATACACATAAAAACAATGGATGCAATGATGTTTCATGCTGAGTGTGTAGACTAGAGCCCCCTTCGTGGTGTTCCTGCCCAAGCCAAACATGCTAGCTGGCTATAAAACTCTGGATAGGCAATATACAATGAGCATGTATGACATGAAGATGAACAGATGTAAAACTGGTACTTTTAAGGTATCCACAGCCTACCAACCATCTTCCTTCTTGTCTAAGGACTTCCAACAAGTGCCCCAGCAGCAATGCTTGTTCTATGAAACCTGCCACACTATACACAGCAGTTCAGGCCAGGACTGGGCACTAGACACAAAGAAAGCTAAATCACATTTTGAAACGAATTTGGACTAGAAAGCTGGAAAGAGCTAATCAGCTAGAATTGCAAGAAGTAAACTTGAGAATTGAGAGGCTGATAGTTTTCCTCCATATACACTGGAAAGCAGAAAATTCAGCCTCAAAGAGAAAAGATGAGAAAGCAGACGCCACAGAGAAACAGGAATAAGAAATAGGGAAAAAGAATTTCTGGGTTTCTGGTGGCTTCTTAACTCCTGCTTCTAGTGATTTCTAAGATGCAGCTATATTCTTTCCCTTAAGATACCCTGCTCTTTGTTAAACCTAGATCAAGTAGCTTTCTAATACTTAAAAGCCATAACTAATTAAATGATTAAAGAGAATTATAAGACTTAGAAATCATACTAAAATTTGCAGTTTCTCCTAAAAGAGATGCTTTAACATACAAGGCATTACTGTCATTTAAAAATTTATTAATATTAACCTTTCTGAAAGTTCCATAATGGAAGTGTGAAAGTGTTTGCATATTGGAACTATCTCTCGTCGTTCAACGTCAGTGAGCTCCAGTGTTTCTAAAAATTTCACAGCTACACGTTCAAGAGCATCTTCAGGCCATGGCTAAAAATAAGAAAAAGAAAAACAAGTGAAATTTAAAATGATTAGTCACACTCAAATTATATAAACTGTCTTCCTATGAGAGAAGAACTTGGGATTGAGAAAATTAAAATCTTAGTAGGGAAAATAGAATTAGAGGGACTAAGGTCACAAGTAAATCTACGAAAGATATAAGTATTTTATACATTAAAATTAAAGATAACTCAATATAGGAAAGGTCAATAATACTTTACATATCAAAGATATAGCGTACCATTTTCCTATCTCTTCCACTTGGATGTCTAGTAGGCATTCCAAATGTAGTATGATAATGGTACAGGCTGCTTTGTTGCCCTCTTAATACCTATCAGCCCCCTTTCCTTAAGACTCCAATTTTATTCTAGATAGCAATATCCCAGCTACAATACTACATTTCCTAGACTTTGCAATTCAGAGTGGATAATGACATATGAGCATCTATTGGGTGGAGACATCAGAGAAAGCTCTCTAGAGAGTTACACAGAGCTGGCATGGCTCTTTGTGCCTTACTTTCTATTATTCTACTTCTTGCCTGGAACACAGATGTGAAAGTTGGAGTTCTAGCAGCTACATTAGGCCATATGATGACTCTGAAGATGGAAACTACATGCTGAGGATAATAAAGAAGAAAGAATATGGGATTCTGATGACTTTGTTAAGTCACAAAGTCCAGGTCTTCAGATTCTTCTTCTACATGAGAGAGGAAAAAAACCCTTATGTGTTTAGTTTAGGTTTCTGTTACTAGAGGGCTTCCCTTGTGGCTCAGCTGGTAAAGAATCCACCTGCAGTGCGGGAGACCTGGGTTCGATCTCTGGGTTGGGAAGATCCCCTGGAGAAGGGAAAGGCTACCCACTCCAGTATTCTGGCCTGGAGAATTCCATGGATTGTATAGTCCATGGAGTCACAAAAGTTGGGCATGACTGAGCGACTTTCACTTTCTGTTACCAGCAGCTCGTCATAATTCCTACTTGCTACAACATCCAAAGTTGAACATTTGATTTTCTTCCCCACAGAGTCACTTTCCCTCCAGTACTCCCCACCTCAGTGAGATGGTTCCTTTGCTTTTCCTAGAATACACCAAGGGTGCTTCTGGCCCTGGGTCTTGGATTTGCTGTTCCTCTGACTGGAACCCTCCTAATCTAGATCTCCATGTGGTTCAACTCCCTCACACCTCTGTGCAAACGCAAACCTACCAGGGAGGTCTGCCCAAAGCACTCACTCTTTCAAAAACAGCATTCTTTCCCTCATTACTCGTTCCCTTATCTTGAACTTTTTCTTAGCACTTAGCAATATCTGACATATATTTATTCATTTGTTTTTGTCTGCCTCACCGACTCACCACTAAAATATAAAAACCACAAAAGCAAGGAATCTTACCTCACTACTGTTACCGTCAGTGCTTAAACAGCTCTTGTTGGTAAATATTTGAAATATTTACTCAATGAAATAATTTATGTTAAATGAGTACTTAATCTTCACTTGCTCAATACAGTATTCCAAACTTCATTCCATTTAGATTCAACAAGATGCTTGTCATGTTTTTCCTTTATAGTAGACAATATGCATTTTAAGATCAATTTTTTGTGTTTGGCCCTCTCAGTTCAGTCAGTTCAGTCGTTCAGTCTTGTCCGATTCCTTGCAACCCCATGAATCACAGCATGCCAGGCCTCCCTGTCCATCAACAGCTCCCGGAGTTCACTCAGACTCACATCCATCAAGTCGGTGATGCCATCCAGCCATCTCATCCTCTGTCATCCCCTTCTCCTCCTGCCCCCAATCTCTCCCAGCATCAGAGTCTTTTCCAATGAGTCAACTCTTCACATGAGGTGGCCAAAGTACTGGAGCTTCAGCTTTAGCATCATTCCTTCCAAAGAAATCCCAGGGCTGATCTCCTTCTGAATGGACTGGTTGGATCTCCTTGCAGTCCAAGGGATTCTCAAGAGTCTTCTCCAACACCACAGTTCAAAAGCATCAATTCTTCGGCTCTCAGCCTTCTTCACAGTCCAACTCTCACATCCATACATGACCACTGGAAAAACCATAGCCTTGACTAGACGAACCTTTGTTGACAAAGTAATGTCTCTGCTTTTGAATATGCTATCTAGGTTGGTCATAACTTTCCTTCCAAGGAGTAAGCGTCTTTTAATTTCATGGCTGCAGTCACCATCTGTAGTGATTTTGGAGCCCAGAAAAATAAAGTCTGACGCTGTTTCCACTGTTTCCCCACCTATTTCCCATGAAGTGATGGGACCAGATGCCATGATCTTCGTTTTCTGAATGTTGAGCTTTAAGCCAACTTTTTCACTCTCCACTTTCACTTTCATCAAGAGGCTTTTTAGTTCCTCTTCACTTCCTGCCATAAGGGTGGTGTCATCTGCCTATCTGAGGTTATTGATATTTCTCCCGGCAATCTTGATTCCAGCTTGTGTTTCTTCCAGTCCAGCGTTTCTCATGATGTACTCTGCATATAAGTTAAATAAGCAGGGTGACAATATACAGCCTTGATGTACTCCTTGTCCTATTTGGAACCAGTCTGTTGTTCCATGTCCAGTTCTAACTGTTGCTTCCTGACCTGCATATAGGTTTCTCAAGAGGCAGGTCAGGTGGTCTGGTACTCCCATCTCTTTCAGAATTTTCCACAGTTTATTGGGATCCACACAGTCAAAGGCTTTGGCATGGTCAATAAAGCAAAACTAGATGTTTTTCTGGAACTCTCTTGCTTTTTCCATGATCCAGCAGATGCTGCAATTTGATCTCTAGTTCCTCTGCCTTTTCTAAAACCAGCTTGAACATCAGGAAGTTGATGGTTCACATATTGCTGAAGCCTGGCTTGGAGAATTTTGAGCATTACTTTACTAGCGTGTGAGATGAGTGCAATTGTGTGGTAGTTTGAGCATTTTTTGGCATTGCCTTTCTTTGGGATTGGAGTGAAAACTGACCTTTTCCAGTCCTGTGGCCACTGCTGAGTTTTCCAACTTTGCTGGCATATTGAGTGCAGCACTTTCACAGCATCATCTTTCAGGATTTGAAAGAGCTCAGCTGGAATTCCATCACCTCCACTAGCTTTGTTCGTAGTGATGCTTTCTAAGGCCCACTTGACTTCACATTCCAGGCTGTCTGGCTCTAGGTCAGTGATCACACCATCGTGATTATCTGGGTCGTGAGGATCTTCTTTGTACAGTTCTTCTGTGTATTCTTGCCATCTCTTCTTAATATCTTCTGCTTCTGTGAGGTCCATACCATTTCTGTCCTTTATCGAGCCCATCTTTGCATGAAATGTTCCCTTGGCATCTCTAATTTTCTTGAAGAGATCTCTAGTCTTTCCCATTCTGTTTGGCCCTCTACTCTAGTAAAAATCAAGCTTTTTGATCAAATACTCCATTAATTATTAAAAAAAAGTGTTAGGCAACCATTACCAGTATATACATATTTATTAATTATATTCATATGGTATTACTGTACTAATATATTTTTAAACCCAAAAAAAGGCCTTTAAAGATTTATTATTAACATAAACGAATTTTTGTAAAATGTCAAGATAAGCACCATTTTCCGATCATGTAACTCTTTTTATTTTGAAAAGCTTCTCCCCAAAGCTCCCTGGCAGACTTTAAATCCAGATCCACTGGTAAGAAACACATCACGAAAAGGCTCATGTGTAAACAGTCAACAATAAGAGGAGTGAGAGCACCAATGCTGACTTAGGCCAACCAGGAATGAATCCCTATTAGACTTTGCCTACTTGGGTAGCAATTTCCCAAACAAAATCAGAATTCTGTTAGCAAAGATGAAGTGGGTAGAAAATGGCTGTTGAGAGGTAACCATGACATCATAAGCTAATGCTGCAAAGTCATGACACACCCTGGGAATAACCTTTATTATTTAAACAGTTGATACAAATCCATATTCCAAGTGAAAGGGAAGTCACCCAGTCATGTCCAAATCTTTGCAACCCTATGGACTGTAGCCTGCCAGGCTCCTCCATCCATGGAATTTTCCAGGCAAGGATACTGAAGTGGGTTGCCATTTCCTTCTCCAGGGGATGTTCCTGACACAGGGATTGAAGGCAGGTCTCCCACGCTGCAGGTAGATCTGAGCCTCCAGGGTTTTAACCAATGTCTCACTAGATCTTGTTAAACTGTCATTGTTTTTGGTCTTAAAATGTAGGTGACACAGGGCTTGAGCTAGCTCCTGCTAGTTTTATGACAGTTTTTTACTGTCCACTTATAACTGCATTGTCCATCTTCAATTTTCAGTTCATTGCAAGACTCCCTGAGGGTCCCTTGCACACTATCTATGACATATGTCCATCTGACATACAAACTGAGTGGGAAAGTGAAAGTAAAAGTGCAAGCTGCTCAGTTGTGTCCAACTCTTTTTAACTCCATGGACTATAGACCGCCAGGCTTCTCTGTCCACGGAGTTCTCCAGCCAAGAATTGTGGAATGGGTTGCCATTCCCTTCTCCAGGGGGATCTTCCCAACCCAGGCATCAAACCTGGGTGTCCTGCATTGCAGGCAGATTATTTACCACCTGAGCCACCAGAGAAGCAATGTCAATTCACATGAGATATTTCATACACAAGTGAGTATTTCAGTAAATTCTACCCTTATCTTCTGAACTGTTTTGGCACCTCTGGTAAGTTTACACCCTATTTTGGAGAACAGAAATCTATCCAAAAAGTCAGTGACTTCTCAGCTATGTGACACACAGTAGTTCACACTCACTTCCATCCTTAAAAGACTCAGGCCTCAAACAATGCCATCAGTACCCCGACACAGTTTCTGTATCCCCACTGTTTCACTGTAAAATCTTGGTTCCTCTCTGTTATCCACTTAACTTCCCTTATCCATTTGCACCTCCTAGTTCTTTCTTTCTTAAATTTCCCCCAATAAGTATGAATCACATACAATAGAACAGAAAGTCTCATGGTTATAAAAAACATATTCAGAAATAGAATTGTACTTATAAGATCTCACAAAAGAAAAACTTTTAACTGGATAGGCTTTGTTTGTTTGGTTTTGGTTTGGGGCTACTTAATGAAAGCAATATTAAGATACAGTTTGCATAAAGGAAAACTGTTTCACATGACTTTTATTGTTGTATAAATTCTAAAACATCCACTAGCTGAAACACACTACAGTCCTCAAAAGGGAAGAATTACCGTTTTTCAAACATGCAATTGATAAAGATGAAAGAGAACAAAACGCATTAGTATTAGAAAATTAGTTTTAAAAGAAACTATCCAGGATCAAGCTATAGTCCACAATACATTCATTTCAGTTCAGTTCAGTTCAGTTGCTCAGTCGTGTCTGACTCTTTGCAACCCCATGAATCGCAGCACGTCAGGCCTCCCTGTCCATCACCAACTCCCGGAGTTCACTAAAACTCACATCCATCGAGTCGGTGATGCCATCCAGCCATCTCATCCTCTGTCGTCCCCTTTTCCTCCTGCCCCCAATCCCTCCCAGCATCAGTCTTTTCCAATGAGTCAACTCTTCACATGAGGTGCCCAAAGTACTGGAGTTTCAGCTTTAGCATCATTCCTTCCAAAGAACACTCAGGGCTGACTCCTTTAGAATGGACTGGTTGGATCTCCTTGCAGTCCAAGGGACTCTCAAGAGTCTTCTCCAACACCACAGTTCAAAAGCATCAATTCTTCCATGCTCAGCTTTCTTCACAGTCCAACTCTCGCATCCATACATGACCACTGGAAAAACCACAGCCTTGACTAGACGGACCTTTGTTGGCAAAGTAATGTGTCTGCTTTTCAATATGTTATCTAGGTTGGTCATAACTTTACTAGGCATAAAACAAATAAATAGAAGGCACCATGAGCTACCCTTCTCAAACACATAAATACTGAATGGTTTTACTCAGACAGTGATGATTTCCCCTGTTTAAATGAAGTGATAGCCTGTATCATTCGCTGCTGGCATGACTGAAACTGTCACCCAGCTAGTCTTCCTGTCTCTTGTTTTGCCCAATTCCAAATCATCCACCATAAAGCTTCCAAGAGTTTTGGGTTATTCCTAAAATGTAGATTAGCTATATACATGTTAATTGCCTTGAAATGTCTTTGGTATAAAACCAAATTCCTAGACACATTTACACATTCATTTATAGCCTGGCACCCACTCAAAGCTCCAACTTAACTCCTGTTGCCCTCATTGCCAGTCAGCCACACCAAACTATTTAACTATTTGCCCAAATGAGCCACACTTTCCCCACTGTTGCACCTCTGCATGTGCTATCCTCTTATGATGGTTAATTTTATGTGTGCCTATATATTTGGTCCAACATTATTCTAGTTGTTTCTGTGAGATACATTTTGGATGGGTTCAACATTTAAATGAATAGACTGAATAAAGCAGATTGCTCTCCCTAATGTAAGTGGGCAGCATCCAATCAGTCGAAGGCCTGAATAGAACAAAAAGGCTGAACCTCCCTCAAATAAGGGAGAATTCCTCCTGCATGATGGCCTTCGAGTGAGGACATTAGTTTTTTTCCTGACTTTGAATTCAAGCATAACACCTTTTCCTAGGTCTCAATCCTGCTGGCTTTCAAACTGGAATGACACCATCAGCTCTCATGGGTCTCCAGCTTGCCAACTGCAAATCTTGAAAATCATCAGCCTTAATAAAGATGTGAGCCAATTCCTTATAATAAATATATGTATAAATAGATAAAGATATATCTATCTCTAAATATATCTTTATGCAGAGTACATCATGAGAAACGCTGGACTGGAAGAAACACAAGCTGGAATCAAGATTGCTGGGAGAAATATCAATAACCTCAGATATGCAGATGACACCACCCTTATGGCAGAAAGTGAAGAGGAACTAAAAAGCCTCTTGATAAAAGTGAAAGTGGAGAGTGAAAAAGTTGGCTTAAAGCTCAACATTCAGAAAACAAAGATCATGGCATCCGGTCCCACCACTTCATGGGAAATAGATGGGGAAACAGTGGAAACAGTGTCAGACTTTATTTTTCTGGGCTCCAAAATCACTACAGATGGTGACTGCAGCCATGAAATTAAAAGACGCTTACTCCTTGGAAGGAAAGTTATGACCAACCTAGATAGCATATTCAAAAGCAGAGACGTTACTTTGTCAACAAAGGTTCGTCTAGTCAAGGCTATGGTTTTTCCTGTGGTCATGTATGGATGTGAGAGTTGGACTGTGAAGAAGGCTGAGCGCCGAAGAATTGATGCTTTTGAACTGTGGTGTTGGAGAAGACTCTTGAGAGTCCCTTGGACTGCAAGGAGATCCAACCAGTCCATTCAGAAGGAGATCAGCCCTGGGATTTCTTTGGAAGGAATGATGCTAAAGCTGAAACTCCAGTACTTTGGGCACCTCATGTGAAGAGTTGACTCACTGGAAAAGACTCTGATGCTGGGAGGGATTAAGGGCAAGAGGAGAAGGGGACGACAGAGGATGAGATGGCTGGATGGCATCACTGACTCGATGGACGTGAGTCTGAGTGAACTCCGGGAGCTGGTGATGGACAGGGAGGCCTGGCGTGCTGCGATTCATGGGGTCGCAAAGAGTCGGACACGACTCAGCGACTGATCTGATCTGATCTTATCTGATGGATGTGTATATATATACATGTACATACATATATACACAGGAGAAGGCGATGGCACCCCACTCCAGTACTCTTGCCTGGAGAATCCCATGGACGGAGGAGCCTGGTAGGCTGCAGTCCATGGGGTCGCTAAGAGTCGGACACAACTGAGCAACTTAACTTTCACTTTTCACTTTCATGCATTGGAGAAGGAAATGGCAACCCACTCCAGTGTTCTTGCCTGGAGAATCCCAGGGATGGGAGAGCCTGGTGGGCTGCTATCTATGGGGTTGCACAGAGTCAGACACAACTGAAGCGATTTAGGAGCAGTAGCAGCATACATGTACATACATATATATATATATACGTATATACATATATGTATATATATAAGGAACCAGTATAAGGAACCAGAAGAATGTATCATATATATATATAAAAGATCATATATATATGATCTTTTATATATATAAAAGATACATTCTTCTGGTTCCTTATACAACCCTCCTCTATGTAATGGATTCATTTTCATGCTTTAGAGAGACACTGTCTTAATAAGCACACCTTTGCACGTCGAGACTATGGCTCTTTTATGTAACTGACTGCTCATTTGCTAGCTGTCTTTTTTGTCTTCCAGTCTAGTATATGAGATCATTTTGGGGATCATGGAGTTTTCCAAGTCCCTGGTGCTGCCGTTAGAGTGAGTAACCAAAAAGCACTTGATACATGCATATTAATAGAAGTTGAGTAAGATTTCTGTAACAGTCCAAAAGATTTAATTATCTCTGATGGCCCAGATGGTAAAGAATCTGCCTGTAATGCAGCAACACCCAGGTTTGATTCCTGGGTTGGGAAGAGCCGCTTGAGAAGGGAATGGCAACCCACTCCAGTATTCTTGCCTGGAGAATCACATGGACAGAGGAGCCTGGTGGGATACCACCCATGGGGTTGCAAAGAGTCAGATATAACTGAGCAATTAACACACACACACACACACACACACACACACTGCAAATTACAAACCTGAAACCAGTCAATGGTACAGCAATTGATGAGGGATGGGAACTGCCTCAAGCGATTTCGGAAGGCATCTCCAATGGGGCTAAAGGCCACCACAACATGAAGATTTTCTTTGCAGCGATTCACAAAGAAAGCAAACAGGGCTAAGGGACTGAGTTCACCGTGTTTATTGCCAGCCTGAGCCACAGGACGAACACCCTAGGGAATACCAGAAAAAGCCTCGTAAATAGAAACACGTAAGCTGATAAAAGATTAGTAGATATTAAAATATTAAGAATTTGTATTACTCCTCTTATAAATATCTTAAAATTTTTGTTTTTATATCAATATAATGGCTTTGATATAGTCTGCACTTAGAAGACTACTTTCAATTCCATAATTCTATAATTTAAAAATAAGTATCTGTCAAAGATTTAACTTATAAAAATAGTCACAAAAAGTTCACCAAGATAAACATACGGGACATTATATAATTCAACACTGGTTTTAAGAGGAAAAAATTGAAACAACTAAAGCATCCAGTTAAAAACATTATAAAACATCCATACACTGTAATTTTAAACAACTGTTAAAGATAATGAGATGCATCAACATGTGCTATGGCAAGATGAGCAAGAAAAAATAAATATAAGGTCAAATTGTGCAAGAGTATGCATAATATGATCCTTTTTGTTAAATTAAAAAATACATAGGTGCATATGTGTAAACATATACTTTTTTATGGAAGCAAACACAAAGAACTATTAACAGTGGTTCCTTTGGGTGAGATGGACTTAAAGGAGAATGAAAGGGGATTTTATGTTTATTTTGTATATTCTTCTTGGCTTATATAATTTTTTTCATTTTGGACATTCTTCCGCTGTTTGAACTATCTGACTTTATTCTTATAATGTTTGTATTTTTTGAAATGATAATAGAGTTTGGTAATGAGATTATTCACTCAGTCATGTATGACTCTTTGTGACCCCATGGACTGTGCCTGCCAGGTTCCTCTGTCTATGGAATTCTCCAGAGGAGAATACTGGAGTGGGTAACCATTTCCTTCTCCAGGCGATCTTCCCAACCCAGGTATTGAACCCAATACATATCCTTCATTGGTAGGTGGACTCTTTACCAATTCTTTAGCCACCAGTGAAGCCCAATGAGATTATACATTAATTCTAATTTTTTTCCTTATGTTGGATTGACCAAATGTTCTTTCAGGCTTTTCCATAACCGTGTACAAAAAACCCAAATGAACTTTTTGGTCAACCTATTAATATCTCTATATGAAAAAGGCTTCTTACGTGAGGTCTGGCATAATGGCTTTAGAATCAAACTTCTTGAGTTCAAATTCCAGCTTGCAGCTGATTATCTATGTGACCTGGAGGCAAGTTACTTAATCTCTCTGTTACTCAGTTTCCTTATCCATAAAATGGGGGCAAGAGTACTTATCAATATATCAAGGGGTTGTTGAGTGATCAAAGAGTTATTACATGTGAACACTTAAAACAGTTCTTGTCTCATAGGTAAGTACTTTTCAGCTTTTTAATATCCTAACTTTCTCCTTCAAAGTAGAAAAGGTCTCATACTCAATAAATTATCTTATAAACAGATTTTTAAAAGAAAATAAAATTGTAAAAGGTAGATTTACATTTTTTAATAGCAAATTTAGGAAGTGATCACAATGATCATACAATTTCCAATATGATGATAGTGAATTTATTTCTAGATGGTCTCTCTACTCTAGATATGTGACAGATATAGATCTATGGGAAACTGTAAATCAACTTTGTTTATTCACCCTGACAGTAATTCTCATATTAAGATTATTATGATCAGTGTCAATCTGGGAAATTATGTTCAGGTTGTCTACCTCCATTAACTCTTGAGTTAACAGGGGGACATTCAGATATAGAAAGCTACATGGTATATACAGTTACATGGTTGTAACTGTAGAACAAGAGTTCAAGAAAGGGCCAAGATATTGATATAAATACAGGCATTATTTACACAGAAATAATAGTTAACATGATCTTCCCTTATGGCTCACTGGTAAAGAGTCCACATGCTGATGCAGGAGATGTGGGCTCGACCTCTGGGTCAGGAAGATCTCCTGAAGGATGAAATGACAACCCACTCCAGTATTCTTGCCTGGGAAATCCCATGGACAGAGGAGCCTGGTGGGCTATAGTTTATGGGGTCACAAAGAGTCGGACATGACTCAGCAACTAAACAACAACAATAACAAAGGTCAATGCTTCTAGAGTAGAAGTAGGGAGTAACATCTACATGCACATAGAAATACTAATACTTTGGGAGCACAACTGATTCTGGGAGCAAGAAAAAGAGTAGATATTGAAGGCGAAAGGAAACAAACTGAGGGAACTTTCACAGCAGTCAAAGAAAAACATATTTTAAAAGAGGAATGATGAGTTATTTCAGAGATGAATGATAATTTTAAAAGAGAACTGAGAAAATATCACTAAATACGGTAAATAAGTCACTGCAAAATTGAGACAAACTTTGCAGCAATTTAATTCTGCAAGGAGTGTGAACAGAACAGTGGAAAAGTAGCCTGGAAATGGAAGGCTGAAGCTACAATTGTAATGCTGACATCAGAGACTGTGCTGAGTCTATAAGAGGTGATCAGTAGGCAGGACCAGGCCCAAGCTCTATAGATCAGTTATCAGTGATCTGTGTCAGATGGATGAAATAAGCAAAGTCCAAGACCTGGTCTTCAAAGTGCAGGGTATGCAAAGAAATTAATATAATTTATCTTATATATCTTTTATATTTTTAAATATTGGTATAAAGCAAGCAAAAAAATAAAAGGATGCACTTTGGTACATGGGAGTTCTGACCATGGCTATTTCCTTGTGGATAAATTGATATGGTGTTCCTAGGTTTGGGTGGAATATGAAGGAAATAAGTTCTTCAGGCTATTCTTGGATCATACCGTAAAATAGTAAAGCCATGGAAAAGCTTTTGTAGCAAAGTGATGAGAGGAAAAAGATAAACAACCATTAAAGTGAGCAGAAAAGCCTTGCAAAGTTTAGAAAATCCCATTCCCCAAAGGGTCTCATTCCCTGGAAAGGAGTGTAGGGAATATATTTTTCCTATGGATTAGGAGAATCACCATTCTTAGGAACTTTTAGCCACAACCTTGATGCTACCCAGATACAAACAGAGAACTTGGATTTTTTTTTTTCCTTTCTCCTTCCCCACTCCAGGCCATGAACTGGTGGTGCATCACATTTACTGAGGGCTTTCTAAGTGCCTGACATTCCATAACTACCTTATTTCATTTGATGATGCTGTATAGGAGGAACTATTTTGTGTATATAATACTTCCGTTCCATAGATGAGAAAAGCAGGGTGCTTGAACTACCAGGGGGGATCCATTTTACTCCAGATGCTATCACTGGAGGCTGGAATGAAGCATCCTGATATGAGTGATGTATTCTGGGGGTAAAAGTAGTTATGATAACAGGAAAGGGGAAACTACTAGCTGAAATCTTGTATGGGAAGATCTGAAAAATGGTGGTCGAAGGTCAGGACATCTGAGGTAGAGGTGCATCACAAAATATATTTTTTTCTTTGTCAACTAAATCACAAAGCATGATTCCCAGATGTACCAGAATCAATACAAGTAGTTTTATTAAACTGAAATTTTACTAACTAGCGGCAAACTATAAAAGTGAATCGAGTAGTGTTTTAAAGCTATATTTTCTCATATCACTATAACCATAAGACATTATTTTATTTTTTGACATATACACACTACTCTGTACAATGAGAACCTACTGTATAGCAAAGGGAACTCTACTGCATGCTCTGAGATGACTTAAATGAGAAGGAAATTCAAAAAAGAGGGAATACATGTATATGTATATGTATGGCTGATTGACTTTGCTGTACAGCAGAGACTGACACAGCAGTGTAAAGCACCTACTCTCCAGGTAAGGAAAAAAGACATGATTTTAAATCTCTAATCATTCATAAAACATGCTAAATAAGATCAAATGGATGAAACACTGTCATCATTATGGAAAAAGCTGGGTTAAAATAATTAAAATTCTGTCTCATAACTATACTTTTACAGTTATAACTATTTAAAATTCACCAAAAAAAGTATTAAAATATACATTAAGTTTTTGATTACCAAAATTCTCTGCACAAGCCATATTTATACTGAAGAACAGAAAAGTTTCAAGGTAACATTTCTGAGTTGGGAGCAGCACTCCCTGAAAAGCATTTACCTCCATCACTTCTTGTTTTTCATCTGCTGCAAAAATATTAGGTACTTCTCCAGTATTGAGCACACTGTCGATATCCTCTAGAAAAGCTTCCTCTTTAATCTGAG
Organism: Bos taurus; assembly: GCF_002263795.3. Lineage (NCBI taxonomy): Eukaryota > Metazoa > Chordata > Mammalia > Artiodactyla > Bovidae > Bos > Bos taurus. The sequence continues at coordinate 43,760,720 of NC_037349.1, read as the reverse complement.
TGTCCGTGATTAGAAAGACTGTCTTCTGGCCCTTCATGCCCACGTTCCTTAAAAGGGCCTTAAAATAAAAATGTACTTAGAATCAGAATCTGGTGGAAATCGTGTTTTTTTTTTGCTTTCCTTCCCCTTTCCTTTCTTTTGATAACAACATCCCGCCCTTTCTGGTGGTGTCAATCTCCTCACAAGAACATGCCTCTTGCAAAGGATCTTCTTCATCCCTCTCCAGAAGAGAAGAGGAAACACAAGAAGAAGCACCTGGTGCAGAGCCCCAGTTCCTATTTCATGAATGCAAAATGCCCAGGTTGCTATAAGATCACCACCATCTTTAGCCATGCACAACAGTAGTTTTGTGTGTTGGCTGCTCTACTGTCCTCTGCCACCATACAGGAGGAAAAGCAAGACTTACAAAAGGATGCTCTTTCAAACAGAAGCAGCACTGAAAGTACCCTGTATCAAGATAAATGGAAAACCATCCCAAAAAACATGTTTTGGATGAAAAAAAAAAATCTCAATTTTTAATACCTCTCCCATTGGGGCTTCCCTTGTGGCTCAGCTGGTAAAGAATCCACCTGCAATGCAGGAGACCTGGGTTTGATCCCTGGGTTGGGAAGATCCCCTGAGGAAGGGAACAGCTACCCACTTCAGTATTCTGGCCTGGAGAATACCATGGACTATAGTTCATGGGGTCACAAAGATTCAGACATGACTAAGCAACTTTCACTTTCACTTCTCCCATTCTGGTGGCACTGTCGATCTGGGCCTCCATTTTACCCATCCCTCCAGTGGGAGACTCCAACTGGCCAGTTTTCCAAGCCCCAAGGCACAGTCATTGATTCAGAGGTGGGCTTATGATTTAAGAGGGCCCATTCACAGTCTCACTTCAGGAACTAAGATGGATTTGAAAAAAGAAAGAATCTGTCCATCTAAGACTGGAGATACAAAAGCCAGTTCTCCACACTCACTTTTAAGATGTAGACTTATTTAGTACATGAAGGTCAGAAAAAGTTTAAAAAGTCCAGCAAAGTCTCTCTTGTTTTTTTCCACTTTGGGTCATCTCTCTTCCAGGGCCAGCAGAACCACAGGCACGTGTGTATGAAGCCCCAGATATGCCCTCCATTATTCTATTGGTTACTGGAAGAGCAGCGCAGCTCTAAAGAAACTATTAAGATTTGACAACTTTGATGACATCGTCATCACCACTGAGGTTTATATCTAACAGTCTACTGAAAAAACACATTTGTCTGAAATAAGGCCTTTCTGAACTAGAATAAAGATAGAATCAGCAGCAGCATGGTAAGAACGCAGTGGATAAGACTTAAGTTATAAATCCCACTCTGTTGTGCATACCTGTTCTCAACTTCAGTTTCCCTATCAGTAAAACACAGAGACAACCATACCCGCTACACTGAACTGTCATACTTGTAGAAAGAAAGCACATATGTAAAGCACTTCAAACAGTGCTCAGCACATGCAGTAACTGCCTAGGGATAGTATTATTATCACCATTGCATTCAGCACACAGCTAGCTATACAGGTTGGCTCTCTCTTTACAGATAAAAGAATGCACAGATGTTATTTTAGACACTAGATTTCCTCATGATTTTACCTTCAGGTCCTCTCTCCACTCATTCATACCATAACTCTTTGAAATTTCTGGTTGGAAAATCTGCATTTTTGCCATAGATGTAGCCAGACGAGTTAAAGATTGACGACCACTTCCTCCAAGTCCGACAAGCAAAGCATTTCCTCCAGACTGCTTCAGAATCCGACATATTCGTGATAAATGTTCCAATACATACCTATGATATATAGATATTATTATACTTCAAAATACGAATGTAAATGTTTATTTACCCATAACTATTGCTTTACTTTCCTAGAAGGATGGACTTTGCTGTCCCATATGTTACTATCTCAATTTTAAAGAGGTAATCATGAATAAGTGTGATATTTCAAACGCAGTTACAATTCGACCATTTGATGTAAAGGAAAACTATTTGAAGTACAAATTCAGGAAATGTAATATATGTAAGCTACAAAAATAAAATGAAATTGTTAACTATTTGTACTGGAGCATATTATTTTCATCTAAAAGATTTCTTCAGAAATTCCCTGGTGGTTCACTAGTTAGGACTCTGGACTTTCACTGCCAAGGGCCAGGGTTCAATCCCTGGTCAGAGAGCTAAGATATCACAAGCATGGTAAAAGAAAAAGAAAAAGTGTATTCAACATTTTAATACCAGGATTTCTATGTGAGAACTAGAAAGTCAGTTATATACAAAATAATACATTCAGGAAAGGTATCCACGCTAGTAATTAGGGAAATTAAAACTAAAGACACAGTGTGATACTGACAAAACTAACCAAATCTGGCAATCCTGTGTTGGCAAGGGTGAGAAACAATGGGAGTTCTTAAAAACAATGATCATTTCTGAAGATACTTTGGCAAAACTTAGTAAAGTAGAAGATGATAACATATCAGATCATATCAGATCAGTCGCTCAGTCGTGTCCAACTCTTTGCGACCCCATGAATAGCAGCACGCCAGGCCTCCCTGTCCATCACCAATTCCCAGAGTTCACTCAGACCACGTCCATCGAGTCAGTGATGCCATCCAGCCATCTCATCCTCTGTCGTCCCCTTCTCCTCCTGCCCCAATCCCTCCCAGCATCAGAGTCTTTTCCAATGAGTCAACTCTTCACATGAGGTGCCCAAAGTACTGGACTTTCAGCTTTAGCATCATTCCTTCCAAAGAAATCCCAGGGCTGATCTCCTTCAGTCTGGACTGGTTGGATCTCCTTGCAGTCCAAGGGACTCTCAAGGGTCTTCTCCAACACCACACTTCAAAAGCATCAATTCTTCGGCGCTCAGCCTTCTTCACAGTCCAACTCTCACATCCATGCATGACCACAGGAAAAATCGTAGCCTTGACTAGACGGACCTTTGTTGGCAAAGTAATGTCTCTGCTTTTCAATATGCTATCTAGGTTGGTCATAACTTTCCTTCCAAGGAGTAAGCGTCTTTTAATTTCATGGCTGCAGTCACCATCTGTAGTGATTTTGGAGCCCAGAAAAATAAAGTCTGACACTGTTTCCACTGTTTCCCCATCTATTTCCCATAAAGTGATGGGACCGGATGCCATGATCTTCGTTTTCTGAATGTTGAGCTTTAAGCCAACTTTTTCACTCTCCTCTTTCACTTTTATCAACAGGCTTTTGAGTTCCTCTTCACTTTCTGCCATAAGGGTGGTGTCATCTGCATATCTGAGGTTATTGATATTTCTCCCGGCAATCTTGATTCCAGCTTGTGTTTCTTCCAGTCCAGCGTTTCTCATGATGTACTCTGCATATAAGTGAAATAAACAGGGTGACGATATACAGCCTTGATGAACTCCTTGTCCTATTTGGAACCAGTCTGTTGTTCCATGTCCAGTTCTAACTGTTGCTTCCTGACCTGCATACAAATTTCTCAAGAGGCAGATTAGGTGGTCTGGTATTCCCATCTGTTTCAGAATTTTCCACAGTTTATTGGGATCCACACAGTCAAAGGCTTTGGCATAGTCAATAAAGCAGAAATAGATGCTCTTCTGGAACTCTCTTGCTTTTTCCATGATCCATCGGATGTTGCAATTTGATATCTGGTTCCTCTGCCTTTTCTAAAACCAGCTTGAACATCAGGAAGTTCACGGTTCACATATTGCTGAAGCCTGGCTTGGAGAATTTTGAGCATTACTTTACTAGCGTGTGAGATGAGTGCAATTGTACGGTAGTTTGAGCATTCTTTGGCATTGCCTTTCTTTGGGATTGGAATGAAAACTGACCTTTTCCAGTCCTGTGGCCACTGCTGAGTTTTCCAAATTTAATAATTCCACTTCTAAGAATATAGCCTAGAGAAATCCTTACACATGTAACCAAGGAGACATGAATATTCAAACCTTTTTCATAATTACAAAAACTAGAAATTACCTAGTTTACAGTACTTAGTATCTGAAACAGAAGTCTATCTTAGAAGAATGATTCCACTGTGTTAAAATTATACATTGGAATGCAATACAGTAGTAAAACTTTGTTTTTTGTGAATTTCACGGTCTGGAATAAACCAACTTGCAAAGGAATATGCACAGTATGATACCACTTATATGATTTTTAAACATGCAAAATAAGACTGCCTGTATGTTTAGGAACATACATGTGGGCATGCTCAGTCACTAACTGTCCTACTCTTTGTGACTCCATGGGCTGTAGCCCACCAGGCTCCTCTGTCCATGGGATTCCCCAGCAAGAATACTGGAGAGGGTTGCCATTTCCTCCTCCAGGGGACCTTCTCAACCCAGGGATTGAACTTGTGCTTCCTGCATTAGTAGGTGGATTCTTTACCACTGAGCAACCTGGGAAGCACTTAGGAACACACACATGTAGTAAAAATCTAAAGAAACACATGAGTTTCTTTTTACCCCTGCAAGGAACAATGGGAACGCAGTGAGGGAGGGTTGGCTACTCAAGAGATTTCAAATAAATTGCTAGAGATTTCAAATAAATTAATTTAAATAAATATTCAAATAAATTCAAATTTAAAAAATCTTTTTTTACATTCTAAACATTTCACAATAAAATTTTACAAATAGTAATTTTAAGCATCACCACCAAATACAGGTACCTAAAAATGACAAGATTCATTCTTGTTTTGTGAGTTTGATTATACTCATCTAAACATTGGTCCACAACGTCACTAAAATGATGAATATTTGGAATTTCAATATAAACTCTGTCATCTCCTTCAAGGTCAGGATTCAAATAATCACCAAACATGAGATTTCTTAGCTCTTCTTCAGATATCTATAAAATGGAAATCAATGAATTACAAAAGTTAAAATTTTTTCTAAAATAAACAATTCTTTTAAACATCCAGGTAATAACTAATATAGTTGTATAATTAACACCTGAAACTACATTATATCCTGAGGAAATGAAAAGAGCTTTTTTCTGTCATAGAAGTTTCCCCCTTCCCCCCCCACCCCACTGGAAGCTGGAAAAGTCATTCTAAGTACCCACTTAGTGAGTAGTTACTAAGGGATAGTCACCATGCTAAGCACCTTATATCTACTATTATCATTCAATCCCTAACATATAACTTCTATGTTATGTATATATAACTATTCTGAAACCAAATCTTCTCAAGCTAAATATCGATATATAAGGAAAGTTAAAAAGAATATGATCAGGAAGGAGTAATAGCATTTTTTTAAAGATAAGTTGACTGTAATAATTCCTGCTATTAGACTGTTTTGACTTGCTTTTAAACACTAAGTATACTCACTGGTGCATTCCCCTTCCTCAAATGTGAAAAGATACTATCAAATGATTCTTTAAAATGGTCCTTTACAACATTTTTGGTTAAAGTGAACAGCCAGAATCGGTCACTATCGTTAATGAGGCGATCATAAAACACTCGGAGAACCTCATGCACAAACAGACGGATCATCGTGTGCTTGCCCTCCACAGCATCTCTTTCAATCAGCAAACAGCCCTGGATGACACGTGAAAAATCTCGCAAGTTGAAAGTGTAATGAGATTTTGTGGGAGTGGGCAAAAGATTTTCCATGGACTGTTTATATATCTGAATACGAAAAAAGCAACAAAGCAAAAAGTCAAATGCTTATAATCAGCAAAGCCAACAACACTGTACTATAAAGTCAACAACAATATAATATGCTGTAACGAAGAGTATGTTACATAAAATATTTTATTCATCCTATCAGATTATATTGGCTTGGAAAATTGTATAGTTCTGAGTCTAGCATGGCATATATCTATTTATTTTGCTTTATAGAACTTGACCAGGAATTATTGAGTTGAGGGAACTTAATATCATCTGATTCCATCCATGCCCAAAAAGTGACAATGCTTTTATTTCCCAGTAATTATAATTGTTCCACTTAAAGGTGAATGACCTGGGATTAAACAGTGAACAAAAACTTCAATAGAAAGTGAAATCAGACAATGTATTCTGAAGCATTTGAAATGAAGAAGATGATGAAACAATTTTCTTCGACTACCACTGACTTCAAATCAACATATTCTCTCCCTTCCCTTCTCTCTCTTGTTTCTCTCTCCCTTCTCTTCCTTCTATCTTAATTGGCTATAATATCAAAATGAAGTATTTATTTTTACTACATGCTGAATTCATTAAGCTTATGCTCTTGAAGAAAGACAAATTAAACCTTTGATAATATAGAAAAAGATCCAAATAAAATTATTTTTTAATTTATAAATTTATTTAATTTATGTATTTTCTAATTTATCTCCTGCCCCTAATCTCCACACATGGTAGGTATTATCAAGTGTATCAAAGACAGAAAAAAAAAACAAACCCAGAGTATCCTTTCTGTATTCTATTCTGCCTAACCAACTCCGTTCTCTTTCCAGGATATATAAATACATAATAAAAATATCATATTTTATAAATAGAAATACAAATATATTTTACAAAGAGAAGCACTTTTCTGTATTAGAATAAGTATAGTAATTACAACAGACTATCTCTTTGTTATTTTAGTTTCTCTATTTTAACAACACACCATTCCACCAGAACAGGGGCAGAAGAACTTTAGAAAGACCCAATGCTTTTGGAACTGATGGAATGATTCTCAGGGGCTTTTTGCTTCTGGTTGCAGTGATCTCAACCTCCAGAAAGCCTAGTTCAATGAGATTATCACTAAATGACCTTAAATACATTTTATCCCCCTTTTACCATTGGCTATGAGGCTGGCTCTGGTCTCTGAGCAGAGGTAGGTAACACACATTGAGTAAGTTAAGCGCTAGTCTTTGGCCATAGGACAGTCTTGTTTTCTAGTCCCACCCTTGTGTCCCACCTTTTTTTTTTTTCACTTCCACAGCTAAGTTATGCAGTCTGGCAAAAATAAGGGATTCATAAGCTGCTTAAGTTTCTTTTTTTTTTTTTTTACATAAACATGAAGAAAGAGAGAGAGAGAAGCAAAATTTAATAAATACTAGAGTAGGAACCCAACAATTAAGGCAACACCTACAATGTGGCAGATACTGGTTCTGGATGATTTCCTTGTAACAACCTTTGTGAAATAGACATTAGCTCCCATTTTAGTGATTAAAAAACTATGGTTAAGTTGCTTGCACAAGGCTAGATAGCTAACAAATAGCAGTCAAGACTCAAAACCAGCTAGATTCCCCAATTTCAAAGCCTACAATCTTACTGTTTTCAAACCTTCCTCACAGCTTCTCTGACAGTGAAGACAAAAAGTAGATGGCTAGGGGGGAAAAGAAGAAAAAAATACAAAAACCGAAGGATCAAATGCAGATATATGTAATATTAAAGACTTTGTTCTGCATTCTTTGCTCACCTCCATAGTCCCACTGACAATCTGGTTCCCAACTAAAAAGTATTCAGGAGGAAAGTCATGAGTCCTAAGGTAGAATGCTACAATTGATGAGAAGATTCGGACCATAGTTTCATCACTGAAAGTATTAATGGTGCAGATGTTGAAATGCCGAATAAAACGGGGAGTAACTGGATTTCTTCCACCACCTGGAGGGCCCATGGCAGCAATCAGCTGTATGTCAACCAATGTGATTTTACTTGTGTCCTTCAGGTCATACCTTGAAAGCACATAAAAATCCCAAAACAGTCAGTAATAAAGCCAACAAGATGGACTGAAAAGTAGAGTTCCTTTGAAACTTTATCTGATTTTAGCTTTTCTAAAAGGAAGAAGATTAGATATTACTTGGAGTAAAAGAGAAGTTTGTTTTTAAGGATTCATATAATTTTTACTTCTTTTTTTTATTGAGGTATAATTGACATAACATTAGTTTCCGTGTACTACATAATGATCTGATACTTGCATATATTGCAAGATGTTCACCACAATAAGTTCAGTTAACATCTGTCACCAGATACAGCTACAAATTTTTTTTTTCTTGTGATAACTTTCAGGATTCATCCTCTGAGCCATTTTCAAATATGTGATACAGTTTTATTAAACTACAGTCAACATGATGTACATTGCAGCCCCCTGACTTACTTCACCCCCTTTACCTATTTCGTTCCGCCCCACCTCAGGCAACCAATAATCTGTGGAGAAAACTTGTTTTAAAGCAGCACTCTGCTTTTCCTTTCACTGACACTGATAACACTGTCCAGATTCTGGGTGTCCAGAATGTCCCTTCCTCTTGTTCTTGCCTTTCTTTTTTCCAATTCTTCTTTCCATTTAACTCTCTGCTTTGTGTCTTACACTCCAAATCCAGAAGTATGGATGAGAGATCAATCTTGGTTATAGGTAAGATGACTATATGTCCCACTTTGTCTTAGAAAATTCTGGTTTGTGCCTGTCTTGTAGTAACTATTAACAGCTTCCCTTTTCTCTCAGAAATGTCCTTATTTAGACAATAAGCTACTTACTTACTCTACTTACAGCTAAGTTCTGATTCCTTTTTCTCATCTCAAATCTTATCTTCAGAGCACAGAAGGATATATAAAGAGAACCTATACATTCTTGTTACATAAAAAGATACCCATTAGGGAATATAAAAAAGGGTATGAAAATGACTCAGTTTAGTTGGAACTGCTCAGAATGAAATGGTGCCTATTTCAAATAAATTATAAAGTCCTTTAACACTGAGGTTCTTGCAACAAAGGGGGGTGATGGTGAGAGAAATCTATACAGCCAGTCTTTAGTCTAAAAGCACCATGCTGCTGCTGCTAAGTCGCTTCAGTCGTGTCCGACTCTGTGCAACCCCGCAGACGGCAGCCCACCAGGATCCTGTCCCTGGGATTCTCCAGGCAAGAACACTGGAGTGGGGTGCCATTTCCTTCTTCAATGCAAGAAAGTGAAAAGTGAAAGTGAAGTCACTCAGTTGTCTCTGACTCTTAGCGACCCCATGGACTGCAGCCTACCAGGCTCCTCCGTCCACGGGATTTTCCAGGCAAGAGTACTGGAGTGGGGTGCCACTGCCTTCTCCAAAAAGCACCATAGAAAGTATGAAAATATGACCTGGTTTTTGGCAACTCTAATAACTGTCAATAAGGGACTGGTTAAATAAATTATATAAGATTCACAAAACTAAATAGTATCAAAAGCCAATAAAATAAATGAGATAGACAAATAATATGGATGCTTATGTGTGTGTGTTAGTCGTTTAGTCGTGTCTGACTCTTTGTGACCCCATAAAGCATAGGCCCGGAGAAGGCAATGGCACCCCACTCCAGTACTCTTGCCTGGAAAATCCGATGGATGGAGGAGCCTGGTGGGCTGCAATCCATGGGGTCACTAAGAGTCGGACACAACTGAGCGACTTCACTTTCACTTTTCACTTTGATGCATTGGAGAAGGAAATGGCAACCCACTCCAGTGTTCTTGCCTGGAGAATCCCAGGGACGGCGCAGCCTGGTGGGCTGCCGTCTATGGGGTCGCACAGAGTCGGACACGACTGAAGCAACTTAGCAGCAGTAGCAGCAGCAAAGCATAGGCCGCCAGGCTCCTCTGTCCATGGAATTCTCCAGGCAAGAATGCTGGAGTGGGTTGCCATTTCCTTCTCCAGGGGATCTTCCCAACCCAGGGATTGAACCCGGGTCTCCTGCATTGTAGGCAGATGCTTTACCATCTGAGCTACTAGGGAAGCCCAATAATATGGATAGGTGAATGAAACATATAAATAATATAGTTAAATATATTAAATGCAAATAAGTTATAAAACATTATGTGCAACATGGGTCTTTTTTAAAATAAAAATATATTTATATAGAAAAATAACCTTGGAAGAATAGAGAATACACTATTAACAGTGGTTATCACCTGAAAGCAAGATTTCAGGGCATGCAATAACAAAAAAATATATAATCCCCAAATATCATTTAGTTTTGTAAGTAATCTATCTTTGCCTTGAGATAAAAATCATAGCATATTAGGGATTAGGGAAACATTTTAATAAGAGGAAATGCAGAATTATTAATCCTAACTTAAATATACAATGTCATATGTGTTAGAAACTAATCATATTATTGTAAAATAAGGTGGAAGGAGTGGAAGAGTTATTCATGAAATTGCTGTCAAAACTAAGCCATCTCAAAGATATGGTAGTTTCAAATAATCATAGATAATTAAGGAATTTAAAGTGGTGGAAACATAGGGTGCTGGTTATGGTTACTTAGGTTGGAGACTATCCATAAATTTTCAGTGCTGGGTGATAGTAAAAGATATAATTGGTAAGTTATTTTTAATAACTGAACGTAGTAGCTTAAAAGGGCAAAAACTAATATATTATTAAATAAATATATTTGTGGATTATTCTTCCATGATATAAGAAAGTATAGGAAGGTATTCCAAAATTTTCCATATAAGAAAATCTGAACAACCATTTTCTCCCATTAAGTAATTTGCAAAAATGTATTATTTTGATGTGAAAAAATAAAAACAGAAAAAGACAACAAGAAGTTACTTCAACACAGCTACTTAAGACTTCAGGTAAATATTTACCAATTCCCACAGTCAAAAAATTGTCGTAATAATTCAATAGGAGGTTGAGCTCCATATTTCTCCAATGCAGGCATATTCATGTCATCTATAAAAATTATACACTTCTTTCCCATAGGTGGTCCAAAAACTCCTTTGCGTCTTTTATCCAGTCTAGCCATAATAATGTTCTAAAACATAAAGAAAGTGTAGTATATTGAAAGCCATACTTAACACCAGAAAAAAATTAACAGTCTAATTATGTAAGGTAATAATGTCAAGCATTACCATGTTATTCATTTAAATTTATTCATTAGGGTTATACGAAACTTCATATTCAACATCATTCAAAGAGCATATATTGAAACCCTTTTATGTGCTCAGAATTGTTATGTACACACCTATTTATATATTTACATGGTACACACACACACACACAAAACTTTTTCTGCGATAGATACCCCAACATATCTATTAACTTAGCTTTAACTTAATATTTAAAAGCACTAATCTATACTTGTAGTATTTTGAAATTAGAGAATTATATAAGCTTATAACAAAGAAAATGAGCACCACAGGTCAGAAGAGAATGGATAGATATAATTCTAGGAATGGAAGATAAAAATGGTAATTAGAAAAGATCTCATGCAGTACTTCCATCTTGGCACCTCTAGGAGTAAAAGATAGATCACACAATAAAAAGTCCATGGTTTGAAAGATCTTTCACTGACAGAACTTCGGTAAGCAGCAAATGCCTATAGGGACCATCTGGGAGAGTATTGAAAGAACAAGTAAAAAACCTCTCTCTCTACTTCCGTCCCTCCCTCCCTTTTCTTATACTTCATACTTCTCCAGTTAAGAAATCAACTGTTGCTTCTTGGGCTTGCAGAGAAAAAAAGCTGACAAAGCTCAACAATTCAGTATTAATGCAAAAATGTTCTCTTGAAATTTGTCCTAAGGCCAAAAATAAAATGTTTGAAGTTTTATTTAAATTCATAGAAGATTTACTAAAATATAGTTTTATTATCCACCTTGCTGTACACCAAAATTAACACAACACCATAAATCAACTATACACCAATAAAAAATTTTAAAACTAGCAAGCTGTTTATACAGAAAAAAAGTTTTAAATGCTAATCAAATAAGTAAAAAAATTTAAAATGATAGATCCATATTTCTAACTTTTTTTAAATTAATTATTTATTTTAATTTAATTTTATTTTTAAACTTTACAATATTGTATTAGTTTTGCCCAACATCGAAATGAATCCGCCACTGGTATACCCATGCTCCCCATCCTGAACCCTTCTCCCTCCTCCCTCCCCATACCCTCCCTCTGGGTCATCCCAGTGCACCAGCCCCAAGCATCCAGTATTTCTAACTTCTAACTAACCTGAACCTGGTTGGCACTGGTCCGTGCAGAGAAATTAACATAAAAAGGAAAGTACAGGTCCTTTTCCAAGTGATTCATCAGCTTATCCTTCACATACACTGATTTTCCTGTACCCGTTGGACCCACAAAAAGTAGTGGCCTTAATGAAACAATGAACATATCATCAGAAGGAGAAAAAGTCAGAATACAGTTCAACTAGAGAAAGCTGGAGTTAGTTGAAAACATAAATAATAATCAAATCATCTTCACCCAAAAACTCACATTTTAATTTATCATTGTCATTTCATAAAAGACTGATAAAAGTAACAACTAGCACACATTTCTGCTTACTTTCAAAACTTAAATAGTGACACACTATTATTTGGACAGATGTAACATTGTTATATGCTAAAACAAGTAATCACATGCTTAACTTTTCAGAAAAAAAATAAAGCCAGCATTTGTCTCCTCAGAAAGTGCTATATTTTAGATAGAGATACAGGTGAGTGTGGAATATTAGGATGATGACAAAAACAGAGGTTGACGCTGTTGTGCAGTTATCTCAATACCACAAGGTTTCTTTCTGTAAGAAAGTAAATGGTAATGAATTCTAAAAAGTAACAGCTGTATCTACCCATCAATAGCATCTTTAAATCAAGTCACTGATACTAACCGAAAATACCGGTCTAAAAGCCAACTCTAAGGAATTCTCTAATAGCTTCAAGTAGAGTTTCTCATTTTTGAGTAGTCTGAACTAATTTAAAGGGAAAAAACTCCTGAGTTTATGTTCACAGAAACCTGGAGAACTCCAGTTTGAGACACACTGAAATAAAAATTAAATACGATCACTTTAAGTGATAACTTGGCACCACGCACTACATGGAGACAAACACAAAGCCTGGCATTAAAACTGAACAGCAGTATTCAGTATACAGAAAGTAATCTATATGACCCAAATTATGATAATATTAATTTTAAAAATTATCATTGAAGTATAAACATGAAATCAATACTACAAACAAAACACAAATCATTTAGAATTATAGTGATACCTGAGAATTCATCTACACTTTTCAGTCTGAGTAACACTCATCTTCTGAAAAACTACTTATTAAAATAATTTACGAAATAAAAAACCTTTCTTGACTTAGGGTCTGTGAGCCAAACTGAAGAAATTCTTACAGTATTCAGAACTTAGAGGACATAAAGGCTGTATCTTTACTTTCATTACCCTTTACGAAAATGGAGCAACTTATAATAGTACCTGTGTGCTTGTCATCAACAGACATCACAGATGTTATACTAAATATAATTGTTGCTGCTGCTGCTAAGTCGCTTCAGTCGTGTCCGACTCTGTGCGACCCCATAGACGGCAGCCCACCAGGCTGCGCCGTCCCTGGGATTCTCCAGGCAAGAACACTGGAGTGGGTTGCCATTTCCTTCTCCAATGCATGAAAGTGAAAAGTCAAAGTGAAGTCACTCAGTCACGTCCAACTCTTAGCGACCCCATGGACTGCAGCCTACCAGGCTCCTCTGCCCATGGGACTTTCCAGGCAAGAGTACTGGAGTGGGGTGCCACTGCCTTCTCCAAATATAATTGTTAGATATCTCAAAAATATCACTTATGTCTATTACTTCTTCAAAATTATGATCATCATCAGACTCACTGCTAGATCTTATTATTTAACATGTTAATAAAGAAGCACACATATTGCTACTGGAGCTCAAATTTTTCAAAACGTTAATAAATGTATTTTAATATGTGGTTTCCCTTGTAATCCTATGTTTTTACTTATTCATTTGAAAGCATTATTCTGACAAATCGTTCATGGAATAAAAGAATTCCTATACTAGGAACTCCTGAGAATTGACAAATACCTAACATGCCTAAAGTGAAAGAGAAAGTCGCTCAGTTGTGTCCAGCTCTTTGTGACCCCATGGACTATACAGTCCATGGAATTCTCCAGGCCAGAATACTGGAGTGGGTAGCCTATCCCTTTGCCAGCAGATCTTCCCGACCCAGGAATCAAACTGGGGTCTCCACATTGCAGGTGGATTCTTTACCAGCTGAACTGCCAGGGAAGCCCAACGTGTCTAAGGAAGACTTTAATCAGTTCAGTTCAGTCGCTCAGCCATATCTGACTCTCTGTGACCCATGGACCGCAGCACACCAGGCTTCCCTGTTCATCACCAACTCCTGGAGCTTGCTCAAACTCATGTCCATTGAGTCAATGATGCCCTCCAACCACTTCATCCTCTGTCATCCCCTTCTCCTCCTGCCTTCAATCTTTCCCAGCATAAGGGTCTTTTCAAATGAGTCAGTTCTTCACATCAGGTAGCCAAAGTATTGGAGTTTCAACCTCCAGCACCAGTCCTTCCAATGAATATTTAGGACTGATCTCCTTTAAGATTGACTGGTTCAATCTCCTTGCTGTCCAAGGGACTCTCAAGAGTCTTCTCCAACACCACACTTCAAAAGCATCTATTCTTTGGTGCTGTTAATATTTTAAGATTTTAATATTAGCCTCTAAATGCAAAAATGCAACCATGGGACAAAATACAGACAAAATAATGTTCCTCCCTATTTCATTCCTAAAGTTGACAGTTGGTCCATAAAGAAGACTAAGTGCCAAAGAATTGATGCTTTCGAATCATGGTCCAAGGGACTGCAAGGAGACAGACCAGTCAACCTGAAGGAAATCAACCCTGAATAGTCATTGGAAGGACTGTTGATGAAGCTGAACCTCCAATATTTTGGCCACCTGATGCGAAGAGATGACTCATTGAAAAAGACCCTGATGCTGGAAAAGATTAAAGGCAAAAGGAGGAGGAGGTAGCTGAAGATGAGATGGTTAGATAGCATCATTGATTCAACAGACATGAATTTGAGCAAACTCTGGAAGACAGTGGAAGACAGAGGACTTTCGGTGGTATAGTTCATGGGTTGCCAAGAGTTGGACACAACTTAGCAACTGAACAACTATGCTCCCTCATAAGCGCTCTCTCTCTCTCTTTTTTTTTTTTAATAACGTAAGATAAAACTGTGACAAAATCCACTCAGAAATAGGTTCTTCATCAAAAACAAACAAACCATGACATCATGCATATTATGTAAACTTGTCTAACTTAAACATTATAAAATTAATGATAAATTGTGCTAATGTTTTAAGAGAAAAATAACTATGAAAGTGTTATTAAGAAAATTGGTATGGATATGCCTATGGTATGTGCTAGGCTGTTCATCTTTTTTGATGGGCTCTTCTGAGTTAAGTCTGATTCTTTTATGTTCATCTTAAATGATGAAGAACTGGTACAGGATGTATTTGAATAATACCAAATGAGAGAATCATTGTTAGTCTGATTCCTAAGGAGTATGGTGAGCCTGTGAGTAAAATGTCTAGATTTTTAACAGTAACATTGTAACTGACTTTTAGTCCACTATTACAAATAAGAGAAATAAAAGATGGCTTATAAGACAACAAAGTAGGATGGCAAAGATTTGGAGTGGGCGACAGGAAGTCTGGATTTCAGGTTTACTAAGAGTATCAGACGTCACTATGGAAATGTTAGTGGGTGGCTCAGTGTCTCAGTTATCTGAAAATGGTTTCTGAGGTTCACTTTAAAAATCCTATGATCCTATAAGAAAGGTACTGCAATATTTAAAATGCATGTTATAACCGTTTCTTACTTTGCATAGGTAATACTCAAATCCATTAGAAATGTATATCTAATTGTATCCATGGTAGGGACTATGATATCTTGAATCTTGACACGTCTATTTCCTAAACTAGTACTTTTAATTAGTTCATTCCAGTGGATCCAGCGACCTCGGTTTTTCAACTATAAGAGAACATAAATTTTAAAACATTATAACCATGCACTTGCTATCTAACAGGCTGTTTTTAACATAGCAATCATATATGCTTTTTAAAACTGTATTTAGTCTTTTCCTCCTTTTTGTTGTGAAATACTAGATTCATCCAAAATAATGTATACAATGTATTTAATTCTGACTGACAAGCACCCATGAATCCACCATCCAATGTAAGAAATAACGCATTTAGTTTTAGTTTTGCTTTTCAACGGTAACCTGATGAACTTAATGAAACCTAGTTATCACAAATTCAACATATATAAAATTTCAGATATTTTTGCCTCTATGTCCTCTTAACACTCTAATTTTTGCAAAATGCCTTGAAGATGTCCTTGTGCATATATCAAGAATTTATTTGGGAGCCACTCTGATGTGGCTGAAGTTACAATTAATAGGACTTTGGCTTGATGTTTTCATATTTTATTTATTTTTTTTTGTTTTGTTTTGTGGAGAATAACATTTTATTTAATTAAAGTTAAAAGTTAGTGATTCTTTTTTTTTAATTTTATTTTATTTTTAAACTTTACAATATTGTATTAGTTTTGCCAAATATCGAAATGGATCCGCCACAGGTATACATGTGTTCCCCATCCTGAACCCTCCTCCCTCCTCCCTCCCCATACTGTTTTCATATTTTAAAGGAAATGGGCAATAATCTCAAGAGAAACAAAATATAAAATAAACTCATTATATTTGTTTCTCTAAAATTATTCTGTTTGGCATATTGATCCAGGCTGATATTCAACCAGGACATATTAGAAAGGCGGAACCGATTGACACATTATTGAACTTCTTCTGAACCATGGGTTGAATGAAGATCTGCTGTCTTAACACCCTGAGTGATCCTGATTAGGGAATCCACCCTCCCCTCCTCTCCAGGTTGTCCTGCACTTCCCTGGAGATCCTAAATGTCTCTTACTGACTTTTCACCTTCATCAAGCAACAAAAGAGTTAACACCTGGCAAAGAAGGAGATCTCTTGGGCCCACTCCAGGGCTATGGCGAGCATCTAAGAATTTTTTAATATTTTCTAACAAATTGTATATGTATATGGTTTGTGTCTGGATTATGGTAATTTTGCAAATTTGGGTAAATGATTCTTTAGTAATTCATGTTCTTAATTTCTGAGGTTTTATCTTTTATTTTTATCAAAGCTATATGTGTACATATTTTAGAGCCCAAGTTTATAAGGTAAGGAAAAAGATCAGTTTCCCACTCATTTTCTCCTCTCCAACAGCAACTTACCTTTGCCTCTTTCAGCTAGATATTTTGATATTTACCTTCAACTCTATTTTTCTTTTTTTACCTTCAACTGTTAAAGAATATGCTTGGGTTATCATCTCTTGATTTTTCAGTTTCAGGCGATATTTTATTGACTTCTCAGTGTGACTAATGTGAATGAAACTATCCTTTTGGTCTTATTCTTAAAATTCTGTGTTAGCAGGGTTTTAGAGAGACCTTTCTACACTGGCAATCAGGAGAATTGGGTTCAAGTCCTGGCTGTGCTAGCCAGTAGCCTTTCTAGGTTTGCTTTTTCATCTACAGACTTTGAGATTCAGGTAAAATTGTAATAAGGCTCTATCCAGACCTTATGGCTTTGTGAAGTAAAATCTGCATGAATCAATGATTATGTAAATGCTTGCTGTTTAAAAGGATATTTTTGTGAATTCTTTTTTAAATTAGAGAAAACAGATTTAACATAAATCTGAAATTATAAAATATTCTTCAAACAAGTGGATCTATACTGTCCACGAGTTATCAGTTGGTGTGTTAGTTGCTCAGTCGTGTCCAACTCTTTACAACCCCATGTAACTGTAGCCCGCTACAGGAGCCCTACAGGCTCCTCTGTCCATGGGATTTTCTAGGTAAGAATACTGGAGTGGGTTGCCATTTCCTTCTCCAGGGGATTTTCCCAACCCAGGAATTGAACCCAGGTCTCCTGCATTGCAGGCAGATTCTTTACTCTCTGAGCCACTGGGGAAGCCACTGGGGAAGAAGTTATAGGAGGAGAAACGAAAGAGAAGGGACTAAAAGCTAACCACAGGAGTCAGAGAACTCTAGGATGGGAACCCAGTTTTGACCACTGATCTAAGACTTTGTGTTCTATGGTTTATCATAACAAGCATCTTACATCATACCTCATACATGTAGTCATAGACTAGGCCTTTTTCATCAAAGTTGCATTCCCATTTACCCACAGAATCAGGTATTGGGTTGTTTTCATCTTTTCCCATTAAGACTATTCGTATGTAAACATCAAAAACAATGCGACCATCTGTATCACAGCTTCCTCCAATGGACCAAATTAAAGAAAATATAAAGCAAGCCTGTTGGTTTAAAAAGGAAAAAGTTTAATTTAAACTAATTATTTAAAAGAGACTTTTAACAGATTAAAATTTAATATATTGAGTTCTAGTTAACCTACTTGGAAAAGATCAGATTTACAAATAATGTGGAATGGAGCACATCTCAGCTACATAAAAAATCATTACTCTGGCAATGTGTCTAAATTTAAAATGTTCATGCCATATAACCTAGGGGTTTCTCTTTTAGTGGGTTTATCTTTAAATATATTCTTGCTGGTTAAAATGATAAATGTACAAGAATATTTACTGCAGCACTGTTTGTGGTAGCAAAATATTTGAAGCAACTCAAATAGAGATCAACTTAACTGGAATAAGCTATATACACTGGAATATGTATAGCTGTTTAGGGAAAAAAGGTACCACAATATTAATATGGAAAGATCTCCAAAATACATAGTGAGAAAAAATGCAAATCAGTATGCATAGTATGTTAACATGTATAAAATAGTGTGTGTGTGTTAGTTGCAGTCGTGTCTGACTCTTTGTGACCCCATGGACTGTAGCCCACCAGGCTCCTCTGTTCATGGAATTCTCCAGGCAAGAATACTGGAATGGATAGCCATTCCCTTCTCTAGGGGGTCGTCCTAACCCAGGGATCAAACCTGGGTCTCTTGCATTGCAGGCAGACTATTTACCATCTGAGCCAATGTAAAAGAGGACATGTACCAAATGTCTCTAGCAGGCTACATGAGGCACTGGTAACGGTGGCTGCTGGAGGGTGGCTGGGGGACTGGTGTGGATGGAAAACCTACTTTTGTCTTGATTTTTGCTCTAGGTACATGCCTTATCTAGATAGAAAAGTCTATCAAACATGTTTAAAAGAAAATTTTCTGTGGCAACAAAGTAAAGGGAAAACAATGAGAGGTAACTGCTATTATCACAGGGTAGAAGAGTAGATGGATTGCATAGAGGAGGTTAAGGAATCTGACAATAGGTGGTGGACAGGAAAGTAGCATAGGCCAGGGGAGAGAATAGAACACCTCTTTCGTTTGGCTCCCTGAGAGCCTGATTCTCTGCCGTTCTCTGCTCTCTAGACATTAACTAACCTGGACCACTGACTCCTTCCTACCTACATGCTCTCTGGATTCGGCCTGCAATGCGCCACCCAGCTGGTTGGATGCCTGCTCCTAGTCTTTTGTCGTCACTTTGTTATAGCTTACACTCTAGCTTAACATTGAGACAAGATCAATTCACCTAAAGTCCATATTGGTTTAATATTAAGTCACTCTATTGTCTATCAAATTATGATATTTCATAAATAATAGGGCATTTTGATTTATTCTGACATATTTTACTTTCTCTAAATTGTCTTATAAATTAGAATACCAGATCAGGGCAACTTTAATGTCTTCTGGTATTCTTTTGGTGCTTATCAAAAAATAGCTCTGGGTCTTGTAATGTCTTTCTCAAGACAAGCAACATTTGCCAGAGGCACCTTTTATTCTATAACTTAAAAAACACAATAAATATAAACCAACCATAATCCAAACACGAATATGCTTGCTGGTAGGATCGTTCTCCACCGCGTTGCAGAGCAGTACTTCAAAGAGGCGTGTGAGAGAGACAACCACATTGCTATCGCTTGTTGGAATCAGTTCCTTCAAAGTGAAAAGGATAAGATACTTTACTTTCATCTTATATACATAATAAAAGAAAATAAGTGTTTCACTTTAAAAAACATACTTTTCACAGTCTCTATAAAAGTTAAAGAATTTAAATTGCAGCCATGATAAAAAAAGCCTCTGAAATATTTTAGTCTAGCATAATACGTTACGCAATTGTGTGAAACATATTCTTCTTCTGAATTCTCTGAGAAATGAAAATTAGTAAGAGAATAAACAGTGATCTAGAGATAGTAGAAATGAAGTTTATAACAGTTATTTATTCATCTATTTATTCAACAAACATTTATCAAAAATACAGTCTACCTGTATATTGAGCTAGGAGATATGAAAATAAAACAAATTATCTCTGCAAAGAAGTGATACTGAAATTAAAGACAACATACTAATGGTCCAGAGGTATATGAAAAGTCAGTTAACCTCACTAATCAATATGGAAATGCAAATCAAAACCACAATGATATATCACCTCACACCTGTTAGGATGGATATTATAAAAAAGATAAAAGATAACTAGAGTTGGTGAGAATGTGGAGAAAAACAACCCTTGCACACTGGCTGTGGAAAGGTAAATTAGTCCAGTCATTATTAATGCAAAGGTATGGAGGGGCCTCAAAAAACTAAAAATAGAACTACCGTATGATCCAGCAACCCCTCTTCTAGGTATACACTCAAAGGAAATAAAATAAGTACCTCAAGGAGATATCTGTGCTCCCATATTCACTGAAGCGTTATTCACAACAGCCAAGATATGGAAACACCTAACTGTCCACTGGTGGATGAATGGATAAAGATATTGTGGTAGATATATAATAGAATAATATTCATTCTTAAAAAAGAAAATCCTGCCATTTGCAACAACATAGATAAAACTTGAGGACATTATGCTAAGAGAAATAAGCCAGATACAGAAAGGAAAAAACTGCATGATCTCCCTTATATGCATGATCTAAAAGTTGAATACATAAAAAGAAGCAGAGTAAAACAGAGGTTACAAGTGGGGAGGAGGTGGGAGAAATGGGGAGATGGGCAAACAGTACAAAGTTACAGTTATGCAGGGTGAATAAGTCTAAGAGATCTAATATACAGCATGATAACTACAGTTAGTAATACTGTACAATATGTATCAATACTGAAGATTTGCTATGAGAGCAGATTTAGCTGCTCTCATCACACACACATACATACAAATGTGTTAACTATTTGAGAAGGTATGGTAATTATCCTGACTGTGATAATCATTTCACTCTCCAGGCAAG
This sequence comes from Bos taurus, assembly GCF_002263795.3. Taxonomy (NCBI): domain Eukaryota; kingdom Metazoa; phylum Chordata; class Mammalia; order Artiodactyla; family Bovidae; genus Bos; species Bos taurus. Next base: position 43,739,748 of record NC_037349.1, on the reverse strand, counting down.
AATACTGGAGTGGGTAGCCATTCCTTTCTCCAGGGGATCTTCCCAATCCAGGAATCAAACCAGGGTCTCCTGCATTACAGGCGGATTCTTTACCAGCTGAGCTACCAGGGAAGCCCATTCATTTCACTACATGTATGAATATCAAATCATCTTGTACACTTTAAGCATACATATTAAAATTAAAAACACATAAATGCTGGATAAACGCATGCGCATGAATACAGACACATACACACACAGAGACACGTGAGTACAAGGATAACTAGGGAAATGTAAATAAGATCAGCAGGTGTTATCAATGTCAATATCCTTGTTGTGATATTATAATACAGTCTTGCAAAATGTTGCCATGGGGGAAAACCAGGTGAAGTGTATGTGGGATCTCTCTGTATTATTTCTTACAACTGCATATGAATCATGGATGTTCATAATAAATCTTTTGATTTTTTAAAAAAGTGGATATTATATGTCTAAGTAGAAAAGATTTATTTATCCTACCATCCTGACTTTAAACTTAGTCGAGTTGAATGGAAAGTAAAGAAATTAGAGTAGATAAGAGAATTATAATGTTACCTTGCATTTTTTCTTACGGAGCTTTAAAGTGGGCTTTATTAACCAGTCAAAAAGTCCTCTCAGAAGAGCTTGGTGATCTGGTTCCTGTAGAGGTCCTTTCAGTGAATTCAACCATGAAGACACAAGTGGTTTCCATCCCAACTGTGAGGGCTCCAAATAAATCATGCCACAGCGGCTTACAGTGGCAGGCTAGAGGAAAACAGACAAGTTTTCATTTTCCAATCTGGAAGTTATTAAAGAATTCTTTGCATCACTTATAAGGTCCTTCATGATCTGGCTCCTGTCTTCCTCTATAGCATCACATACACTAGATGAAACTCTCTGCAGTTACAGATCCCCAGATATGTCATGGCTCCAAGTCTTTTCAAGACATCTTGTCATGATTTGGAGTGCCAAGCCCCAGCCAATCTCCACAGAGAAGTCTTACCCCTCAAAACCGGATCAAACGCTCAAACATTGTCCCATGTCCTCTTCCTCTACCCATTCCTCGCTTGGGCACTTGCCCCCTCCTTATTCTTAGAGCACTAACATGTACCTCTATATCAGGAGATATATATATATATATAATATATTAGCATGCTTCTCATCCTCTCTAAATGAGCATACACTGTCTTATTCATCTTTGTATTTTTTGTGCCTAACTCACTTTCTGACACATAATAAAAACGATTTATTCCTGAAACTAACACAACACTGTAAATCAACTACACTCCAATAATTTTTTACGATTTAATAAAGAAACAAACAATACAGAACAAAAGACTTATGACTCAGTGAACAAACGAATAAACTAGTATTATAATAAATTATGAACTTACTGAGGCCTGGGAAAGGTCCATTGTTTCAAAGATGAGGCTCATTTGAGGGGACATCTGAATGATTTCTCCACTCATAAGGCAAAGCTGAAGGCAATGATTTTTCAAAAGTTTATTTTAAAAAATCTAAAACTTCTCAGATAGAAGTTTATTCTACTTATTAAAGTACCTCCTAGGATATAACCCTAGGAGGAAGTCTTAGGATGGAAGTCTTAGGATGGAAGCCAGAAAAATCTTAAATCTAAATTCTAAGTCTAGCTCTGTCTTCTCTCATATGAGGAGGGGAGACGGGAACTACGTGATATATTGAAAAAACTACAAAATCCTATACTAATGTCAGTTTTTGTTATTAAAAATTACATGAAATACTACAGATTTTATAGTTGTAAGACTTTTTATTAATAAAAAGAGAAATATAAAAAGTAGAGAATACTATGAATATTCATATACTCATCTTGTAGAGTTAACCAATGGTAACATTTTGCTATATTTGCTTTGTCTTTTTAAAAAGTATTTTAAAGATCATTACAAATATCAGGGCATTTCACATCCAAATAAGTCAATATTAATCTTTTAAAATAAGGATTTTCCTGTATAACCACAATAACATTATCACATCTAACACAATTACCAATGATTCCTTAATATCATCTAATACTTAGCCAATACTCAAATATTCTCAGTTGTGTCAGGAATGTCTTTTCAACTGATTTATTCAGACCAAAATTGAATCAAGGACCGTGCATTGGATTTGCAGTCTCCTCTGGGTCTCTTTATAGAGAGACCTTGGCTTCCCCGTTTATAATTGTCATTAACTTTTAATAATGTCTCCTATCTATACAGCTCTCTTACTCGTTGACTCCTACTAAATTTGCTCTTTATTTTCAGAGATTTTCAGTCCCCTGTTTTTTTCACTTCTTTCATTAGGTAGCTTCTGTTCTATGGTCCAGCATTTCTAGCATCCTCCTGTCAATATATTTAAAGTCTTTCTGTATTTCCAGTCTAGCAACCTGAACTACACCTATATCTGGGCCTAATCATATCAGAAGGAACTAGGGCCATAGGCCCTGAGAGAATTAAACCTATACTAAATCATCCCCTACCTATGACTTTAAGACAATTGAGAAGATTTTAGGGAATCACAGGTTACTGTTGCATTTGGATTCAGGGTTATGGGGAACTTGCCCAGCCTTTGTATAAACTTTGTATGCAGGTCAGGAAGCAACAGTTAGAACTGGACATGGAACAACAGACTGGTTCCAAATAGGAAAAGGAGTTCGTCAAGGCTGTATATTGTCACCCTGTTTATTTAACTTCTATGCAGAGTACATCATGAGAAACGCTGGACTGGAAGAAACACAAACGAATCAAGATTGCCGGGAGAAATATCAATAACCTCAGATATGCAGATGACACCACCCTTATGGCAGAAAGCGAAGAGGAACTCAAAAGCCTCTTGATGAAAGTGAAAGTGGAGAGTGAAAAAGTTGGCTTAAAGCTCAACATTCAGAAAACAAAGATCATGGCATCCGGTCCCACCACTTCATGGGAAATAGATGGGGAAACAGTGGAAACAGTGTCAGACTTTATTTTTCTGGGCTCCAAAATCACTGCAGATGGTGACTGCAACCATGAAATTAAAAGACGCTTACTCCTTGGAAGGAAAGTTATGACCAACCTAGATAGCATATTCAAAAGCAGAGACATTACTTTGCCAACAAAGGTTCGTCTAGTCAAGGCTATGGTTTTTCCTGTGGTCATGTATGGATGTGAGAGTTGGACTGTGAAGAAGGTTGAGCGCCGAAGAATTGATGCTTTTGAACTGTGGTGTTGGAGAAGACTCTTGAGAGTCCCTTGGACTGCAAGGAGATCCAACCAGTCCATTCTGAAGGAGATCAGCCCTGGGATTTCTTTGGAAGGAATGATGCTAAAGCTGAAACTCCAGTACTTTGGGCACCTCATGCAAAGAGTTGACTCGTTGGAAAAGACTCTGATGTTGGGAGGGATTGGGGGCAGGAGGAGAAGGGGACGACAGAGGATGAGATGGCTGGATGGCATCACTGACTCGACGGACATGAGTCTGAGTGAACTCCGGGAGTTGGTGATGGACAGGGAGGCCTGGCGTGCTGCGATTCATGGGGTCGCAAAGAGTCAGACAAGACTGAGCGACTGATCTGATCTGATCTGATCTGATAGCTTCCCTAGTGGCTCAGATAGTAAAGCGTCTGTCTGCAATGCAGGAGACCTGGGTTTGATCCCTGGGTTGGGAAGATTCCCCTGGAGAAGGAAATGGCAGCCCACTCCAGTATTCTTGCCTGGAAAATCCCATGGACCGCGGAGCCTGGTAGGCTACCGTCTATGGGGTCGCAAAGAGTCGGACACAACTGAGCGACTTCACTTCACTTCTGGGTCTCTTTTAATCTAAAACATTCCTCTTTAATCAAATATGTAAAAAACTGATTTTATCAACTGTGTCTTTTCTGCCAAATAACTATCTTATTCATTATTATTAAAGCTATTCTCTCAGTCTCCTTGGCTTCCATGTTTGTAATTGTCATTAACTTTTAATAATGTCTCCCATCTATACAGCTCTCTCACTCGTTGACTCCTACTAAATTTGCTCTTTATTTTCAGAGATTTTCAGTCCCCTGTTGTTTTCACTTCTTTCATTAGGTAGCTTCTGTTCTATGGTCAGCATTTCTAGCATTCTCCTGTCAATATATTTAAAGTCTTTCTGTATTTCCAGTCTAGCAACTTGAACTACACCTACATCTAAAGTGCTTAGATTGGTAGAGAAAATCTCACAGAGGCAGATGTCAGCACTAAACTTAGAGTTCATGGTCTTAAGTCTATCGGGTTCTCCATAACACCCAGATATGCTTCTTCGTTTTCCTAGGCAGCTCTCTTTTCCATTTTCCTTGATGGCTAATTTAAATCTTCCCCTTTCTCCAGTGTACAAAGAACCACGGTCTACCGCTTCACAAAGAAAAAAATAAATCGTCCAAAGGATTTGTCAAATCTTCCAAGACGTCGGCAATTCAGGTTGCCGCGGTGTCAGGGCCACACTCGGGCTTCCTGTCTACCCCATCCCAGCCAGCCTATGGCGGCTGGGCCCCTTGGCCCTCATCCAGATGCCGGGGGCAGCCCTGGGCTGCCAGAGCGATGTCCCCAAGTCGAACCACTGTGGTTTGCGGCCCAGCTACATTGTTTACTAACCCGAACTCCCTCCCAACCCCCGTCCCCACCCCCGCACTTCTCTTCCCTCCTCCACCGGGGCACAGAGCCATCCCCCTGCCTCTGTCTGGCTGTCTCTCCTCCCCTTTCTTTCGCACACAGACTTCTTTGTACCACAGCCCCCAGGACCCCTGCGCCCCTCCCCACACTATGGACTGTTCCACAGGCCACTGATGCTGCCCGCAATGAGGGGGCCGGGACGGCAGCGCTCTTATGGTACCAAGTGACAGGTCCACCTTCCTGTGACTGGGGGAACGCCAGATGTAATGAGAAGATGTCAGCAACTCAGGTTGCCTGGCCCTCCCATACAGACTATATTGCCAAGTACAACTTTCACCGCGCTACCAAGAAAGACCCTCCCTTAGGCAAAGAAGACGTGCTCAGCAAGTGGCTGTCACCAAGGACCCCAATTGGTACAAAGCCAAGAATAAGGCGAGCCACAAGGGCATCGCCCCAGACAACCACGTCCCGAAGCTGGAGGGCGTGAAGGCAGAGGCATGGAACTCAGCTTCACGGCCTGGTTCCACGGCCAGACCGTGCGGAGCAGGCAGAAGAGCCACTGTGCCCACCAGACAGGCCTGTCCTAGTGCAGGAGACCACCGGCTAGCCCCAGGCACGCCACCACATCCTGGACCAAGCCAGCAAACTCAGCACCCACGAGGACCTCAGGCAGCTGGAGGAGCACTGCACCTCAGATCAGAGGGACAGGCCAGACGTCACGGAGGTGCTAAACAGGAAGGGTCTGAAGCTGGTGCAGACCACTGGGAACCGAGAGTTTGGAGGCGTGATGCTGGGCAACTACCGAGGGAATGAACAAGGTCGCCGTTAAGAATGACGCTCCTGTCCGGGCCTTCCGGGCTGAAGCCTGGGTCCTGACGCAACTTCAGCGTACACCTGGTGCAGCTCCTGGGCCTGACTGGAGAGGAGGAAGGCGGGTCTACATCGTCGCCGAGAACACGGCTGAGGGGTCCTGGGGGACTACCTGTGAGGGCTCGGTCGGTACTGGGAGGAGACTATCTCCTCGAGTTCTTCCTAGACGTCAGCGAGGCCGTGGGACACCTGGAGGTGCTGGTGTCCGAGGGACCACGTGGCCCAGGTCAGCGGCTCCGGCCTCACCGAGGCGGCCTCCAGCACCCAGGACACCTGCAAGCTGCCGATCCAGAGGGAGGCCCCCGAGGCCCTGACAGAGAGGAAGTTCTCCACCGAGTCGGACGTGTGGCGTTTCGAGATCCTTCTCTGGGAAAAATCTACTCTTCCGGCCGAGTGTCTTACCCAAGAATCCATCCCTGAAGGACGTGGCCCCGCGGCTGGAAAGGGCTACCAGACTGACAGACGCCCCCCACGGCCGCCCGCCCGTCCATACGAGGCCATGATGCACTGCGGGCACCCGGACGCCCTCGCACGGCCGTCCTTCCCGCATTTCCGAGAGCAGCGGGAGCGCATCAAACCCACGAGCTGCACCTGGGACTGCCGGCCTCTGCTGGGGCCCAGACCTGTGAGGGCTGAACCTAGATAGACCGCACAGCCAGCGCCCCCACTCGCTGGGCCCAAACCCGAACTGAACCCAGCAGCAGGCCAGTGGGCCTCTTGCCTCTGGCCCCCGGAGACCCCGCCGAGGCCCCGCACCTTCTCTCAGGGACCCACTTGTGGGGCTTTGGGAGCCAGGCCCCGGGGCCAAGAAGGGAGGAGGCTGAGGCGCAGTGGGCAGACGCCCTAGCCCTACCGTGGTCAGGCTCCCCCTGGCCTCCCATCTCTCGCCTTCTTACCGTTTTATTCCTTTCTTTTCTTTTGAGATTTTTTTCCCCCGTGTTTTTATTATTTTTCAAGATAAGGAGAAAGAAAGTACCCAGCAAATGGGTGTTTTACGAAAAGTATGAGCCTTATTTTTCCTCCTCTGCCTACGAGGGTTGGGGAGACTAGGCCCCTGTTTACGGATCCATCACCCGAGCCTCATTCCTTGCCCCACGTTCTGTGTCCAGGTCGCCTCTATAGCACCATGTCTGCCCTTGACCAGGTGCACTGTTGGCGTGCTCCACATGCAAACGGTTCATTAGGGGCTTGGAGTCCCTGCCACCCACCCACTGCCTTGAGATGGAATCCTAATAAATCACTCCACGAGGACATCGAGAAAAAAATAATTTGCCTTCAAAATTTCCACTATTAAAGCCACACATTCACCTTTCCTGCTCCCCTCTCATCTGATATGAAACAATCCTTCCACCAGGCTCTGAGTCCTTCAGTTCAGTTCAGTCACTCAGTCGTGTCTGACTTTGCAACCTCATGGACTGCAGCATACCAGGCCTCCCTGTCCATCACCAACTCTTGGAGTTTATGCAAACTCATGTCCATTGAGTAGGTGATGCCATCAAACCATCTCATCCTCTGTTGTCCCCTTCTCCTGCTGCCTTCAATCTTTCCCAGCATCAGGATCTTTTCGAATGAGTCAGCTCTTCACATCAGGTGGCCAAAGTATTGGAGTTTCAGCTTCAACATCAGTCCTTCTGATGAACACCCAGGACTGATCTCCTTTAGGATGGACTGGTTGAATCTCCTTGCAGTCCAAGAGACTCTCAAGAGTCTTCTCCAACACCACAATTCAAAAGCATCAATTCTTCAGCACTTAGCTTTCTTTATAGTCCAACTCTCACATCCATACATGACCACTGGAAAAACCATAGCCTTGACTAGACGGACCTTTGTTGGCAAAGTAATGTCTCTGCTTTTTAATATACCGTCTAGGTTGGTCATAACTTTCCTTCCAAGGAGTAAGCGTCTTTTAGTTTCATGGCTGCAGTCACCATCTGCAGTGATTCTGGAGCCCAAAAAATAAAGTCAGCCACTGTTTCCACTGTTTATCCATCTATTTGCCATGAAGTGATGAGACTGGATGCTATGATCTTAGTTTTCTGAATGTTGAGCTTTAAGTAAACTTTTTCACTCTCCTCTTTCACTTTTATCAAGAGGCTTTTTAGTTCCTCTTCACTTTCTGCCATAAGGGTGGTGTTATTTGCATATCTGAGGTTATTGATATTTCTGCCAGCAATCTTGATTCCAGCTTGTGCTTTCTCCAGTCCAGCGTTTCTCATGATGTACTCTGCATACAAGTTAAATAAGCAAGGTGACAATATACAGCCTTGACATACTCCTTTTCTGAATTGGAACCGGTCTGTTGCTCCATGTCTAGTTCTAACTGTTGCTTCCTGACCTGTATACAATTTCTCAAGAGGCAGGTCAGGTGGTCTGCTATTCCCATCTCTTGAAGAATTTTCCACAGTTTATTGTGATCCACACAGTCAAAGGCTTTGGCATAGTCAATAAAGCAGAAATAGATGCTCTTCTGGAACTCTCTTGCTTTTTCCATGATCCAGCGGATGTTGGCAATTTGATTTCTGGTTCCTCTGCCTTTTCTAAAACCAGCTTGAACATCAGGAAGTTCACAGTTCACATATTGCTGAAGCCTGGCTTGGAGAATTTTGAGCATTACTTTACTAGTGTGTGAGATGAGTGCAATTGTGTGGTAGTTTGAGCATTCTTTGGCATTGCCTTTCTTTGGGATTGGAATGAAAACTGACCTTTTTCAGTCCTGTGGCCACTGCTGAGTTTTCCAAATTTGCTGGCATAGTGAGTGCAGCACTTTCACAGCATCATCTTTCAGGATTTGCAAGAGCTCAACTGGAATTCCATCACCTCCACTAGCTGTGTTCGTAGTGATGCTTTCTAAGGCCCACTTGACTTCACACTCCAGGATGTCTGGCTCTAGGTGAGTGATCACACCATCGTGATTATCTGGGTTGTGAAGATGTTTTTTGTACAGTTCTTCTGTGTATTCTTGCCACCTCTTCTTAATATCTTCTGTTTCTGTTAGGTCCATACCGTTTCTGTCCTTTATTAAGCCCATTTTTGCATGAAATGTTACCTTGGTATCTCTAATTTTCTTGAAGAGATCTCTAGTCTTTCCCATTCTGTTGTTTTCCTCTATTTCTTTGTACTGATCTCTGAGGAAGGCTTTCTTATCTCTCCTTGCTATTCTTTCCAACTCTGCATTCAAATGGGTATATCTTTCCTTTTCTCCTTTGCTTTTTGCTTCTCTTCTTTTCACAGCTATTTGTAAGGCCTCCTCAGACAGCCATTTTACTTTTTTGCATTTCTTTTTCTTGGGGATGGTCTTGATCCCTGACTCCTGTACAATGTCACGAACCTCAGTCCATAGTTCATCGAGCACTCTGTCTATCAGATCTAGTCCCTTAAATCTATTTCTCACTTCCACTGTATAATCATAAGGGATTTGATTTAGGTCATACCTGAATGGTGTAGTAGTTTTCCCTACTTTCTTCAATTTAAGTCTGAATTTGGCAATAAGGAGTTCACGATCTGAGCCACAGTCAGCTCCCAGTCTTATTTTTGCTGACTGTATAGAGCTTCTCCATCTTTGACTGCAAAGAATATAATCAATCTGATTTCGATGTTGACCATCTGGTGATGTCCATGTGTAGAATCTCTTGTGTTGTTGGAAGAGTGTGTTTTCTATGACCAGTGCATTCTCTTGGCAAAACTCTATTAACCTTTGCCCTGCTTCATTCTGTACTCGAAAGCCAAATTTGCCTGTTACTCCAGGTATTTCTTGACTTCCTACTTTTGCATTCCATTCTCCCATAATGAAAAGGACATCTTTTTTGGGTGTTAGTTCCAAAAGGTCTTGCAGGTCTTCATAGAACCATTCAACTTCAGCTTCTTCAACATTACTAGTTGGGGCATAGACTTGGATTACTGTGATACTGAATGGTTTGCCTTGGAAACGAACAGAGATCATTCTGTTGTTTTTGAGATTGCATCCAAGTACTGCATTTCAGACTATTTTGTTAACTATGATGGCTAGTCCATTTCTTCTAAGAGATTCTTGCCCACAGTAGTAGAAATAATGGTCATCTGAGTTAAATTCACCCATTTAGTTCGCTGATTCCTAAAATATCAACGTTCACTCTTGCCATCTCCTGTTGACCACTTCCCATTTGTCTTGATTCACGGACCTAACATTCCAGGTTCCTATGCAATATTGCTCTTTACAGCATTGGACTTTACTTCCATCACCAGTCACATCCACAACTGGGTGTTGTTTTTGCTTTGGCACCGTCTCTTCATTCTTCCTGGAGTTATTTCTCCACTGATCTCCAGTAGCATATTGGGCACCTACTGACCTGGGGAGTTCATCTTTCAGTGTCCTATCTTTTTCCCTTTTCATTCTGTTCATGCGGTTCTCAAGGCAAGAATACTGAAGTGGTTTACCATTCCCTTCTCCAGTGGACCACATTTTGTCAGAACTCTCCACCATGACCCGTCCATCTTGGGTGGCCCTACATGGCATGGCTTAGTTTCATTGAGTTAGACAAGTGTGATCAGATTGGCTAGTTGTCTGTGATTATGGTTTCAGTCTGTCTGCCCTCTGACGCCCTCTCTCAGTGCCTACCGTCTTACTGGGGTTTCTCTTACCTTGGACTCAACTAAACTGATTAACCCTCTCTTCTGAATCATCACTATTTCTTGTCTTTTTGCTTTCCCCCTTAGTCCAATCAATATGACTGAATAATAAACAAATGACTAACCACCTATAATAAAGTACTGGAGTATATGTTTGAATGTTAATTAAACTAGTTTGCTTACTTAGTAGTATAAGTATTTCATTTAGATATAAAAATAAATTGTGGTATATTGATACAGTAGAATACTAATACAGATATTAAAAGAATAATAAAGAAATAAAATGGAACTACAATATTAATATCATAGATTGTTGTATTGACCAAAAGAAAGAAAATATTATATGGTGTGATTCTATTTACATGAAGTTCAAGAACTGGCAAAACTAGGTTATTACAGCACAAGTTAGAATAACGATTGTGCCTTTGGGAAGATGTACAGATTGCATAGGGACTTAAGTGAACCTTGTAGGGAGCAATAAATTTAAGGTATTTTTATTTATATTATGGTCATCTGGGTGTACGCATATGTAAAAGAAATCATAGATTCTAAACTTTGGTATTCATTTTATACATTATATATGTTATCTCTCAGTTAAAATAAATATAAGATTTCCATTTTCTTATTTTTTTTAAATCTCACAGGTTCTAAGGTTATGTACCACATATAAACACTGAAGCAGTCTATGTTTTCAAAAAAGAAGGGTTTTTTGTTTTCTTCTAAAATATTAAACTGACTCGATGGATGTGAGTCTGAGTGAACTCCAGGAGTTAGTGATGGACAGGGAGGCCTGGTGTACTGCGATTCATGGGGTTGCAAAGAGTCGGACACGACTGAGTGACTGAACTGAACTGAACTGAAAACATTAAAGTTCTATAAGAAGCCTTAAGACTATAGTCACATAACTTATTATCACCCATCACATTACCATGCCTTCCAGCTAATGTAGTAGTTTTAATATACTTGTATTCTAATTAAAAAAAAAAAACTAATCAAAGAATTTACCACAGCATAGTTTTCATTGAAAAGATAACTTATAAACTTTTTAAATTTGCTGCATCCTTCATTTTAAAATTTTGGGATTTAGTTGTTGGACATATAACATGCTTAACCATGTCTGTATCTGCTTTGTTTTTTCTAATTGTGGTAAAAAAAAAAAAAAAACACACATAAATTTAGCACGTTAACCATTTTAGGTTTACTGCTCAGTAGCCTGACATGACTTAACAGCAGCGTTAAGTATACTCACACTGTGCATCTGTTTCACTTTTAATCGTGATGGCTTACCTTTTTATTATCGTCCAGTACTGTGTTCATGCTCTCTATCCACAAAGTGTCAATGGGACCATCAAATACAACCCATTTCCGGTCAGGTGTTTCTGATAAGGCAAATTCTCTAAAAGTATTAGCTACAATACCATCAGTCCACTGAGGAGGAAAAAAGGAAGAGTTGGAAAGTTTCCCTTAAAAAACTATAAAGTGTTAACATAAAAATATTTCAAATTTCTTGGCTTAATGTGCATTGTCAGTAAGAGTAGAGATGTTTCTACTGAGGATTACCTCATGGGACACTGGGTCAAATTGTCCAAAAAGTTGGCCCATAGTAATGGATTTGGGGTTTACAGTCCTATAAATGACTTTTTCTTCCTCTCCACAGCCACGTTCATTCATAAGAGTTAGAGTATCAGCCAGCATATGCAGAACTTTTGTTTTACCAGCAAAAGGCTCTCCTACTAACATAAAACTATGAAGGAAAAGAAGTCATTATATCAAAAATAATGGTAAGTTAAATTATTTACCTATATATTTGTATATAAATTTTCACCCTATGATAATTACTACATATAATTTTTGAAATTATATTACTTTGTCTCAGATATAAGGTGGTTACATTTAACTGATCTCTAAATCAAGTTCTCAATATTAATACCTTTATCTACAAAAGAGAATAAAAATTTTCCAAATGAAAATGGAAACAACTGCATACTTAAGAAAAAAAATTTAATGACTTGAGGTTTCCTAAGCAGGGAGATGGAGAGGATTCACTTTTCCTCATTTTCACTTGCTACAGTGCTCTTTGCCAAATACCTCTGAATCTCCTCTCTGCTGGCACATCTCCTCTCTTCCTTGCTCTCTTTTAGGACTACTAGGTGACTAAGGTATAATAAATGGAAATGATGAGTGTTACTTGGTAGAGGAGAGATAATTGCCCATAAGGGACCCTACAGAGCTCTCTTCCCTCTAGCAATCTGTGACCCACAATGTTAAGACGGTGGCTGCTCCAACATCCTGGGAACTGAATAATTATGATGAGCAGAACCTCCCTGTTAAATTAGATTGAAAACAGTATGATAGAGAAATACACCTTTGTTCTCAAGTCACTAAGATTTGGGTACAGATTGTTTCTCTGTAGTCCATCCTTACTGATAGAAATTGGTACCTAGAAGGGAGAAAGGTATTCTTGCCATGATAAAAAAAAAAGAGAGAGAGACTAAGGGGCACTGGCTTAGAGGCTAAGTTGTGGGTGGCAAATTAACTGTTAACAGAGGCTAACGACTGGGAATTAATGCTATGCTGTGGAAAATTCTGAAAGAGATAGGAATACCAGACCACCTGACCTGCCTCTTGAGAAACCTGTATGCAGGTCAGGAAGCAACAGTTAGAACTGGACATGGAACAACAGACTGGTTCCAAATAGGAAAGGAGTACATCAAGGCTGTATATTGTCACCTTGCTTATTTAACTTGTATGCAGACCACATCATGAGAAACGCTGGACTGGAGGAAGCACAAGCTGGAATCAAGATTGCTGGCAGAAATATCAATAACCTCAGATATGTAGATGAAACCACCCTTATGGCAGAAAGTGAAGAAGAACTAATGAGCTTCTTGATGAAAGTAAAAGAGGAGAGTGAAAAAGTTGGCTTAAAGCTCAACATTCAGAAAACTAAGATCATGGCATCCAGTCCCATCACTTCATGGGAAATAGATGGGGAAACAGTGGTTGAACTTTATTTTTTGGGCTCCAGAATCACCGCAGATGGTGACTACAGCCATGAAATTAAAAGACGCTTACTCCTTGGAAGGAAAGTTATGACCAACCTAGACAGCATATTCAAAAACAGAGACATTACTTTGTCAACAAAGGTCCGTCTAGTCAAGGCTATAGTTTTTCCAGTAGTCATGTATGGATGTGAGAGTTGGACTATAAAGAACGCTGAGCACCAAAGAATTGATGCTTTTGAACTGTGGTGTTGGAGATGACTCTTGAGAGTCCCTTGGACTTCAGGGAGATCCAACCAGTCCATCCTGAAAGAGATCAGTCCTGGGTGTTCATTGGAAGGACTGATGTTGAAGCTGAAACTCCAATACTTTGGCCACCTGATGCAAAGAGCTGACTCATTTGAAAAGACCCTGATGCTGGGAAAGATTGAGGGCAGGAGGAGAAGGGGATGACAGAGGATGAGATGGTTGGATGGCATCACCGACTCAATGGACATGAAGTTGCGTAAACTCCGGGAGTTGGTGATGGACAGGGAGGCCTGGCTGAACTGAACTGAATGATCAAACGTTTGGTAAATTTATCCCCTGAGATAATCTGGGAGATAGGTAAATAAATCTGTTGAAATTGTGGTTTTAGGGGGGAAAGATAGTAAACAGAAAATTATTAGTATATATTGGCAGCTGAGGGATGCATTTAACAAGGAACTACAAAAGGAAATGAGCTCAGGAAAATATGGCCAGTTTGCAAGCTGGTATGAAAGTAGAGAAAAGCTGAGAAAAGAGACTTGAGAGACTGAATGAGGTGATTTATTCTCATCTGCAACTAGTAAGAGATAAGTTGAGAAAATCTTTGAACAACAAAGATCAACTTAGCCTAGTATCAAAGACCAAATCAAGAGCAGGGCCATTGTATCACTTCATTATAAGATATGAAAGGTTAATATGGTTCCCAGCAATCATTTCCGGATGGTGAAATAATTTAGGGAAAACAGATTAAGGATGTGGGCCCACCAACTAAGTCAGATAGGTTCGAGGATACTATAAGGATGTTTACAAAGGTATGACTTAATAAGGACCACTCTGGTGGCTCCTGGCACACCTGGAATCAAATGGAAAAAAAAGCTTATTAAGTTTCTGAGAGAGTTGACTGACAAAGAAACCAGGAGTCTAGGCTAAAACACAATTTGAATGTTTAAGATTTGTAAAAAAGACTCTTAGTTACTGAATGCATGAGGGTTGACTGTAAATTTATATAATACAAAGAGCTTTTAAAAAAAAATCTGCCTTTAAAAAATCATGACCTTTGAGACCTTTGATCTTTGACCTTTCTATAGGTAGAGAGCCGGCTGAAAACATTTTTCAGCTCTCAAGGAAATTTTCTCTATTATCCACCTCACATGTGACCAGGGAAGAAAATGGAGATGGGAGACCCCTCACAAGGTTGAACCAAAGTCCACAGAGGACAGGTTCCCAGAAAACCCCTCTTGGGGAGCAAAGCCAAACAGAAGTATACCCAGGTTTTATGAGGATCTCAGTTTATACAATTGGTAGGGAAGGCTATCTCAGGAGGGAAAAAAAAAAAAATATATATATATATATATGTAATTATGGATACAAAATGGCCAGAGCCACTTAGTGATACCCTTTACAATAAATTATGTATAAAATGATTCTGATTCCCTGGAAGGGCCTTCAGTACAAACCACTGAAGTACTCTCACAGTCAGTCTATCTCTGGAATTAGGGTCCAACATGCCTTGCTGAATTTCAGAACCGCTACTGCCAAGTATTGGCTTTGTCTGTTCAGTTTCTGAATGTGAGTATTTGCTGTGGTAATCATGTTCTGGTAAACCCACTATTATAATACCGGATGTGTGCAGGGCAGAGAACTTGTTTTTCTATTTTTAGATCTCTGGAGCAAGAGGAACAGCTTCCAAATCTGATACAGAGACTATCACACATCATCTAGAGATTCTAGACTTTGAGTCTGGTTCATTGATTGGAACTTTCAGGTTGCCTCCCTGGGAAAGTAAAAGTGTATTTAATATTCATGAAGTAGAACAAATAACATATTTGATGATCAAAGGGGAAAATTGTGGAGGGTCATTAGTGCTACATCACTGACTGAATGAGCACTCCTTTCCAATCTTTTTAAGACATGTGGCATGAGAGAGAAATACAGCGTTGTTTTTAAGTTACTGGAATGGAGACTGGCTGGGGTAGAGTGGGGGTAGAGGGTTGCTCCCTACTGCACCTAGCAAGATTTGCTGACTCTTTTGGTTTACAAATTTTAGTTGTTTTAATAGTTTAACTTAAAAAATAACAGCTAACCATGGCATCTAACTATCTATAATCTTACCCGTGTCTAACGATCATCATCTCATATGTCTGAATCATTTTTTCAAGAAAAAATTTAACAGGCTGAAGATTATGTACTTTGCAGGCTTCATGAGCACATTCCAAAAATTCCTAAAAGAAAAGAAAAATGGAATGCATTTCTACAAAATGCTATTATAAGTCATATCATTCATGTCTTATAAATATAGATTTTTCATTTAGAAATAATAAAACTATCTTCTTATATTTGTAAACTATTTCTTAAACCTTTTTTTTTTACTTAAGAAAGGAAAAAGTAGAATTAAAATACTTTAAAAAATTAGTGTTTCCCATTATAAGTTATCAATGATCATGGCATCATAGCACTGGGTGTATGCTTCATGAAAACAACTTGTCTTATTAGTTTTTCCAGAATTTCACTTTTGATTAGGATATAGAAGGACATGCCAAACAATCCTTCACACTATGGTAAATAGAAACACACAGAGGTTACAAAAATTATAAAAACTGTAAACACACAGGAGCATTTTAGATACACGTAAGTCTAAAGGAACTAAATTTCAGAAATGGCAAACCATTCCAATATTCCTGCCTAGAAAATTCCACTGACAGAGAAGCCTGGTGGGCTACAGTCCAAGGGGTTGCAAAGAGTTGGCCACAACTGAGCAACTGAGCACTGAGCACAAGTCTAAAGGAACTAAATTTCAGAAAGGGATGAGCCTTTCACACAGACCAGCTGCTAGTTTTACTTCTAGAAGCAAGTACAGACAGGTAGGCATTGGTCTGACCTGCTATACTGCAGAGGGAGTTTGCTGAAGTAAGGGGAAATTGACAGATATTTTAATGACCATGTAGACTCCTGCGACATATAAATCTGGAGGAGCTTCAAATATAAAGCTGGTTTTTCCACTGCCTATGCTTTTGCTGAGTGTGAACTGACACAAGAAATCAAGGACTTAGCTACAAACCCCCCACAGAAAGAGATTTTCTTAGTCTTCTTTGGATGTTTTTATCCCAAAATGCTGCTAGAGGAAGGATCCTATCATAGATTAGGACAATTCTCACTCTAAAGACATTTGAAATCAGAGATAGACTAATGATCAATACTTGTGCAACAAGACTCTGGCTCAGGTCAACTCTTGGTTGAAAAGATCAGCAGCTCAACCTAGCCATCTTACAAAGGAAAAAAACATGGTTTTCCTACAGGAAAATACTACCAGTTCACCCTCTTACTTTCTACTCAATTTTCAACAGTCATAAGAAAAAATAGCTGTTGATCAGTAGGGGGAAAAAAACATAGTAAATAAAATAACTCACAGATGACTCAGGTGTCGTAATTAGCTGACAAAAAAATAAAATGACTTTTATAAATGTATAAAAGAACATAGACAATATTACAAAAATAGATGAAAAGATGAAGAATTTAAGCAAAGAAATGAGATCTTTTAATAAAGTCAAACTGGATAAAATAAAGCTGAAAAAAATAAAATTGATAAAATTAATGGTCCATTGGAGAGGCTTATTGGTAGACTGAACAAAGGCAAAGAAAGGATCATGAATCTTAAAGACAAGTCAATAAAAGTATCCAAACTAAAGCACAGATAATAAAAGCAATGAAAAAACAGAAATAGATCATAAGAGACATGTGAGACAATATAAAATAGTCAAAAATATTAATTCATGTAACTAGAGCCCCAGGGGAGAGAAAATTGGGTAGAAGAAATACTTTAAAAGACAATACGAATTTTCTGGAGAAAGAAAGTAATATGCAGGTAGCAGAAGTGCAGCAAATACCAAGCAGGATAAGTACAAAATGAACAAGATTTGGCACAGAGTCAAGAACGGAAACAAAGAAAACATTTAAAACAACCAAAGGAGAAAGAACACAGTACATTCAGCAGACACAAATAAGAAAAAATAGTGGACGTCTAACCATAGCAATTCCCCTGGGACCTGGACCAACCCTAGACCTGAGCAGAGTCCGCTCCCAAAGCAGGACTGGAGTGGGATTGAGGCTGCTCAGGAGGACGTGCCAGCAAATGAGCCCCGCTTCCATCAGAACTTGGCCAGGGGTGCCCTCTGAATGAAACCACCACCGCAGGATGCAGGTGGGGCCTTTTCACCTAAGCCGAGCCTCAAGCCGCCAAAGGACGTGGAGAGGCGTGCCTGGAAGAGCTCTGAGAGGCGTAGGGCTTCAGGGCTCCAGGGGGGCTCTGGTCCCTGATTACAGCCAGCTTGCTTACAGTCGCCCCACCAACTGACACTCAGGACCCTCAGCATAACACTTTTGCAGGGCTTGGGGTTTGACTGAGGTGGTCGGGAGGAGGCGAAGGGGTAGAGGAAGAGGGTCAGAGGTAAAGAGACACAAGCTCTTGGGCACCTTCCACTCTCCTTGAAAACCCAGGAAGGATGGCCCAGTGAACAAGTGGGGCATGAGGAAGTGCTGCCGCCTTGTGGACATTTTCTGGAACTGCAATGAGAAGACATGGCCGCAGAGTACTTCAGGTTCACAGGATTGGGGATGCAGATACCTCCCCCACCAAGAAAGGTCCTAATGAGGCACCTAATGAAAACCTAACTCAAAACAGAGCTGACCCTCCACGTGCATATTTCAACAGCCACATTCTCTTTGTCACAGAGAAAAATCACCTGAATGAAAATGCTCAGGATCTCTAAGGAGGAGAAAGACCCCAAGACAAAGACACACAGGCATCCTCTGGCAGCAATCATTACAAAATCAACACTTCGAAAAAGGCTCCCCGGGTCTGGGGAGTGGAGTTGGGAAAGAATAGGGAACTCTCCAATGCTGAGGTGGGACTGTAAACTGGCAACAGTCACTCTGGAGAACAGTGTGGATGTTTATTTAAGAAAAGAAAAACGGAGCTACCACAAGATCGTGTATCTCTTCCCGGAAGGATACCCAGCGAAAAACATCCTTGCAAAAGTCACAGGCACTGTAATGGTCGTGTCTGCATTATTTACAATAGCCAAGGCAGAGAAACGACCCAAGTGTCTGAGGACAGATGAACAGAGAAAGAAAGCATGCCACCCATACTCAGTGGACAGTCACTCAGCCCAGAAACACAATGAAAATTGTGCTGTTTTAAGCAACTCAATGGACCAGAAGAGGCTCACACCAAGTCCAGTGAGGCAGACAGAACACAAGTATGACTGATTTCACTTACAAGTGATATCTAAAACATGATCGAAACCCATTAGTGTCCCACACAAAAATCAGGCTCACGGGCTTACACATGAAACATACCATTGCCAAGGCATAGATGGGGAGGTTGGCAGGGGGAAGCAGGGAGCAGGATCAATGAGGAGGCCCCAAACTACTGGAAATGCACATAAAAATATATCATAGCCGAAGACCCACAGAAGGGCCCAGGAAATTTAACTCAACACTCTGCAATACCATCATGGGATGAGAATCTGAAAATTATAGGTACAGGCCTATGTAGAAGTGAATCAAGGAGGTGAAGAACTCAAAGAGAACGATGCATGTCAACTCCACTGCAAAGAGAACGATGCATGTCAACTCCACTGCAACAGACCATCCAAACAAACAAAACAGTCATAAGAGCAAAAAATGTCTATTCTATTCTCCTGGACCTGAGTCACCCAGGCTGGTTTCTTAGACCTGAGTAGACTCGGCTCCCAAAGCAGGAGTGGTGTGAGTTTGAGGCTGCTCAGGAGGTCATGCCAGCAAATGATCCCCACTTCTACCAAAAGTGCCGGGTCCCTCTGAATAAAACCACTGCTTCGGCATGCAGGTGGGCCCTTTTCAGGTAAGCCAAGACTCATGCCTCCAAAGGACAGTGGAGCAGCATGCCAGGAAGATCTCTCAGAACCTTGGCCCTCCAGAGCTCCTCGTGGTGTGGTCCCAGGTAAAGCCAGTTTGCTTAGAGTCACCCTACCTACTGACCCTAATACTCTTGGCAAAATGCTTTTTCAGGGCTTGGGCTTTGGCTGAGAGGGGTGGGAGGAGGCGAATAGGTAAGGAAGAGGGGCAGAGGTAAAGAGACACAAGCCCTTGAGTCTTTGTTCTCCTCCCCCCTCCCCCGCCCCCGCTCCGTTCTCATTTACCATCAGGAACATGACTTTGTCTAAAAGGCTCAGTCTATTTTCCAGATTGGGAATGGGGAAGTACTCCCATCTTGTGGCCCTTTCTCATAACAGCAACTTGACTCCCTGTTGCTATCATAGTTAACATCCACAAGATTTGCATTGCTGCAAAGAAATAATACCTGCCCTGAAGAAATGTCCTCACAAAGATCATGGAAAAAGAATTTTTGAATGGGCTGGCTTTCAAGAAGAAAATTCAAGAGGTATATTTTATTTATACTGTTGTTATGAAAAAAGCCAATGAAAAGCCAATTATTAGACAATTGCAAATTAAAATCTGCAACGAGTTATCAACTGACTCCAGTTAGAATGGCCATCAGAAAGTTTCCAAACAGCAAATGCTGGAGAGGGCACGGAGAATATGCAACCTTTGTACACTGCTGGAAGGAATGCAAATTGGTAGTGCTGTGAAGTACAGTATTTTGGTTCCTTCAAGAAGGAAAAACAAAGGTATCATTTGATCTGGCAATCCCAATTCTGGGAGAATACCCTGAGAAAACCATAGTTCAAAAAGGTACACACACCCCAAAACTCACTGCAACATTATGTAGAATAACCAAGACACCAAAGCATCTTAAATGT
The DNA here is from genome assembly GCF_002263795.3 of Bos taurus. NCBI lineage: Eukaryota > Metazoa > Chordata > Mammalia > Artiodactyla > Bovidae > Bos > Bos taurus. The sequence continues at coordinate 43,719,603 of NC_037349.1, read as the reverse complement.
CTACCAAACTCTGAATGGATAAAGATGTGGTCCATATATTTAATGGAATATTATTTGGCCTTAAAAAAGAATGAAATCATGTCATTGCCCCAAGATGGAAGGATATAGAGATGGTCACACTAGGTGAAGGAGAATGGCAAATATCAGACAGAGAATGGCAAATATCATGTGATATCTCTTTTATGTGGATCCTTCAAAAAAAATGCATGATAGAAATGAACTTCTTTGCAAAATAACAACAGAGTCACAGACTTGGAAAGTAGACTTGTGGTTTCAAGGGGCAAGTGAGAGAGACACGTGGAGGTGAGGGATCATTTAGGATTTGTGATTAACTTTAGACACTACTTTATATAAAATAGATGAGCAAGAGGGACCAACTAATATGTAGACAGGGATCTCTCCTCAATATTCTGTAATAAAGTATATGGGAAGTGACTCTGAAAAAGAATGGATATACGTATCCATATATAACTGAATCACTTAGCTGTACATATGCATGCTAAGTTTCTTCAGTTGCGTCAGACTCCTTGCGACCCTATGGACTGTGGTCTGCCAGGCTCCTCTGTCCATGGGATTCTCCAGGCAAGAATACTGGAGTGGGTTGGCATTTCCTTCTCCAGGGGACCTTCCAGACCCAGGAATCGAACCTGCATCTCCTGTGTCTCCTGCACTGGCAGGGGGGTTCTTTGCCACTAGCAGCATGTGGAAAGCCCTAGCTGTAGACCTGAACCTAACACAACAGTGTAAATCAACTATACTCCAGTATAAAATTAAATTACGGAAGAAAAAAGTCTGAGTCAGTCTTGTTTGTGTTAAGCCTCTATTTCTGTGTTGCCCCCAAAAGATTTGGAGCTACATCTTCTCATGGACTCCCTCTTTCAAACTCCGTTTCTTCCTCTCACCATCTTCTTCAGCTTTTGTCCCCTCACCTTACCCTGTCAAAATAGAAACCCCCAAATCAGTTACCCCAGTAGGATGCCATGCCCTTCTCCAGGGAAATTTTAGTACTTTATGTTATATGATACCAGGGTTAACAAGCACCATTGCTTTCCCCAGTGGTGCTCCAATCAGGTGCAAAGTTAGCCCCCACTTTTGCCCAACCAGGCTTTTATCCTCTCCGGGAGGTAACTGATGGGAACAGAGGGAACACTGGAGTGCATGCCCCCTTCTCACTGGGGGACCTAGAAACCTACAAGGAGAAATCTGGCAGTTTCTCAGAGAACCCTGAAAAACTAAGAGACACATTTATCGGGTTGAGATTGACATTCTGTTAATCGCTCAGTCGTGTCCAATTCTTCACAAACCCATGGACTGTAACCCTACAGGTTCCTCTGTCCATAGAATTCTCCAGATAAGAATACTGGAGTGGGGAGCCATTCCCTTCTCCAGGGAATCTTCCTGACCCAGGGATCGAACCCGGGTTCTCTGCATTGCAGGCAGATTCTTTACAATCTGAGCCACCAGGGAAGTATATTTAGTAGTAAATATTATAAATCACAAGATAAGAATACAGAAATAAAATGTGTTTCTTTTATAGGTAACATTATCTTTGACCTGAAACTTGTTAATCCTGGTATCATAATAAAGTACTAAAATTTCCCTGGATAAGGGCATGGCATCCTACTCTAGTACTGTTGCCTGGGAAATCCCATAGACAGAGGAGCATGGCACGCTATAGTCCATGGGGTTGCAAAGAGTCAGACACGACCGAACAACTGAGCACACACACTAAAATTTACTCTTCCTTATTAATCAGAGCAGCCAAAATAGGGGTTTATATTCCTAATAGAATAATTCACTCATTTAATAAAACTCGAAAAAACTACTGAGTCACCAGATGAATTTATTTGAGGAACAAGTCACTCTCAGAGGTTTACTTACATGATAGTCAGCTTCAGGAAGTTTAACACCAGGAAATAAGTCACTAGTTATTCCATTAAATAAGGGTATATCATGTGATAAAAACTTTGGTTCATTTACATCTTTAATTGATCGAAGAAGCTAAAAATCAATCAAAAAGTGCAATACAGATTAATTGCCAGTATTGGCCCTCCTCTTGCCCCCACCTCACCAAAGTCAAAGTTTGTTTTATATTTCATGGAATCCCTATACTAAAAAGCCAATACTACACTTATCAAACAGAAAGATCCTTGGATTCCTACAAATTATAATGAAAACCAGAACCTCAAAACTGTCATTTCAACCCCACATAAAAAGGCTCAAAGCTACAACTCTTATCTGCCTATCTATAGTTCACAATCAACCTTGCTAAAAAAAAATTATCTTTTAATGGAAACTTTCACAACATATATATTTAATACTTACAAGGATATCTTCATTTTCATTTGGAAATTTTAGTTTTAGGTTTCCAGCAGCTATTAAAACTGCTTTTACTGCTCGCATTCCATAGTCATAATGAAACTGTGATGAGAGCTGCTCTGAGCAGAGCCTATAGGTCATTACTATCTTCACAGACAGAGGTTTTGCATTCAGAAATCCGTAGGAGTAGAGGGAGATTTCTGCTATGAGGGCATAGTTTGGAACCATCATAGCCACTGTTCTGAAAAGCACCTGAAGCATAAAACAAGTGAAACATTTTATTTACATAAAGGAAACAGGTTTTAAAGCTGAGCATAAGCACCCAAAGACAACGGGCTGATATTCAAGTTTACTCCCCAGCGCAGCACCTTTTCACTAACTCTTTAATTTGTTCAGAAGCATTTTAGCAGTTTTATGTACTCTAATATTCCAATATTTTTTTAGCCATTAAAAAAAGTCTTTACAGGTTAACCTTACAGCAAATGGAAAAGGTAAAAGGGAGATTACAAATACATGTGAGAAAAGTGTACCATTTTGAGTAGATTATGCTGATTACCAAATTTACACTCTTTAAAAAATATATATTACCTTAAGATTATCTGGTAATTCAGAACGTCCTGCATAGCCAGGGTTCATGGTAATAGCTACGAAACAGTTTGGATTGAGCTTAAGTTCTGTCCCTTCAAAAGTAAACACTTCCAGCTTCTGTTGAATGGCTCTCTGAATGCAAAGGATCTGTTGAGCTACCACTGACAGCACTTCCAACTCAATTCGATTAAATTCATCAAAGCAAGCCCAAGCACCAGAAGAAGCCAATCCTTTAAAAAACTAAGGACAAGAAAAACGATGATTTTCGTAGGAAAGAACATCTTTTGTTAAAACAAATATTTAACCTTTTAAGTCAAAATTGAAGTGTGTGTGTTAGTTGCTCAGTTATGTCCGACTCTTTGCAAGTCGACTATACTGTCCATGGAGTACTCTGGGCAAGAACACAGGACAGCGTTGCCATTTCCATCCCCAGGGGATCTTCCAGACCCAGGGATCAAACTCTGGTCTCCCACATTTCAAGAAGATTCTTTACCATGTGAGAAACCTGCGAACCTTTTAAGTCAAAATTGTAAGTTAAGCTCAATAAAAACCCCAAAGGGATAAAAACAATGGCTTTACCCATTAAAAAAAAAGAGCTCAAATAATGCATAAACCACAATCAGTGTTTTAAATATGAATTTGCTTCAGCTTATCCAGTTAGCCCTAACTATAAACTACTTGTAATATTTAATATGTAACTTTACCTTTCCCATTGCTAGATAATCGAGCCCATCTGAACAGTTGAACACCACGCACTGTACAGCAAGAGCTTTAGCCAAGTCTTTGGTGGTTTCCGTTTTTCCTGTGCCTGCTGGCCCTTCTGGAGCACCTCCAAGGTTTAAATAGAAGGCACCTATCTGAAAAGAAAAATAAATATGAAAAGAAATCCATGCTTAACTGAAAACAAACAAAAACTCTATAATAGGACAATTGCTTATATTAATAAAATGGACTCAGTCTTATTTGTAGCTTCAGAGACAGTAATGCAATTACATACATCATTGATTTTTAGAACTCATTTGGTAGCTGCAACAAGAAAAAGTGGTTTAAAGGATCTAAAAAAAGTTAAAATGTATGAAAATCTCCTTATCGTCTAATACTTCATATGTATTCCATTTGCCTTTTTAAAAACAAAGAGAATCCAGCCTTGAAGTGTTAACATTTGACCAGAAATGTTTAATTAAAAGTGGTTATGGAGGGCTTCCCTGGTGGCTCAACGGTAAAGAATCTGCCTGCTAATGCAGGAGGCACAGGGGTGATTCCTGATCTGGCAAAATTCCGCATGCTTCAGAGCAAGTAAGCTCATGCACCACAACTACAGCCTGTGTTCTAGAGCTCAGGAGCCTCAGCTTCTGAAGCCTGAGTGCCCTCGAGCCTCTGCTCTGCAACAAGAGAAGCCAACGCCAGTGGGAAGCTCGTGCACCGCAACTAGAGAGTAGCCCCCGCTTGCCACAACTAGAAAAAAAGCCTGTGCAGCACACCAAAAATAAAGTAATAAACATTAAAAATAACATGTCACCACCGCAACTAGAGAGTAGCCCCCGCTTGCCACAACTAGAAAAAAAGCCTGTGCAGCACACCAAAAATAAAGTAATAAACATTAAAAATAACATGTCACTTAAAAAAAAAAAGTGCTTACAGAAATGTTTGTAGAGACCAGTTATGACAATCTTGATAGCTAGCTGCAAAGAGAGAACACACCAAAAACTGAGGGTAATACATGGAGGCCCGTTAGTGGGAAAGAGATGCCCTACTATATACTTTGGTCTGTGATTCACCCTGGCTGTCGCATTCCACTCTTGGTATGTTCTTCATTTTCTCCATCCCCATAGCACCGCTCTGTATTCTCTTACCAGTAGTATCACCTTCATTGTGAAACCAGTTACCAGTTATTCACTGATGCATGGCAAACTGCTACCTGTCTTTGCCTACTGGACTCCACTTTTATTGTTTTTATATAAGCTGGCGTATCCTCCAAGCGTAGCCTGGGCACTGGGGTGGTTGCCCAAGTTGTCTTTTACAGATTTGGAGTCTTCTGTGTCAAATCAAGCTTGAGCTGATTAAGAGGGTTAAGACCACCGATCCTCCATCTGCACAGGGGCAAGTGTCAGCTCAGTGACCTTTTGATGTCAGAGGCCAAAAACTCCACCCTCAAAGCAAGCTAACTCCACTCCTTTCTGAGCTTTGCTGAGAAGCTGCTGCTAAGTCGATTCAGTCGGGTCCAACTCTGTGCGACCCCATAGACGGCAGCCCACCAGGCTCCCCCGTCCCTGGGATTCTCCAGGCAAGAACACTGGAGTGGGCTGCCATTTCCTTCTCCAATGCATGAAAGTGAAAAGTGAAAGTGAAGTCGCTCAGTCATGTCCAACTCTGTGCGACCCCATAGACGGCAGCCTACCAGGCTCCTCCGTCCATGGGATTTTCCAGGCAAGAGTACTGGAGTGGGGTGCCATTGCCTTCTGAGAAGAAGCAAATGTAAAAAAAGCCTGTGGCCTGGCTGCATGAGAGCAGAGTGACAACAGCCTCCCCATGCTTCCCATACTTCAGCTTTATCCCATGAATACCCTGAGCCCTTCGCCTTCAAGGAGGGAGCTCTAACTTGTTTTCCTGTCTCCTTGCTTGGCTGCTCTGTGAATAAACACTCTCTGCTGCAAACCTCAGCATTTCAGCGTTTGGCTTGCTGTGATGAGTTAGGCAAATGAACGTAGTTCAATAACACTTACATTACAGTTAACTAAGTACATTTTTCCCCCTCCCAATTAGTTTTTAAGTTCTTAAGAGTAACATCAGCAGTATCTGAATTCTTTCTGAGTCTGCACAGAGACTATAACAATGGCTGGAAATTTTTAGAAGCATACAAGTTACAGTCAACTCTAACTATGAAGTTTGTTTCATGAAAAACTCTATGAGAGTTTGTGAAACTTAACTGCTTTTAGATGAAATAGGATTAAAGGGCCAAGACTGTACATATGGCAGGCCAGGGAGTATACAGGAACTCAATAGAGAGTTCTCAATAGAAGGAATAGACCTTCTACTTAATTTTTCTGTGAACCTAAAACTGCTCTAAGAAACTAAAAATTTTTTAAACATTTTTAAAAATAATGAATAAACCTATGAAAACCTTAAATATTTTCACCTTTAATAAAATCAAATAACAGAGACAGCTTATTAAATACATGCAATATCAATGATACTTTACCCATCATAAATTTGTAGTAAATGCTATACTGTTAATGTCCATTAATGTGACTACTAGAAACCTCAGTCTCTCCTTTCTTTATAAAAATTTTCAAAAAATGCTTATAAATGTGTTCTCTTTATTATGGATATTAACTACAGTAGGAGATTTTTCCAGTGTTTAGTGTTTTATACAAGTATTTAATGTGATTTTGACTTTATACCTCAAAGTTGCTAGGGTCCACCTTACAAATATTCACAGCTCACTTCAGTGAGCTCTGAGATAGCACACAGCAGCTTGAGATTCATTTACTCAACAAATCCTAGGGAGTAACTTATCTACTTGTCTATCACTAGAGTAGAGGATAAGACAGACACAGTCTGGCCTTCAGGTAGCTTCTTGAGAATGAGGATTTGGTGAAATATTTTATCATAGATGCACTACAATCTTACTCAGATTCTCTTACTGGTCATTGCTTCCGTCCTTCCGATTGCTGTGGGTGTCATCTACAAATAGCTCACAACTGTCCCGTCTCCTGAGATTTGCCCTCAGTCAGGAGCTCCCTCATTCACAAACATCTGAATGCTTATTCACACCCCTAGCCTCAGGAGGGACCCATAGCCAGTGACAATGAAGGGATAGAAAAGTTAGACCTCTTTGCCTTAAAGTGAAGTATGTCTGTGATGCCATTCATGCTCCAAAGCTCCCTGTGAGATCAGGTTAGGCCCTACATCCACAGAAACCACATCCTTGCTTAGCTTCCCCCTCTGCTTTCTCCATTTTCTTACAGGCTTTTACTGAGAACATTCCCTAGACAATCATTTGCCCAATAATCCCTGTTTTATCTCTGCTTACAGACAACTCAAAGACACTTTAACTTACTTAGTACAAGTGGATTGTTGTTGTTTTTTTTTAATGGAAGGATAATTGCTTTATAATATTTTGTTGGTTTCTGCCATACACCAACATAAATCAGCCATAGGTTTATATATATCCCTTCCCTCCTGAACCTCCCTCACACCTCCCATCCCATCCTGCCCCTCTAGGTTGTTTCTTGCCAGATTTAGCAAATAAAAATACAGGATGCCCAGTTACATTTGAAAATCAGATAAACAATGGATAATTGTTAGTATAAGTATGTCCATGTAATAATTAGGACATACTTCTACTACCAAATTTTTCACTGTTGATTTGAAATTCAAATTAACCTGAAAGTCTTGTATTTTATCTGACAACACTATTCCCAGGTGTGTTTTGTTTGTTTGTTTTGTAGTCATGGCTTTATCTTCCATAGCTTCCCACCAAGGGCAGCCCTCAGCATCACCTGCTTACACTTCAGCTCTCCCTCTCCCATTCAACAACACTAACTTGGAGTTCTAAGGCTCAAATGTACTTCCTTCATCTCGTCATCTCTCCCAGAACTCCACTGAAAAAACTGATGTCATTTTCTGAAGCTCTGGCTTTTTCTTTAAATCTCCAGTACCTTACTTTTTCTAATTATCCCCAAAGGGAGTGGCTCATGATTTTCAAACATTAGAATTCAAACACACTCATATTCTACTAAAGCACTCAGAAGTAAATATTCATTATTATAACTTCACATAAAGGGAATTTGGGATTAGAAAAGGAAGCTATCCTTCCTTTGACTATAGCTATAGTCAACTATACAGATAAGAGAATGAAATGAGGATAGCCATGTTAAATTTGGACAAGAAAATATGACACCAAATCAAATACTAATCTTTAATGTGTAAATTAAAATAATTTAAACACATACCAATGTTCTGTAACATCTGTCAGTTAGAGGAGTAATGACAAGTCGAGGTGAGTTACCAAGATATTCATAAGCATATTTTACATTGCAATTAATGATACGAACTCGAGCGTTGTCATATTCCCAATAATAACGAAGCTGAGCAAGCCACTGGAAATCTGTATCATGTGAGACACCTGGAAGGAATAAAGTAAAACAAGACACATAATCCTGAAATGGAAATAATTTGAAAACTAGATATTTTATCATTGTTTACAAAAGTATTAACATTAAAATAATTCACATTTTCTAATTTATAGAAAAGATCATATAAAATAAATTCTGCTGAGACAGAAAAAGACATATAGTACAAGTTCTTGTTTCTAGAAACTATCAATATTTTATCTTCAATATGAAAAAGAAGTCACATACCCATATCAATCATGTCCATGACCACATCTCTAGCATGGACATCGATAGTAACCAAAGCCCCCAGAGTAATCCTGGTCTGCTTTGATAGTTTTCCTCTTACCAGCTCCACAATATCATTTAGTTGATTCTGAAGTTCCTTATAGTACTTCTTTAATCCCTACAAAATAAAAAAGCAATTAAATTAACATTAGCCAAATTGTGCATTTTATATGTTCACTCTTTAACAAAATGATTCTGAACTTCACAATGTAGTTCAGTATAAAAATGAATTCTAGAACAGAATAACTTTTGTCTATGCATAATAAAAATTAAGAACAAATTTTTAAATAATTGTGCAATTTTCATGCTATATGTAGAAAGTGGGGGAAGATTGCCCTTGAAAATGATAAATAAGCTAACTAAAAAAGAAAAAAAATATATATATATATAGCATGTAGAAAAGAATGTTACTTAAAATACACTTTACCTCTGTTCCACCACTTATAACTTCCTGTGTCTCAGAGGTCCAGAACATTTGAGAAACACAAAGTACCACCTGGCCAGGCCACTCTCGAACCCAGTCTCTTCTTGCAGATTCTGGATAAGCCTGAATAATTAAAGTGTATTTCTAAGTTTAAAAGGTGACAAGAGGAAAAAAGCTTAACGATTAACAATAAGTAAGTACGATATTGGTTACATTTGTAGGCTAGAATATATTCATGAAAACTTTCAGATGACTATTTAAAAGATCTGAAATTTTTTTACAAGCTATATTTTTAAAATATTTGTTTATTGATAAAAGAATAGAAAGATGAGCACCCATATTTCAATAATCAGTTATCTCTGGAAGAATATGATTGTTGATTCTTTGGAAAGCTATTTTCCATAGGATTTTTATGTTTCTTTGCTGTGGGGAGTTGTCAATTTTCTGGACAATATACACATTACTTCTATTATAATGAGATATGAGGGTTTATTAAAGTTAAAAAATAAATCAGTCTAGCAATTTACATATATTGATGCCAAGATTTAACTGAAAAGAAGACTACGCCATCTTGTAGCTAGACTGACTTAGTAGCTAGAACCCTTGTATTATTTCTAAAGACTTGTATGACCAGTGTATATAATTTGAACAATTATATATTTGTCCAGTTATACACAATTGAACAATCTATGCTATGAGTTCAAAGTATACTTTCATTTCTTCTAAAATTTTTTATGCTCAAAATGCATTTAAATGGATTTATTGGAGAGGTAGCCTTTTTAAAAATAACTTGTTGCCATCTGGTGCTCTGTGATGACCTAGACCAGTGGGATGGGAGGAGGGGAGAGAGGCTCAAGAGGAAGGAGATATAAATATAATTATGACTGATTCATGTTGTCGTACAGCACAAACCAACACATTTTAAGGCAATTTTCCACCAATTAAAAAATAAAAATAAATAAAAATTTTAAAATAACTTGTTGCTAAAGTAAATGATAATAGAACTAAATTAAAAGCTGAAAAAAAAATGCAGAGCAAAGTATAAAGTTGATACTAATGGAATTTATATCTATATGTATACACATATTTATCTATTTATTGGCTGTGTTGCATAGCTTGTGGGATCTTAGTTCCTTGACCAAGGATTGAACCCAGGGCATGGCAGTGAAAGCACCAAGTCCTAACCTCTGGACCACCAGGGAATTCCCTGGAAACTATATTTTTAATACAATGACACCATCTTGGATATAAGAATATTAAGCATAAGGATGAAAGTGAAAGTGAAGTCGCTCAGTTGTGTCCGATTCTTTGTGACCCCATGGACTACACAGACCATGGAATTCTCCAGGCCAGAATTCTGGAGTGGGTTGCCATTTCCTCCTCCAGGGGATCTTTCCAACCAAGGGATTGAACCCAGGTCTCCCGCACTGCAGCAGACTCTTTACCAGCTGAGCCACAAAGGAAGCATAAGGATATAAATATTAATTATTAAAATTCATTTTTAGTAATATTTATGGAAAAAGTGAAAGTGTTAGTAGCTCAGTCTTGTCTGACTCTTTGTGATACCATGGACTGTAGCCCATTAGGCTTCTCTCTCCATGGAATTCTCCAACCAAGAATATTGGAGTGGGTAGTCATGCTCTTCTCCAGGGAATCTTCCCAACCCAGAGACTGAACCAGGTCATTCTTTACTATCTGCGCCACACTAGGACAGTCCATGACATTTTAAAAATATCAAACATTTATAATATTTATGAATAAATGCAAATAACAAACTAACCTAGGTTTCAAAGAAGGCTAAGTTTCAAAGAATGGATGAGCCATTGCTAGGTACACAGAAGGTAAATTTCTATATGGATTAAGGAAATACTTTCACGGATAATGTTGATTCTTTCCTTTGTGCTTTGGAACCATAGATGGAAAATGGAGAGAAAAAGTCAAGATTTATCTGCAGGAACTTTGAAACTGAACAGAATAGACACTGCAAGATGATTCTCATAGGGCTCTTTGTGAAGGAAAAAGGAAAAAGGATTCTTACTCAAAGTGAGTTGCTGGATATAAGGCTGCAATGCCTTTTTTTTTTTTAAACATATATTTATTTGACTGAGCCAGGACTTAAGTTGCAGCATATAAGACTGCATGTGGGATCTAGTTCCCTGACCAGGGATTAAACCCAGGGCCCCTGGACTAGGAGCTCAGAGTCTTAGCCATTGATCCACAAGGGAAGACTGCAATGCCTTTTAAAATGATATTTTTACTATACAACTCTTCCTTTGTGGTCCTAGAGGAAGAAATATACTGAAATTTATTATCGTTCAAGATCAGGTTTATTGAATTAGCCTAAGTGAGATACATGTAGTGCCTACGTGTTATATTTCTCTCAAATATTATAGATCCTCCTTTAATGTTTATCTCATTATGAGTTTTTAAGTAATTGTTTGAGTGTAAACAGCAATAAGTAAACCGTATCACACATTTAACACCCATGTCTGAGATTCTTTCTGACCCCATGGCCTTCATACAGGATACCCTAGATGGTCTTCCATTTGCTCTCTATTTGGTTAATTCCTACTTACCCTTTGGGTCTTGGTTTCAATTTTACTTTCTCTAAGAGCCTATCACTAGCAACCTACCTTCCTCACTCCAAATTAGATACACCTTATTATTCTTTCTTACAGCACCTTTTTTTTTTTTTTTTGGAGTACCTAATCGCACATTATTATAAATTCTTACTACCATTATTACTTGAATAATAATGTTAGGAATGGAGTAAAAAAAAATAATAAATGGCTTAAAAGAGTAAGACCCTTAAGTGTGAATTTACTGGTACTCATTCAAAAATCTCCTTAAAAAAAAAGGCATTTACAGAATATAGGATATACATTAAATTCTAGGAAACACACCAGCCTGGCTGCCGCGATCACATCATGAATACTTCGAAGCATCAAATCTTCTACTTGAATGAGCCACTTTTCCACGGCACCTCGAGCTGCAGATGTGGAAATTAGTGCAATCAGCTCCACTCGCTCACCTTCAGAGCTATACATGGCCTTAATATCCAAATTGGGAAGGAACTCCAATTTGGCGATGCCTTCAAAGCATTTTTTCAAGTGAGGCTGAACTCTAAGTGGATCTTTGGTCTCTGACAGAATCTCTAGCATTTCATCATTAGATAAGAAGAAAAAACTAGGGAAAACCATACAAATACAAAAGCTTTAGTTATAATTCATTGCACCTCAGAAAATGCTTTAATGATAGCACAATTGATTATTCATCATACCGAGGGAAGAAAAGTCGTTTTTTTTCAAGATATGCGTTAAGGCCTTTCATAATTTTCTCCAAAAGTTCATTGCAGTTCTGCAGTTTTTCCAGTAAACCTGTTAAAGAAGTAGCAGCAAGAACCTAAAAGAGACCCATTCATTCAGGTCAGAACTTATATACCAGATATAATGATAAGATCTCAACATTAACTTATACATTAAAAATGTTAAGATGTCAAAAGACTTATGAAAATTGTCAGGAAGTTTTTTGTAATGTAAAACTAAGTAAATCATAAGTATTCTTACCCAAAGTTGATAGTTGTGAGAAATTATCATTGTCATATATATTTTCATTTTTCCTGTATTCTTTTGAATGATAGGGGAAGAATATGCTAGTTTTGTTTGTGATTTAATTTTTATATTTACAACTGTCAACTATAAACAGTCTATTTTTACACTTTTAAAAGGTTCAATAAATTACAAGAAGAAAACCATCTCATGGCACATGAAAATGTCAGTGTCCATAAACAGTTACATTATTGTATGGACACATCCATTCAGTTACATATTGTCTTTGGCCACTTTCTTGCTACAATAGCAGAATTGAGTAGTTATAAAAAACACAGTAGGTCTCATAAAGTATTTATCATGTATTTACCATGCAGCCCTTTGCAGAAAAAAAAAAACTTCTGATTTCAGTTCTCTAAGAAATACTGTCTTAAAAAGGTTCTAAAATCAACACGTAAGGGAAGTCTTCCAAACATAAATTTTAGTACTATTGATTCTCAACAGTCCAGCACAGCTACTTTTTCATCCAGCATTGAAATAGATTGTTATTTATTAAGTTGAGTACCAGATTTTTTTTAAGTGCATATATATCTACATGTATAAAAAATACATGGCCTGCCTTTCAACATTAAAATTACATTCAACAGGGTGCTATACTCACTAGGAGAGACACAGAGCAAGTGAGACCAGCTGCGAGAACTGCTGACTCTTTTTCCCATCACCCCAAGCATACAGAGTCACCGAGTAGAATGTCAGGTGAGTCACCTGCATGACTCATATTCATTCATATTCATTCTCTCTCTCTCTTTCCCTCTCTCTCCCCCACCCTCTGGCTTCCTTCACTTTATTTTACTATTTATTTTTTTTCTAAATATTTATTTTCATTTCTTTATTTGGCTGTACTGGGTCTTAGTCGTGGTGTGTGTGATCTAGTTCCCTGGCCTGGGATCGAACTCAGGCCCCCTGCATTGGAAGTATGGAGTCCTAGCCACTGGACCACCGGGGAAGTCCCCTTTACTGTTTACTTTACAAGAGGAAGCATGGAGTATACATTCTAGAAGCCAAGTAAGTTAAATGCACATTTGAAGCAGCTCCACTATACATATTAAAGGGTTATGAATAGTGTATCTTAAGAACGGAAAAGTAAAATTATTTATGCTTCCTTTTATTTCCCTGAGCTTTCCAGTTTGTATACAATGAGTAGGTTTTATTTCTGTAGTTGGAAAAAAAGTGAAATGCCTTTTGTAATAGCCAGAAATAAAGGTTTCCCCTTTATTTGAAAGAGAGAAAACAAATACTTCACCTTTGGATCTTTCGCACAAAACTTCATGATATCCCTCCAGTGTCTGTCTACTGTCTGAAACTGACGCCCTTCTTCTGGCATCTGTTGCATGATATCCTCAGAGCAAAAAATGGGCTCCAAGTATAGCCAGTGAGCTTGTACCTTTAACCATTCATCAATCGTTTCTTGTATTCGAATCAAACGGTCCTCCCACGCCTTAATGGAAAGCATATTATACTGAATTCCAGTTATTAAAGGAACCCTATAAATTATAACAAAGGCTACGCGTTTTAAATTCACTGTTATTTTTGAATCAGCACAAAACAGCTCAAAGTCACTTGTGGGTGTCTCACACTCGCTTTGAAAAACTAGGAGGTCTGAAGTTTTCCTAAATCATTAAAACTCACAGCTGTAAATGACTGTAGTTATTTAGACCAATTTCCTACTCCCTAGGTGAACTGTCTCAAGTTTAAAAAGCATCCAGGAATATATCCTGCCCCACACCAGTGGTTATCAACCTAGGGGCTATTTTGCCCTCACCTCAAAGGACATTTCACAATGTCTGGAGGCATTTTCATTTGTCACAACAAGTGGGGTGAGGGTTCTACTTATATCAAATGGTCAAAGGTCATGGATGCTGCTAAGTAGAGGACAACTCCCACAACAAAGAATTATTTACCCCAAAACATCATTAGTGCCACGTTGAGAAATGTCAACACAATTTGCTCTACGTCAACACAATTTGGAGGGGGGAATCTTATTACCACACATCTCCAAGAATCCATTAGATATTTCATTAGCCAAGGATCATGTATATAATCTCTCTTTGATTCTTAAATCTATGGCCTGAGATCCTATATATCAAGAGATTGGCCTCACAATTTTGTTTGAAAACCTCTAAGAGAGCTTTCAAATTTGTCTTAGAAATTCTCCTTTGTCAAAGAAGTACTTGCAAAAGACATCTTATCAGGAAAGGGTTAAGTCAGCCTGACTCAAGGCAAGATGTGCAGCGTTATGTCCTTTTAGAAGAACATAACTCTTTGTCTTCTCCAAATATTCAAAGCTAAGGTGCCCCATAACAACACTAGACTTAAATTAAAACCAGACTGCTTTATTTTGAATTTCAGCTTTGTCATTTTTAGCTGTGTGCACTTGGTAAATTTTCTATCCTTGGTTTCCTTATCTATGAATGCTGATAATAATCTGCCTATCCTGGTTGTCTGCTCTGAGGATTAAATGAGTTAATAAATGTAAAACTCCTACAGTAGTATCTGGCACATATTTAGAAGTCAATAAATACTAGGGAGAAAATCCAGTTGTTGTTGATCTTTTTTCCACTTTATATAGTCTCCAGTTAGAATACTGATACTAAAGCACCTCATTATTATAAATTATTTGCTTTCTGTATTTACCCACATCAACTATAAGGTCATGACATTAAATAATCTTACAGTCTCAAATATCACTTGTTTTCTTAAGTGGAAAATAATTCATTAATTATTCTAAAGGGTTCTCAAGCTAGTTCTCAAATATAAAGTACAGTATATAGAACCTCACTACAAGTTACAAGAATATACTATGAAACAGGGCCTAGGCATCTACAGTTAAATTAAATAATACCAACTGTTTCCCTTCCAAATCTGTCACTGTCATTGGAGAAGATTTTTCTTACTAAAACATCACTCGTTCTTTTCAAAATCATTAGAGTTAGTGTCTCATCTGTTCTATACATTTTCACATTAATTTTAAGGTAGATATCTGTTTCTGTATTTCAACAAAGCTATCCAACAAACTTACTTATTCCCACAAGAGTAAATATGTAATAAATTTCAATCTTTATAAATGACCAGGAGTTGATTATCATATTTAACAAACCTTGATCTCCTTTTCAAATGGTTTGATGAATGGTGAGCCTCTCATTGTCTGAGTTTTTATAATTTGATCATCAAGGAGAGCCTGAATTTCGTCTACTGAAGAAAGAATACAGACTCCAGTATCACGATATAAACTTATATGAAAAGCAATATCATCCCAAGTTCCCATCATTGTATGCATGGCTTTCTCTAATGAAAATTCCTAAACAGGATAAAAAAGAAAGAATGGGATGATGAATAAGGAATCTTATTTACTATATGTATGGACTTTCCCTAATAAATTTAGTAGGCATTTTGTGCATTTTTGTAAGATATTCTGCAACTGTCTTTAAGTTAGAAAAGGTTTTAAACAACTACACAATTCCTATGGTGAATGACAATGTAGTTTTTAAAAATTCACTTGTTGTCAAAGCTGTCAGTATCAAAACAGACAACAGTATGAAAGACCTGCTGGATTTTCCCTGAGGTGCCTTTTTGCAGTCTACAGCCTGAAGATGTTTTCAGTGTATTCAAGAAGACTACAGGGCCATACTTACTCTGCCTAGAATACATACACATCACATGCCACATACACAGGCATCCATTTCCATTCTTAATAGAAAAAAATACATCTCAAAACCAGCATATCACCCATGCATATCAGTGTGGCAGAATTAAGAAGAGGTCAAAGGAACCATCTGTACTCTGGATTCAGGACAAGGGAATCATACAGAAGTATAGACTTTGTGGGGGAAAAATACGAGTGGCCTTCTGCCACTTTTCCCCAGTTTCTCCCACTTCTATCCCAAACTATACATTCAACCACAACTAAAACTATGACTATTTAATAAAAAGCTCATCAAATAAGGTATTTCAGTAGATCTGCATATTTACCTTGCTTGCACCTGCACTTATCACTTCAAATTTGTCCAAGTATGGTGCAAGGTTTAATTTTAAAATTTTCCTCAGTGTAGTTCCAGAGTCTGGAGTTAAGTCATAGCCTACAATTTCTGATAACTGCTTCCAATGACGTGCTCTCATTCCTGGATTACAAAGGATAGAGACAGTAGGGATGTAATCCTAATGATGAAAATGGAAAAAATGAGTCACTCACTTGACTTTCATACCCATACACTTGAAATTATGTAATATATTTAATAAGCCCATTTAATATTTAATGAGTTAGAGTCAGGAGGGGAGAGAAACTAACAAAATTATTCTAAAGTTCATCTGCACAAATAAACATGTAGAAATAACCAAGAAAACTAAAACAGTGAAAAAAGGAGGGGTGGTGGAAAATGTTCTATAAGATATTAAAGTATATGCTAGAACTACAATAATTAAAACTGTCACAGTATTATAGAAATACAAAGTCATGTTTATTCTATAATTATATGAAGAAATATATAGTATAACATAATATATAGCTATATACACACATACATAGCATAAACGGGAAAAAAGCCTGCACCGAAATACCAAAATATAACCATCTGGAAATAAAAAAATATTCAACAAGAACACTTAATTCATCGCTTTTGATACTGATATTAAAACATCTCCTTTACAATCAGGAACAACATAAGCACACCCATAATATTTCTAATCAACACTGTATTGAGTCTCCAGCCACGGAGTTAATATAAATAAATAAAAGCTATGGAGGAGGGGTGGATCAAGATGGCAGTGTAGGAAGACCCTGAACTCACCTCCTCTGATGGGCAAAGAAGGAATGACAATGAAACAGGTAGAAGGGGTGGAGATGCAATCTAGTCAGAAACCAAACCCTGAGGTCAGTGACACACAAATGGAAAGAACGTTACAACTGCAGAGTTCCTCTCCAAGGAGCACCAGGTCTAAGACCCACTCTGGCCTCCCCTGCCTGGAGGTCTTGCACTGGGAAGACAAGCCTCCAGCATGTTTGGCTTTGAAAGCCAGTTGGGCTTCCATTCAGGAGAGACAGAGGGTTACAGGAAACAAAGACTACATCCTTAAAGGGTACAGGCAGAAGCTCACATGGTCCAAGTTCCAGCAAAGAGGCAGAAGTCTGACAGGCACCTGTGTCAGACCCGCTTGCTGGTTTTGGAGAGCCTATCAGAGAGGCAGGAGGCCTCTGGGACGCACCCTGGGGACAGAGATGCTGGTGGCAGCCATTGTGAGGATCATCAGCAAGTACCATTTAGGAATTCTCCCTCTAGCCTGTTAGTGTTGGGGGCTTGCCCTGGCCATTGGACGGCCCACAGTCAAACACAGAGAGAGGCTGCCCCACCCACAATGAGCCTGAAGCAGCACTGCCCAGCCACATGCCAGCCTCACCAGGAGACACGGCACTGCAGCCAGATAGGCCAAGGGCCAGCCCCACTTATACCCTCAACAGTTAGCCCTTGCACAACATAAGGAACCTGTGGTGTGAATAGGGGACACCCCTAGAGCAGACAGGTCTAGTGCCAGAACTAGTGTGCTGCTGGGCCATACAGGATGTCTCCTATGTAATGTCACTTCTCCAAGATCAAGAGACCTAACAGTCCTATTCAATATACAAACGTGACCACAGGGAATTAGGCAAAATGAGGAGACAAGAGGAATATGTTCCAAACAAAGGAACAAGACAAAACCTCAGAAGAACTATATTAAATGCAAATAAGCAATCTACCCAACATAGAGTTCAAGGTAATATATAGATGCTCAATGAACTCAGAAGAAGAATGGACAAACACAGAATTTCAACTAAGAGTTAGAAAATATAAAGAAGAACCAGTCAGAGCTGAAGAATATACTAACTGAAATGAAAAACTGCTAGAAAGTATCAACAGTAGATAGGATAATACAGAAGGACAGATCAGTGATTTGGAAGACAGAGTAGCAGACATCACCCAAGCTAAGCAGGAAAAAATTAAAAAAAGGATTTTAAAAAACAACGATAGTTTAAGAGACTTCTGAGACTACATCAGGTGTACTCACTTTCATGTTATAGGGGCTGCAGAAGGAGAAAATTGAGAGAAAGGAGGAGAGACTTCTTTGAGGAAATATTAGCTGAAAACTTCCCTAACCTAGAGAAGGAAATAAATACCCTCCTCTAGGAAGCACAGAGAATCTCAAACAAGATGAACCCAAACAGGTCCACACCAAGACACATTAAAATTAAAATGACAATAATTAAAGATAAAGAGAGAATCTTAAAAGCAGCAAGAGAAAAGCAACTAGTTATGTATTATACAAGGGAACTCCCATAAGACCTTAAGCAGATTTTTCAGCAGGAACTCTGCAGAAGGAAGTGGAACAATATATTCAAAATGATGAAAGGAAAAAACTACAACCAAGAAAACTTTACCTGGCAAGGTTATTTTTCAGATTTATCTTTATCTCTGAAGAAGAGACAAAGACTTTCACAGACAAGCAAAAAGCTAAAAGAGTTTATCACCTCCAAACACATCTTACAACAAATGTTAAAAGAAATAACAAGTATAAATAAACAAAATTGTAAAAGGAAAAATCTCACTGGTCAAGGCAAACCTGGAGAAAAAGTAGTTAATTAACCACTCATAAAGCTAGGAGGAAAGTTAAAATACAAAAGCAGTAAAAATCACCTCTATCTGCAATTGCAGTTTAGGCAAAAATTAACAGATGTAAAAAGGATAAAACATTTGGGGAGGTTAGTGAAAATGTAAGGTATTCAAACTTGAGAAATTATCCACTTAAAATAGACATCTATAATAGGTTGTTATAAATGAACCTCTTGGTAACTACAAACCAAAACCATGTAACATTACCACAAAAAGAGAGAGTCAATGCATCACTGAAAACCTCAAATAGGAAATTTTAAAATACCATGAGACAAATGAAAATGAAAACATAATATTCCAAAATCCATGGGACACAGTAAAAGCAGTTCTAAGAGGAAATTTTACAGCAAACAAGTTCACCTCAGGAAATAAGAAAATTCTCAGTCTAACCTTAACCTGAAGGAACTAGGAAAAGGAGAAAAAACAAAACCCAAAGATAGTAGAAGGAAGGAAATAATGAAGACCAGAGTGGAAATAAATAAAATAGAAACTAAAAAGAAAAAGAAAAAGATCAATGAAGCTAAGAGCTAGTTCTTTTAAAAGATAAAATTGATAAACTTTTAACCAGGCTCATTAAGAAAAAAAAAGACAGCCCAAATAAATAAAATTAGAAATAAATAAGAGGTTACAACTGACACCACAGAAATACAAAGGATCATAAGAAGCTACTGCAAACAATTATACACCATAAAATAGACAACCTGGAAAAAGTTAATAAATCCCTAGAAATGTAAAATCTTCCAGACTGAATAAGGAAGAAATAGAAAATATGAACAGACTATCAGCAATGAAATAGCATTAGTAATAAAAAATGCCTAACAAAGAAAAGCCCAGGCCAGATGGCCTTACAGGTGAATTCTGCCAAACAATTAAAGAAGGGTTAACACTTTTCCTGAAACTATTCCAAAACACTACAGAGAAAGGAATGCTTCCAAATTTATTCTACAAGACCATTACCACCTGGATACCAAAACCAAAGGAAACACACAAAAAGAAAATTACAGGCAAACATCACTGATGAACATAGATGCAAAAATCCTCAACAAAATACGAACAAACTAAATTCAACAATTAATTAAAAGAATCATACATCATGATCAAGTGAGATTTATCCCACTTGATCCCACTTGGGATACATGGATGATTCAATATCTGCAAAGTAATCAATTTTAACCATTTTAAAGAATAAAAATCATATGACCATCTCAATAGATATAGAAAAAGCTTCTGAAAAAATTCAATATCCATTTATAATAAAAAAAAAACCTCTCAACAAAGTGAGTATAGAGGGATCATACCTCAATATATTAAAGGCCATATATGACAAGCCCACAGCTATCATCAAACTCAATGGTGAAGAGCTGAAAACATTTCCTCTAAGTTCAGGAACAAGACAAAGTTGCTTTCTCTAACCATTTTTATTCAATATAGTATTAGAAGTCCTAGTGACAACAGGAGGAGAAGGCAATGGCACCCCACTCCAGTACTCTTGCCTGGAAAATCCCATGGATGAAGGACCCTGGTGGGCTGTAGTCCACCAGGTCGCTAAGAGTCGGACACGACTGAGCGACTTCACTTTCACTTTTCACTTTCATGCACCGGAGAAGGAAATGGCAACCCACTCCAGTGTTCTTGCCTGGAGAATCCTAGGGACGGGGGAGCCTGGTGGGCTTCCGTCTATGGGGTTGCACAGAGTCGGACACGACTGAAGTGACTTAGCAGCAGTGACAACAGGGAGTGCGAGTTTGATTCCTGGTTGAAGAACTAAGATCACACGTGCCCCAGCCAAAAATAAAGAAAGAAAATAGCAGGGAAAAAAATTATTGATACTACTAGTGGTATGGGACAGTTTATCATCCATCTCAAGATGACTTTCAGAGATTATGATGGTGCACTGCTATGAAGACAGGAATAATGGATGTTGCTGATAAGAAAGGAAAAGAGGAGTATCATCTGGATAAATTTAAAACATAACCAAAGGCTTAAATGCTAACAATAAACTATAACTAAATCTCTAGCTGAAAAAAAAGAAAGAAAATAAAAATTACTAATATTTGGAATGAAAAAGGAGTTACTCCTAAAGATTCCACAAACATTAAAAGATAATAAATAAATGTTATGAGCAACTTTATGGCAATAAATTTAACAGTTTTCAAAAATGGAAGATTTCCTTGAAAATTACAATTTACTAAAACTGACATAAAATTAACACAAAACCTGAATATTCCTATATCTATTTTGAAAAAATAAAACTGCTTTCAAAATCCTTCCCATAAAGTTCCAAGTCAATGGTATCACTGGCAAATGTTTCTCTAAAATATTTTTTAAAGAAATAATAACAATTTCATTCAAATCTCTTTTGGAAAATAGAGATAGAATTTCCCGTTTGTTTCATAAGGTCAACATAATCCTGATAACAAAATTTGACAAATATATTACAAGAAAATTAAGACCAACATCTCTCCTGAATATAACCTCAAAAATCCTCAATAAAATATTAACATACAAAGTCTAGTCTTCCTAGTCCTGTTTCCAGAACTATTTATGTCCTGTAAATCAGTAAGAAAAAGACCAACTATTAAATAAAAAAATAGAAAATGATAAGACCAAATAGTTCACAAGCAAAGAAATACAAAATATTCTTAAATATATTAATTTATGCTTAACACTTTATGTAATAAGAAAAATGAAATTCTACTAGTAGATTTCCAAAAACCCAAGAATGATGACACTCTGTTGTCAAGGTTGGTGTAAATATATATTGGTAAAACCCATACAGAAGGTAATTCAACTATAGACTTGAACCTGAAATTTACTCTTTGGCAATTTACCTTGCAGTTCCCACTTCATACTTAGAAATTTTTACACTAATATATAATATTTATAGGTGTAAAAAATAATGAAAAAACTCTATATACAACAAGAAAAGATTTCTAAGATAAATTAACCAAAACAATGGGGGAAATAATACATACAGTATGTTAATTTTATGTAAAAAGATAGGAGGTTTAGAAAATATAATCATATTGTTATATGTGTTAAAAAAATCTTAAGTATACAAAAGAAAGTAATAACATAGCAAGGAGATTGTTCAGGTGTATCTTTTTAATATTTTTAAGCCATGATATTTATTAAAGATTAAAAATAATTTAAAGAAAATTTTTTTCAGGCAGCTCACAGAATCTCTGAGAGTGCTAGACATGGGCTGGAACAGTGCTGAAAATCCCATCAGAGTTTGCACTCTGAGCATGCTGACAGTGGAAACGTGGCTCTACCACTCGTAGGAACCACTGCCACCACTGCCTTGGAAAGTTGGATGCATTATTTACTGCCACAAAAACTGTTACTATCCTCTCTTTATAAATGAGGTGACTGAGACATGAGAGGTTAAATATCTTACACAAGGGGCATATTGCCATTACTAAGCACAGAATTGTGATATAAACCTAGGTAGTATGACTTGAAAGCTTTCTCAGGTAACTGGGACTCTGCTGCTGCTCATAGTATAGGCTAACTTGTTTATTCAGTAATTTTTTTATCCTCTTCATATCAGTGTACCTGGTCATTATAGTCTTTTCAATTTGTCAAGCATGTTCTCGCATGTTCTGTGAAGGGACTGATTATGAGGACTTCCTCAGGACAGAATTAAGTATATATTAAGAAATAGATCAAGTTTTCTGGAGTCGGCTTTGGTTTTGCTTTCCAGTTTTTCCATTTCTCTCCATTAGCACTTGCTGCAAACAGTTCCAGCAGGGCTTTCTAAAATGTCATTACATGTGTTCGTACCTTAAAAACTTTTATCTGCTCCATTACTGTAGTGCACATAGTAATGGTAGGATTCTCTTTTGGTTCCTCTTCAAGTTTCTCTTCTTCCAGAGATCGTCTTTTTGCTGCTTTTCTTTTTTCTTGTAATTCCTTCTTTTGCTTTGTTTGGAAAAATTTCAGAGTCTTAAAAATTTCCCGGGAAAATTCCTCTACATCAGTTTCCATGGCTTCCCCATTAAGGTCCAAAAACCCTCCATCCATCCACCTGAAAGAAAAAATAATATTAAACTCAGAGACTTTTGGTGTGTTAAGAGGCCTTAGGCTAGGTCCTTCATTTTGTGTTTTTTTTTTAATATAAACTTATTTATTTTAATTGGAGGCTAATCACTTTACAATATTGTATTGGTTTTGCCATACATCAACATGAATCCGCCACGGGTATACACGTGTTCCCTATCCTGAACCCCCCTCCCACCTCCCTCCCCGTACCATCCCTCTGGGTCATCCCAGTGCACCAGCCCCAAGCATCCTGAGCAAGAGCAGTTAACTAACCGTTTTTCTCAGTCACACAGAGCTATGACAGAGATAATACTAAATCCACCACTTAAGCTATGCTGCATGTGCTAAAATATGAATCAGATTGTCAATGGACAATTAATGGTACCCAAATAAAATGCTGATTTGACTCTATACTTCTAATTTTTGGTGTTAAGCATGAGTCAAATCAACTAACTGCATTAAAAATGGAATCAAATCTGGAAAACCCAAATAAGACTTAATTAGATATTATATTAATAAGATTAGGTGGTACCCTAGCAACATTTCACACTTCTCCTATATGATATTTGGTTTTTCTATCAAATGGACTGGTAAGTCCTACTTTTAAACACTTAGCCAACAACAACAGCAATAAAAATCAATGTATGTTTTATAAATCTTTTTATATCTTTGCTGAACTGTTTATTACATTACCAGAAATTACCGTTTTTCTGTTCGTTGCCACTTCAAAACTAAATTAAAAAACTTCTGATAGGGCTCAATGTTAACTTTTAATTTATCCAGTTCGGGATATTTTGTCAGTTCCCATTTGAAAAGTTCCTCTTCTTTATTAATAAACTGAACTGCTTCTTCAGATTCCTGAATACGTTTTTGTAGTTGTCTTACATCTGTCACATACTGAAAGCAAAGCATTTTTCATTTCAAGAAATACCCAAGTAATGTTATAAAAATAAGATTAAACAATACTTCATATATATATATATATATATATAGTGGCTTTATATATCAACTGCACAGCAATATTATGACAGAAAGCAAAAAATGGCTATGTTTACTTAACAAAAAGAAAACTAACCCACAAAAAAGGTTACATAATTAGCAGAAGTTCCAGGCCCCTTTTTGCCTTAGTAAGCACATGCTTTTCTATATTATACAAACATGCCTGCTAGCGTGCTAAGTTGCCTCAGTCGTGTTTCACTCTTAGCGACTCTGTGGACTGTACCCTGCCAGGCTCCTCTGTCCATGAGACTCTCCAGACAAGTAGACTGGAGTGGGTTGCCATGCCCTCCTCCAGAGGATCTTCCTGACCCAGGGATCAGACCCGCATCTCTTCTGTCTCCTGCACTGGCAGGCAGGCTCTTTACCACTGGAGCCACCTGGGAAGCCCTATACAGACACGTCCTGTACTCATCTACCAGCCTGCCACAGCTACTGTCTATGTTTATCAGACCTGTTGCATGCGGTCCAATTCTGCAAATTCTGCAAACTCTTCCATGCGCCGTGATTCCTTTTCTACTTCCAAAATCAGTTTCTCTCTCTTTGCTATTAGTTCATTTTCTTTTCTATGTTTAGCATTCTCAATGAGCTTTAAAAGAAAACAATGTAATCATGTTAATTATTTTGCTACAAAGCAAAGAATGATCAAATGAGAAATCTGAATGCTCTGTACAGTAACAAAACACATCAGCAAAGTAAAAGTAAAACACTGTATAAAAATAAAACATTGACTGATACGAAAGGAAAAGAATAATAAATTACACAGAAAAAATTTTCTGTATCTCCAAAGTGACCATAATAATTCTTATTTTAAGTACATAGTTTAACTGTTTAACAGATTCTGGGAAAATAATAAAACCTACCATATATCGAGCATTTCTTATGTCAAGAATTATTAAACACTTTACCTACGTTACCACAAGTATTATATCCTCATTTCAGAGATGAAGAAATTTAAGTGTATAGAGATTCAGAGGCATGTCCAATGTCACAAGATCATGAAAGTCAAAATCTGGATTAGAACTCGGGCTTATCTGACTGAAGTCTATGCTTTCCATTACTATACTATCTCACTTCCCAATTTAGGGAAAGCTAGCTTAAATTAGGACTTTTACAAAATTTGAACTATATTCAGTATTAATATAAAATCCTGAATCTGCAACTTCCTCCTGAGAAAGTTGCTTAACTTCTCTGAGACACATTTTTCTCAGCTATGAAATGGGGGAAATAGAAGCACCTGGATTTTTGTCAGTATTAAATGATTTAATAAATGGAGAGTACTGAGCACAGTGCTTATGATTATTAGTCTTTTAGTAATTTCCTTTTTTTAAATTTATTTATTTTGGCTGTGTTGGGTCCTCACTGTGGCTCGAGGGATCTTCAGTGGGGCATGCAAACTTCTTAGTTGTAGCTTGAGAACTCTTAGTTATGGCCAGGGATCAAACCGCAGTCCCCTGCATTGGGAGCATGAAGCCTAGCCACTGGATGACCAGGAAACCCCCTGTTATTAATTTGATAATAGTTCTAACTTTTTAATGTCAGTCCCACTTTTTAAAACCTTGTGGATTAAGCCTGTCTTAAGCCTGCAGGGCCATAAATGTTGCTAATCCCAAACTCATACTGACACATGAAGTTACTTTTTAAAAGTAGATGGCAAGGGACTACTCCCCTGGTAGCACAGTGGATGGGAGTTTACCTGCCAGGAGATGTGGGTTTGATTCCCAGTCTGGGAAGATTCTGCACGCCTCAGAGCAACTAATCCTGTGCCACACGACTGAAGCCTGTGAGCCCTACAGACTGTGCTCCACGACAAGAGAAGCCACCCAAGGAGAAGCCACCACAGCTAGAGAGCAGCCCCCACTTTCTGCAACTAGAGAAAGCCCACATGCAGCCAGAAACAAATAAACAAATACAGCAGTGTGTAACGTTAAAAAAAAAACAGGAGATGGCAAGTATGTATGAAAATTAAATGAACATTGAACTTAAAACATCAGAATACAAAAATATATAAGGAAACATATATTTACCTCATCATTTTCATCAAAGATGGGATTAATTTTCCAAGGCCACATAAGGACAGCTGAATTTAAAGCTAAGTCTTCTGGAGGAAATAGAAATACATCTAAAAAGTAACTCATCCGGCGTTTGGATTCCTACAGAAGAAATTCCAGATATGTTAAACCATGTAGAATGGAAGTGAAAGTCACTCAGTCAAGTCCAACTCATTGCGACCCCATGGACTATACAGTCCATGGAATTCTCTAGGCCAGAATACTGGAGTGGGTAGCCATTCCCTTCTCCAGGGGATCTTCCCAACCCAGGGATGGAACCCAGGTCTCCCGCACTGCAGGTGGATTCTTTACCAGCTGAGCCACAAGGGAAGCCCTAAAGCATTATGAACAAGAGAAACAACAATTTCTAATACTTTTTCAAATTTCAATCTGACTCAGATTATTAACTGATACTTCATATCACCCAAATCACATGGGTATTTGAATAACTATAGGATTATTTATCTGGCTTCATAGCACACAATTGAAGACTTTTATAGTAAGAGCATTTAGTTTGCTCCCTGGTGGCTCAGATGGTAAAGAATCTGCCTGCAATGCAGGAGATCCAGATTTGATCCCTGGATTGGGAAGATCCCTGAAAAAGGGAATGGCAACTCACTCCAGTATTCTTGCCTAGAGAATACAATGGACAGAGGAGCTTGGCAAGCTACCGTCCATGGGGTCACAAAGAGTCAGACACGAATGGAGGACTAACACACACACAAACACATACCAAAATTAAAGCTTTTTAATAGTTTTCACTTGCAATTGACTTAAGATAAAAGTACTTGATTATCCATGTATATGGCTGAAAATGGTGATCAAACATGCGTTTTTCCAGCAACTCTGTTGTTTTTTTTTTAAAGGATTTTACAGTTTTATTCTTATATATTTAATTTTTTAATCTTTGGTGACAAAGATTTTAACATCTTTTATTTTGTTTTGCATCTTCAGTAACAGTACCACTTCTTTTGCCTACCACTGAAAGTGAAAGTGAACTCGCTCAATCGTGTCCGATTCTTTGCGACCCCATGGACTGTAGGCTACCAGGCTCCTCCGTCCGTAGGATTTTCCAGGCAATAGTACTGGAGTGGATTGCCATTTCCTTCTCCAGGGGATCTTCCCCACCCAGGGATTGAACCCGGGTCTCTCGCATTGTAGACAGACGCTTTACTGTCTGAGTCACCAGGGAAGTCCTACCATTAGCATATAGCAATTGTCCAGAAAGAGTTTAGAAGTGACTGGCAAAAAAAAAAAAAATCTTTAAAACCAAGAGATTTACCTGAATAAGACATTAAATATCTTTACCCCTTATAACCTGCATTGATCTGCATGCAGTGCTGTAATTTTTAAGAACTGAAATACAGATTCAAAGGCTAATTTAAGAGTTTTTGTTTGAGATACACATAGGATGTATATGTATATAATATACATAATGTTCAGAATGCATTATATATGTATTATATTGCACATAGAAATTAACCCAATAAAACCTGATTCATATAACTAGCTGTATTAATAGATTAAAGGAGAAAATGCATAAGATCATACCAATAGGTGCAAAAAATAAAATTCAACATCCAATCATAATAATGTTTTTAAATTAATTTTTATTGGAGTATAGTTGATTTATAATGTTGTGTTAGTCTCCTGTGTATAGCAAGTCTCTATACCACTGGATCACCAGGGAGGCCCCCTGCATCTCATATTTTTAAACAAAAATTAGAGTATAATATAGGTGAATAGGTATACAACCTTGTGTAGGGGAAGGCACGAGCATATGTACTACTAAATGTAGAAACTATAAAAGAAAATATCTTTTAAACCTTTGTTAAGGATGCACATATGGAGGAACTAAAGGAAAAAAATGATTACTGTAGAAACCAGGTTGACACCGCTAGGAGGTGCAGAAAGGGAAGTAATTATGGTCAGAAAGTCATATGCAAAGGATTTCTAGGGTGCTGGCAATATCCTACTTCTTCACCTGGGTGGTGGCAACATAGGTGTTCACTTTATAACTGTGTTTAACCATATGTGTTATTCATTTTCAATATGTGTACCATATTTCACGATGAAAAAAAATTTTTTTAATATGTAGATTAAAAAATTCCTACCTTGATCCGTGAAACCAACTCCTGAATTCCTACAGTTCGGGCTTTTTCTACATAAGATATAAGCTCCATCATTTCCTCTGTTGTCTCAGGAACTTTTAATGCATGCTCTTTAACTGCTTCAAATTCACTGCAAATACTGACATAATACCTTGCTTTATTATAGGTACAGTAATTAATGCTATATTACACTCAATTATGATTACTATAAAATAGGCACTGTGATCCTAAAAACAATCAGTTAGGCGTCTTAAAATATTTAAGTATAACTTAACTGACACAACTCAGGATACACCATAGATTTATAAAATCTATAAAATTAAGGCAACATTTTCAGTGTGAAATAGAGCACGCTTTGGATCGATCAGGAGGCTCTATATCTAAATCCTGCCTCAGCTGCTACTAGCTTTGAATATTTGTGAATTAAATGAAGTTATTAAATTAATCTTGTGGGATTGTTGTAATACAATAATGAATAATGAATGCAAAAG
The DNA here is from genome assembly GCF_002263795.3 of Bos taurus. Classification (NCBI taxonomy): domain Eukaryota; kingdom Metazoa; phylum Chordata; class Mammalia; order Artiodactyla; family Bovidae; genus Bos; species Bos taurus. Next base: position 43,690,931 of record NC_037349.1, on the reverse strand, counting down.
AGCCCAGTGCATAGTACACTCTCAATTACTGGTAACTATGGTGTTAGTATAATCATCAGCTTAATTATTACTAGTAGTAGTAATGTCCCTTGTGAAACATGGCAACTGAAAAGATCAAATCTCTGCATACATTTTAAAAATCCATGATTCTTTCAGAAAGTCTATGTATGTATGAATCTATTAATAGATACCCTATACCTAGACCCATTATTTAACTAAGATATATTTCATAGAATTTTTTCCCTATGCTTTGCAGTATCAGTATTGTCATGCCATTGCTAGAAATATCAGAAAAACTCCTTGCAAAAACAAAGTACAAAAAAGGTAAGTGATTTTTAAAATAAATTTTAGTTCATGCAGGTATTTCATTTATACTATGTAATTATACTTATTCATTCATTTAATAAATAACTGAATACCCACAGTGTGCTAAGCAAAGTTCTAAGCATTGGAGATATAACACCAAATAGATCAAGTCCCTATCATCATAAAGCTTACATTCAAGTTGATGAGAGAGACAAAAAATACATAAATACGTAACACAGTGTTAGGTAGTAAAAAGTTCTATGAAGAAAAAAAATCAGTAAAGGGATAAAGAATAATGGAGTATAGAAAAGGAACCAGTATTTTATTTAAAGTGACCAGGAATGATCTCTCAAGAGAGATGATAATTCAAAATGAGAGAAAGAAAAAGAAGAGTCATACAAATGTCAGGGGAAAAGCTTTCAAGGCAGAAAAATAACAAGGATAAAAGCCTGAGGTAGCAAAAAGCTTCAGAGTTTGGGAATGGCAAGTAGAGCAGCGTGAATGCAAAAGAGGATAGAACATGAAGTTGTAGAGATGAACAGAAATCAGATCACGTAGGGCTTGACAGTATTTTTTTAAAGCTTTTTTGTTGTTGTTGTGAATCATTTTTAAAGTCTTTATTGATTTTGTTACAATATTACTTCTGCTTCACTTTTTGGTTTTTTGGCCATGAGGCATGTAGGATCTTAGCTCCCTCACCAAGAATCCAACCTACACCCCCTGCATGAGAAGGCAAATTCTTAACCATTGGATTGCCACGGAAGTTCAATGGTTAATTTTTGATTATCAATATTTTAAGAGTGGCTTCCCTGGTGGTCTAGTTGTTGGGAGTCCACCTGCCAATGCAGAGGACGCAAGTTCGATCCCTGGTCAAGGAAGATCCCACATGCCAGGTGGCGACTAAGCCAATGTGCCACCACTACTGAGCCTGAGCTCTAGAGCCTGTGCTCTGCAACAAGAGAAGCTACCACAGTAAGAAGCCCGCTCCCTGCAAAGAAGAATAGTACCCTCTCGCTGCAATTTAGAAAGCCTGTGCACAGCAACAAAGACTCAGCACAGCCAAAAACAAATATTAATAAATAAATCTTTAAAATTATTTAGAAAAATAGTTTTTTAGAAGGATATATTAATGTTGATAATGCAAAAAATAAGCAGATGATTCTACTGTGGGTGCTTTCTTCTTACTAGAGCAGAATCTGAGTCCCTTTGGAGCAACAATACAATTAAAAGAAAAGGAGGTAGAAGTTCCATGGCAGTCCAATGGCTAGGACTGCATGCTTCCACTGCAGGAGGCACAGGCTCGATCCCTGGTCAGGGAACAAAGATCCCCCATACTCTGTGACACAGCCAAAAGCAAAACAAAACAGAAAAGGAAAGAGGGCAAATAAGATTAGAGAGAGCAAGTTTGCCCAAGCAGATACTAAACCAAACTGTGAAGTAAGAGAATTGCTGGAGAAGGAAATGGCAACCCACTCCAGTATTCTTGCCTGGAAGAATTCCATGGACAGAGGAGCCTGGCGGGCTGCAGTCCATGGGATTACATGACTGAGCATATGTGCATGAGGGTGGAGGGTGACAGGTTGGTAGCAATAAACTGGTAGAACTAAAAAAAAAAAAAAGAAAATTGCTCTTTATTATTAATTTATTTAATAAATTATGCTTAACATAGTGGTACACATTTCCTCCTTTTAAAGAAGACTATTTATTTATTTATTTGTCTACACCAGGTCTTAGTCGTGGCATGCAGGATCTTTCATTTGTGGCATGTGGGATCTAGCACCCTTGACCAGGGATCGAACCTGGGCCCCCTGCATTGGGAATAGAGAGTCTTAGCAACTGGACCACCAGGGAAGTCCCCATTTCCTTCTTTTGATGTTACCTAATTCACATAAGGAACTTAGGAAGAAACCAAAGCATGAACGAGGCAGAGGACAATGGACAACTTTTCAACTGCTCTTCTGCCATGAGTTTATAATAAGACAGTTGCTTGTTGAAAGTAGTAGAATTTTCCAGAAAAGTGACCAATATTACAAAAGTAAACACCAAAAAGTCGTGTCAAACATAAATCATTTTTTAAATTAACTATGGTATTGTCATTGCTATTACTCAATGGGATCGTTGAAAGGAAGTGTCTAATACTTTACCATATCATTGTGTAATAAAATTTTGTACAAAAGATGGCTAACCAATACGTAACTTTCTGACAGTCATATTTTTTTATTGACTTGAAAATATTTATTGATGTGATAGCTCCCTTTCTTGGGTACCTATTCTCTGTCAAGCATGGTGCTAAATCCTTTACAAATGTTATCTGTAATCCAAACATCAGTTCTGCAAGGCAAGGTATTATTTTTCATAACTGGCACAGCAGGAAATTGAGGCTCAGGGAAATTAAGTAACTCGCCTAGAGTCATTTCATGTCATTTTCATGGTAGAGCCAGGATTCAAATCCAAGTCTCTCTGATTTCAAAGCATATAATTTTCTCACATTGCTTCTGGGAAAATAAACAGCTAATGTTTCTTGAGTACCATGTTCTAGGCACTGTGCTAAGTGCTTTATATAAATATTAGCTTTAATCCTTATTGAAGTTGGAGAAAAAACATTGTAAGCACTTATATTTTAATCTTATATTTTTAAACAAGAATTGCTATTAGCAAACTATCTGGTTGGCCAAAAATTCATTTGGGTTTTCCTGTAAGAAGGCCAGTGGAATTTTTTATTTTTTGACAACCCAATATCTCTTTTACTCTAAAATTCTGAGTTTGGCAACTGATTCTACTTACTTTTCATTTTCTTTCCTATGTTTTGAAGCTATATCATTTAGCAACATGTTTGCAAAGGTTCTTGCTTTGTTTGTTAGGCCTGTCTTCAAATCTTCACAATCCAAACGCACCATAGGGAAATGAACCCACTGAGGCAAAAGCATTATTTCTGAAGCAAGATTGAAAAATTTTCCTATAAACTTTAAAAAAGGATTTAAAACAAAAATGGTTAGAATTTTCAAATTAACCTCTGATTTGACAGTACAGTATTATGGTGAAATTCTTAATTATATGCTATAAGTATAAATCCATTTATTTTTGCTAAGGGATTAAATTTCTTTCCATTGTTGCACCAACTTTTTCCCCCCTGTCCTTTCATTAAGGAATTTACCAATTTAACAGTAAACATCCAATACAATGCCATTTATAGCATCAAAAATATCTGAACATATCACAAGGTGAAATTCCCCTCAGTAACTATTAAAAAGAACATGATCAAAGCTACCTATCTCTCAGTTGAAAAGCAAATCTTTATCATGTGACGATTTGTGTAGCTCACTAATACTTGCTTGCCATTACTAATGCCTCACTGAAAATTCTAGTTCAATCTTCAGGAAAATAAATATAAGAAACTTTTTGGTATTGGTCAAAATAATCCAGGAGAGAAACATTGTGCCCTGCTGTTACTAAAGTTCCAAGATATTGCACTTTATACAAATTCTTAATACCTAGACATACTGGGGTAATTTTTTTTTTATTTAAGCAAAGTGGTGTGGAAGAAAACCTGACACGTTATATTTTGACAAGCTTTATGGAAAGTGAAACATACCTGTCAACTTTGACTTAATTTCACAATCCATCTTTAATGTTGCCTCTTTACCTTCCTCCTCACCTCACCTCCACCCCCCACCAAAATGCCTCATATTCCTTTTATTCTCCCCTAAGGAGACTTTTTCTTCATTTTCCTCGCTCTGAAGGCTACTTTATTTTTCTAGTCTCCAGTATTTAGTTGACTGTGCTTAAAATTTTCAATGTTTAAGGGAACTGAAGGTATTAATGAATTGGTTCAAAGGCTACACTGAGTAGTCTTGGTTAAAAATATACCAAATAGTCAGTTGAACTGACAGCACCAGAATAAGGAGAACAGATGGCCCTTTATCCTCAAGGGCCATCACCCATTTTTTCCTGGGATGTAATTAACAGATACGGAAAATAAAAGGTCTGGATCAAAGAAAATATGACACGTTGGAAACAATGCAAATGTCTGAACAGAGTTCAGTAACCTTTGCAGTAATACTAAACAGTCTAAAATACATAAAACTAGAATTCCAGAATTGAGGGAAGGAGACAAATTTTTTAAAATGAAGCAATAATGTGTGAATATTTTCCAAGTTTGATAACAACTATACAGATCTAAGGATCTCAATCTTCTCAAGAGAAAGGAATACAAAAGAAACAACAAAAAAGCACTTCACAATCAAATAGCTGAGAAGCAACAAAAAAGAGAAAATCTTAAAAGAAGTCATATTTTTAAAATTACAGAAAGAAACCCAGAGAAGACTTCCAACATGACAACGTGAGGAGTTCTGTGGACATGGTCCCCAGTGAAAGTGGTGAATATTAAAGTTCGTTAGTTGCTCAGTTGCATCCGACTCTTTGCAATCTCATGGACTGTAGCCCGCCAGGCTCCTCTGTCCATGGAATTCTCCAGGCCAGAATACTGGAGTGGATTGCTCTTCCCTTCTCCAGGGGATCTTCCTGACTCAGGGATCAAACCCAAGACTCTTGCATTTCAGGCAGATTCTTTTCTGTCTGGGTCACCAGGGAAGAGCCTCTGGAGAAGGGAATGGCTATCCCCTCTAGTATTCTGGCCTGCAGAATTCCATGGACAAGAGCCTAGCGGGCTACAGTCCATGAGATTGCAAAGAGTCGGACGCAACTGAGTGACTAACACATTATTTTAAAAACAAAGATTTAATTTTAAACCACTGAAAATGGTCATAAGAGTATACAGAAAATGAACAAACATCTATTGGTGAAACTTTATGAAAATTTAGAAGGAAAAGTGAGAATCTGTGGTATTTAAACCTGGATTTCTCCCTCCCACCCTGCTGCCAGCTCAGAATGTGGAAACTCCACTCCAGACAAGTGCAGTCAAGAACAGAGGGCTCCCTCACCACCCAGGTTTCAGTTGGATGGCTTAACTGGTTTTGTTAAAGCTAGGTTCTTGGTGAAAGTAATTGGAAGGTGGGAACTCCCTTGTACCACACAAATACCACTCATGGAAGGGAGGGTCGATCTTGGTCATGGTACCACTGAGAATACTGAGACACCAATCACACTTGCCCTCGCTGGGAAGGTGGCAGCTCCATAGCAGAAAAGAGACAAGGCTAACCTCAGGTTAGTACTCTCTACTCCACTGAGTCTGGGCTTCCCAGATGGCACTAGTGGTAAAGAACCTGCCTCCAATACAGGAGACACCGGAAATGCGAGTTCAGTTCCCTGGGTTGGGAAGATGCCCTGGAGAACATCATGGCAACCCACTCCAATATTCTTGCCTGTAAAATCCCATGGACAGAGGAGCCTGGCAGACTACAGTCCACAGGGTCTCAAAGAGTCAGACATGACTGAAGTGACTTAGAATGCACACACTCCATTAAGTGCTCGACTTCTTCAGTGGGATTGTCACTGAGAGAAGCCTATCACTATCCCCATTCCCAGCTCCAAGGCCTTGGCTCAGATATTTTGCCTGGAAGTGAAGGAGAAGCATGTCATAAAATAGATACCTCCTAATCTTTTCCCAAAGGAATTGACTTCAGTTGCAATAGAACATGGAAAAATTCAAGCCTAACTGTGCCTTCAAAAACAGTGGAGGTTGTGGCAAGGAGCAACTGTGAGGAAGGTTCAGTGATTTGGTGAAGATTCCGGCTAAATCATACACCAGCTAGTTTGTTTGAGAGAAAGAGCCAGGGAAGGAGACTGTTGGTACGATCCCTCCTGGGATAGAATAACCATCAAACACTGACTCTGGCAACTGCTTTTTCAAGGGAGTCTGAATTTGATTACAGTAGAGCAAGTTATACCTCTATGGAATTGTTGAAAACAATACAGCAATTAACCAGCAGTATGTGAAGACTAACAGCTATGTATAGCCAGAGAAAGAGAGAAGAAAGACATTTGAAACCATAGCCTTTCCAGGATGACTTTCGGCATACCCAACACTGTGGCTCCCTGAGGAGCAACACTTGGTACTTTAGAGGGTGTGGGGAGCAAAACAGACTTCACTAAAATAATTTGCCCAGTCTCTTAACAAATAAACAAGCTAATAAAAATAGCAAACTGGAAGAGAGACCAGTGCCTGGAGTTGCTACAGTATATTACCTAAAATGTCCGGATTCCAACAGAAAATTATGAGATATACAAAGAAACAAGAAAGCAGGACCCATACATTGGTAAAACAAAACAAAATAAAAAAACACAGTCAGGGACTTCCCTAGCATTCCAGTGGTTAAGACCTGAGTTTCCAATGTAGAGGCCATGAAAGATTCCCACAGGATGGTTGAAGATCCCATGTGCCACAGCTAAGACCCAAAGCAGCCAAATAAATAAATAAAAATAAATATTTTGTAAAAATATTAATGGAATTTTTCACAGAACTAGAACACAATTATTCTAAAATTTGTACAGAAACACAAAATACCTAGATATTGTATTCCTAACTACCTATTCTTCAGCTGTACATGTGTACTCAGTCACTCAGTTGTGTCCAACTCTTTCCCAGCCCATGAAATGTAGCCCCACCAGGCTCCTCTATTCATTCTTCAGCCATTTGGGGTTTATTCAACGTTCTCTGAACACCTCTAAATACTTTTGGCCCTGTCTTATGTTACATTGGAGAGGGCAACAGCACCCCACTCCAGTACTCTTGCCTGGAAAATCCCATGGGCGGAGGAGGCTGGTAGGCTGCAGTCCATGGGGTCGAGAAGAGTCGGATACAACTGAGGGACTTCACTTTCACTTTTCACTTTCATGCATTGGAGAAGGCAATGGCAACCCACTCCAGTGTTCTTGCCTGGAGAATCTCAGGGATGGGGGAGCCTGCTGGGCTGCTGTCTATGGGGTCGCACAGAGTCGGACACGACTGAAGTGACTTAGCAGTAGCAGTAGCAGTATGTTACATTTCCTCTCTTCTTCACCTATAAACTATTTCAAAGCCCAGCCCACTTTTCACTTTTTCTAGAAATCTTCATCAATTTACTGACGCAAAAGTAGCCATTCCTTCTTCTGAGGTTCCATACCATTTTGTCCCTATCTCCATTCTAGTACTAATTTCAATATATTACAGTTGGGCTTCCCTGGTAGCGCAGTTAGTAAAGAATCCTCTTGCCATGTAGGAGACCCCAGTTCAATTACTGGATCGAGAAGATCCCCTGGAGAAGGGATAGGCTACCACTACAGTATTCTTGGGCTTCCCTTGTGGCTCATCTCATAAAGAATCCGCCTGCAATGAGGGGAGACCTGGGTTCAATCTCTGAATTGGGAAGATCCCCTGGAGAAGGGAAAGGCTACCCACTCTGATATTCTGGATTGGAGAATTCCATGGACTGTATAGTCCATGGGGTGGCAGAGTCGGACACGACTAAGCAACTTTCACTTTCACAGTTGTTATTTCTATGTCTGGTTTCCATGTTCAATATAAGCTCTTGAGGATAATGTTTATATATTATTTATTTTTGCATAACCAAAATATTGCTGTATGTCTGAATGTGATGAAAAGTATTTTTGTTGAATCAATGAATGAGCTAAATGAATAAGGGAATTATTAGATGAACATATGAGTTTACTAGAATGATGTTTTGAATAAGAAATCCTATTAACTCAGACCGATGCATTTATTTTTTAGAATAAAAAATCTTAACTTTAAAAATAAATTCAAAAAAGCATTAATGAAAAACAGAATTAACACATACCTTTGTGTATTCATCAAAAGTATGATCCTCTGCCTGAAAAGTCTCTATCAGCTTAACAGCAGTCCCATCAATGAGCCAACTGTACTTTTCAACTGAAAATTAATAATCTAATTTAAATCTCAGTTACACTCTTTTAAAAAGATAAAGTACTTTTTATATAGTCATAGACTAAAGTAGCCTACTTAATTAAATATTATTAATAGACTAATAACATACATTAACATGAATAGATGTAATAACATAAAATAAACCTAACAAGCAAACCAGATTAAAAGTAGACTTTTAAAATAAAAATAATAGTTTATATAAAATAACTTAGAGGTACAGATAAAGCTTCCTTGGTGACTCAGACAATAAAGAATCTGCCTGTAATATGGGAGACCTGAGTTCAATCCTTGGGTTGGGAAGATCCCTTCGAGAAGGGAATGACTACCTACTCCAGTATTCTTGCCTGGAGAATTCCATAGACAAAGAAGCCTGAGCCTGGTGGGCTACAGTCCATGGGGTCACAAAGAGTCGCACACAACTGAGTGAATAACATTTTCAACACTACTCTGAACTAATGCTTTTAAGGGCTTCCCAGATGGTGCAGTAGTTAAGAATCTGCCTGCCAATGCAGGAGATGCAGGTTCAATCCCTGGATCAGGAAGATTCCCTGGAGTAAAAAATGGCAACCCACTTCATTTTTCTTGCCTGGAGAATTCCCTGGACAGAGGAGCCTGGAGAGCTACAGTTCATGGGCTTGCAAAGAGTCGGACGTGACTGAGTGACTAACACTTTCACAGATAAGCCAGTTAATAAACGGTTCTGGTTAATAGAATGTCAAATAACAACTATTTATCTTGACACCATAACATACTGACCCCATAACATACTTGAAGAGATGATTAAGCTGAAATTGTTAGAAATTACCTTGCTTTTGGAGAAGGCAATGGCACCCTACTCCGGTACTCTTGCCTGGAAAATCCCATGAATGGAGGAGCCTGGTAGGCTGCAGTCCATGGGGTCGCTAAGAGTCAGACACGACTGAGCGACTTCACTTTCACTTTTCACTTTCATGCACTGGAGAAGGAAATGGCAACCCACTCCAGTGTTCTTGCCTGGAGAATCCCAGTGATGAGGGAGCCTGGTGGGCTGCCGTCTATGGGGTCGCACAGAGTCGGACACAACTGAAGTGACTTAGCAGCACCTTGCTTTTGCCCTTGATTTAACTTTCTGCTTATATCAACATCCTTTCTCTCTATGTTTTGACTTTATGACTCTGCTCCAGTTAATATTCACCCTTTGGACTGAATAACAGAATTCAAGTTTCTTGCGTTTGATCCATGACTCTGTCAGAAACCATGCCTATGCTTACTTCTTGCTCTCTCTGGTCTTTCATAACAGATCCAGACAACCAAATATCTGATAAAATTCTAGTAAAAATAAAATGGCATTTTTTTATCACAAAAAAAGAGATATAATATTTGTGTCATATATACCGTATGTCTCATAATGTTTTCTTGCGCCTTCTAAGTTACAATGCACCGCCACCTTCAGCTTATCAAGAGCCCATTGTAACACATGTTCAGGAAGTTCTGTGTCAAGATTCACAGGTGTTGAAGTTCCCGATAGCCAAGAGGGTACTGTTTGGACATTCTAACAGATATAAAAATGACAATTCATGAAATAAATATCTGTACAGTTGATCTATATGTAGATCTTATCAGATCAGATCAGTCGCTCAGTCGTGTCTGACTCTTTGCGAGCCCATGAGTCGCAGCACGCCAGGCCTCCCTGTCCATCACCAACTCCCGGAGTTCACTCAGACTCACGTCCATCGAGTCAGTGATGCCATCCAGCCATCTCATCCTCTGTCGTCCCCTTCTCCTCCTGCCCCCAATCCCTCCCAGCATCAGAGTCTTTTCCAATGAGTCAACTCTTCGCATGAGGTGGCCAAAGTACTGGAGTTTCAGCTTTAGCATCATTCCTTCCAAAGAAATTCCAGGGCTGATCTCCTTCAGAATGGACTGGTTGGATCTCCTTGCAGTCCAAGGGACTCTCAAGAGTCTTCTCCAACACCACAGTTCAAAAGCATCAATTCTTCAGCGCTCAGCCTTCTTCACAGTCCAACTCTCACATCCATACATGACCACAGGAAAAACCATAGCCTTGACTAGACGAACCTTTGTTGGCAAAGTAATGTCTCTGCTTTTCAATATGCTATCTAGGTTGGTCATAACTTTCCTTCCAAGGAGTAAGCATCTTTTAATTCCGTGGCTGCAGTCACCATCTGCAGTGATTTTGGAGCCCAGAAAAATAAAGTCTGACACTGTTTCCACTGTTTCCCCATCTATTTCCCATGAAGTGGTGGGACCGGATGCCATGATCTTCGTTTTCTGAATGTTGAGCTTTAAGCCAACTTTTTCACTCTCCACTTTCACTTTCCTCAAGAGGCTTTTTAGTTCCTCTTCACTTATATTATACTTAAATTAATTTCAGGTTTCAATGGTCCAGGAAAAGATAACTTGATGCAAAATAATGATTTAAAATATAAAACCTTAGTTGACTTAGTTTTTTATCATTCACCAAATCTCTATAAGGAATTATAATGTTGAAGTGATTATATTAGAAAGCTCTAGAAAGAACACACATCACTTGGATCTTGTCCTTAAGAAGTTCACAACTCAATAGGGAACATGAAACACATAAAATATCGATTTGTAAATATGTATATATTCATACTACAACATAAAAATTAATATATATATATTAATTCATAACTACAATAAGTTCTAAAAAGAAAAATGTCATCTCAAGCCAGGAAACTTTCTCAAAGAGAAAGCACTTTTAACTTACAAAAATTTGGAGGATTAAAAGAAAACAACAAGTTATGTACATATACAGTTTATAGAGCTTATATTCAACTAAAAAGTTTTAAGAAGAGCCATATGACATCACCTTTATGGCAGAAAGCAAAGAAGAACTAAAAAGCCTCTTGATGAAAGTGAAAGAGGAGAGTGAAAAAGCTGGCTTAAAACTCAATATTCAAAAAACTAAGATCATGGCATCCGGTCCCATCACTTCATGGCAAATAGATGGGAGAAACAATGGAAACAGTGACAGACTTTACTGTTTTGGGCTCCAAAATCACTGCAGATGGTGACTACAGCCATGAAATTAAAAGACACTTGCTCCTTGGAAGAAAAGCTATGACTAACCTGTGAAGTTGCTCAGTCATGTCTGACTCTTTGTGACCCCATGGACTGTAGCCTACCAGGTTCCACCATCCATGGGATTTTCCAGCAAGAATACTGGAGTGGGTTGCCATTTCCTTCTCCAGGAGATCTTCCTGACCCAGGGATTAACCTGGGTCTCCCACATTGTAGGCAGACACTTTACTGTCTGAGCCACCACCTAGACAGCACATTTAAAAGAAGAGACATTAGTTTGCCAACAAAGGTCCATCTAGTCAAAGGTATGGTTTTTCCAGTAGTCATGTATGGATGTGAGAGTTGGACTGTGAAGGCTGAGTGCTGAAGAATTGATGTTTTTGAACTGAAGTGTTGAAGAAGACTCTTGAGAGTCCCTTGGACTGCAAGAAGATCTAACCAGTCACTTCTAAAGGAAATCAGTCCTGAATATTCATTGGAAGCACTGATGCTGAAGCTGAAGCTCCAATACTTTGGCTACCTGATGCGAAGAACTGGCTCACTGGAAAAGACCCTAATGCTGGGGAAGATTGAAGGCAGGAGGAGAAGGGGACAATGAAGGATGAGATGGTTGGATGGCATCACCAACTCGATGGACGTGAGCTTGAGCAAGCTCTGGTAGTTGGTGATGGACAGGGAAGTCTGGTGTGCTGCAGTCCACCAGGTTGCAAAAAGTTGGACACGACTGAGCAACTGAACTGAACTGAAAGAAATCTGATGAGTAGAGTCACAGATGTAGGAAAAAAGCTTTTGGCTATTAGAGGGTAAGGAGGGATAAAGTAAGAGGTTGGGATTGACATATACACACTAATACAAATATGTATGTATATGCATATATTTATATATAATAGATAACTAATGAGGACCTCTGTATAGCACAGGGAACTCTACTCAGTACTCTGTAATGATACACATGGAGAAATAATCTTAAAAAAAAAAGTGCATATACGTATATGTATAACTGATTCATTTTGCTGTACATTTGAAACTAACAACATTGTAAATCAACTATACTCCAATAAAACATTTTTTTAAAAAGAAACCCAATGAATAAGGATAAAGACTTACCTGCAGAGCTTCAGCTATTCGCTCAACCAAACCAAAGACAACATCTTCCAAATCTTGAAAAGTAGGATAAAATTCCATTTTATCATCATCAAGAGTCAATTCCATCTTAAATATGGGCAGCCTTCGTTGATCTTCTGGGTCAAAGAGTTTTACAAATCCTTCTACAGTTCTCTTTAAGAGATCTTTTAGCTGCATGATACCATAAGTTATTACTACTTTAGAAAGTACAAACCTTTAACTAAAAGTTTAAACCAGTGAGCAATTGCCTATAATTAATTCATTTTACCAATCCATTTAGTCCTGAAAATTATCTTCATTCAGCACAATATGTTCTTAATACAGTTTAAAATAGAACAATATATGAAAACTTTAATTTTTCTATAGAATATCAACAGTCTTAAAATGGCAACTTAGAATCTTCCACATTCTTCAGTAATTTTGTCCCTGGTACAAAAAAAGTTCCAGAAGACCCAACAGCATGGTAAAGACTGAGGGGTGGAGGGGCCTAAAACCAACTTTGGGGAGTGTCATGAGGTGATGGGCTTCCCTTGTGGCTCAGCTTGTAGAGAATCTGTCTGCAATGCAGGAGACCTGGGTTCCATCCCTGGGTTGGGAAGATCCCCTGCAGAAGGGAAAAGCTACCCACTCCAGTATTCTGGCCTGGAGAATTCCATGGACTATATAGTCCATGGGGTCACAAAGAATCAGACACGACTGAGCAACTTTCACTTTTCACTTTTACTTTCATGAGATATGTATTTGGGGCAAGTGAGAGTGACGTACTAATGCTAGCTCCTACAATTACAAGAGCTAATTGTTAAACATTCAAGAATTCTGTGAGCCAGATACTAAACTCTTGGATGCCTGAAAATCACCATGGTAGGAATATTTATACCATGGAAATTGGCAAACACTACAAATCAGGGGTTCTTCTCCTGGAGCATCAGATTTCCAGCATACCATTACTTGAGACTGAAGCCACTGGAACTTAGAAATGTGCACTATAAGTTACTAAAGGATGAATAATACTTTCTTATATATAACCAATTATTAGAAATGTAAACAAAGTAGACAAACATAGATTTAAATAACGTTCACAACATTTTTCATCTCTTAACTTCTTATCATTTAATCATAGTCCTCTTAAGAGGATAAAGGTAAAAAGGAAATCATGTATATTCATTACAGTGTTACATACCAGATTCATATATATATATGTGTATACATGTATATATATGCCTTTAAAAAGGCAAAATTTATGGAATCTTTGGAGATCTTTACAAAAAGGAAAACTTTTTATTAAAAACTATTTTTCTAGGGTTATATTTTTACAATAGTAAAAATTCAAGGAGCCAATAAAATAATTGTATAAAATTCATATCCTCTGTCATTTAAAAATGATCAATAACATTTCAAATCAAGATTTTATTAAGAACAAAATGATAATAAATTAACCTAGAATTTCATAAGTTCAAAAATACATTCTCTAGGATAATCCTTTTATTAATTTTCTTTAATAAAGCTATAGATAATTAGCTTATAGCCTTTAAACATGAGTCCAGTAATCACTTATAATATTGACACATACTTCTAGAGTTACCTCTCATTTTACACTGCTTCCAGAAATGAAGTATTGTTTAGTTAAACTAGTAAAAGTCTCTCTTACTTTATTTCAAAATAATTATATAGCACTATACCTCATAAAATGCTAAATTAACTTTAATAACATTATCATTTAAAATATACATAATCTATTTACCTGATTTGACATAAGTGTGGAAACGCAGTTATAAAATGCATCCAGTTTCTCAGGTTTAATGCCTTCTAGTGCCTCCTTCTTGGTAAAGAGATTTATAACCTTTGGATACCAAGTGTTCATTATCTTCTCTTCTGCCTTTCTAGCTTGTATTGATAAATCATTTCTTAGTGATTCACAATCAATGGGGCCTTTACCTCTATTTATGAGAAAAAAAAATGATTTAAAGCAAACAAACTGGTCATGATACAAAATGAGTGAAGCAAGTAAGATAAGCTAAAAACTTTTTAAATGTAAAAACTCCTAAATATTTATCAGTTATAAAACTTATATAGTCAAAAATATAAAGACTCAAGCAGAAGACATTCAAATTTTAAATGTTAATTAATAAATATGGGCTTTTACCTAATTCCAGTTAAGTCTAGCAAAACTGTATTGGCAAATGTTGTATAACCAAGGTCCAGTAACATTTTCATGCTTGGATGAACAATGTGCAAATTAGCTAATATTTGGTTTCTTGTCTGCAGATAGTTAGAATGCCAAGGCTTAGAATAATCCAGGCCTCTGGAAAAACAAAACACTGTATCAAACAGAATTCAAATGACACATTCTAAATTTTAGTAAGTAATACTTATGGCATAGAATTAGCATCAAAGTGAGAAGAGGGGATTGAGAAGAGAGAAATGGGGTCAGCAATGGGAAACTTAGTAGATAAGCATGATCAAGGTCTTGAGAGTTCATTATCTTCAGAGAGAATAAAGAGATCATTGGTGCCTAAGGAAGGCTGATGGGCCATGCATGAGTTCCTTAACTTCCACTGCGCTCTGGCTCAGTCACCCTACATAAACAAACTTGGTCCTTAGAATTGGGGAGATGAGATGGAGAAATCTGTCTGGCATACTCCAAGGTTTACTTATGAAAGACCAAGTTGAGTTATACATCTATAAAGGTTCTCATAAGTGTATCATCAACAACTAGGTAAGTCCAATGTAGAGGATATATTTAGGGGAGGGAAAAACAGTATTACAGTTCTTTTACATGTTTTCAAAACACTTTTGAGCTTCATAATTTTAGCCTTGAATGTAAGATTGATCAGTTTATTTTCAGTCTGTTATCAAAACCTAGATGCAGTAACTGTTTTTTAAAAGATTTACTCACACAGGGGATTCAGGTATAGGGCCACCTTCATCTTCAAGCCAATTAATATCAGGTCTCACAAGAACACTTCTCACTAAAAAAAAAGAAAAACAGTATTTTATAGATAGATAAATACTTCTTGAAAATCTTTGCAAGACCTACTGAAATCAAAGTTTCAACTTTTGATAATGAGTAGTATAGTTTAATATACATCAAAATGAGTATAAGAAAAAAGTCCCTTGTTTGAAACAAAATTAAGCTTTTGGTATTTTGGCCCTACTTTGAATGTGAATTTAAATACAGTAAAGCTTTAATAAGTCCTCAACTATTTTCATCTTATCTATACCAAGGTCACTGGCATAACTTAAAAAATAAATCCAATTAAAAATTTCAAAGGTTATTTCTCTAATAAATCTCCCCAAACACACTAATAATTT